>NC_135802.1:91321706-91652875 GCF_964213995.1 Mustelus asterias | reverse complement strand
CCCCATGTGAGACAAGGGAGCCGCCATTTTGGACGCCGGTCTATCATCCTCCAGGATCCACGGTGGCAGCGGTCCAGCTAGACCAATCCCAGGTCCATGATGGACATCCAGGTAATTGGCCACGTGGGAAATTGTTTGTTTGACTGCGGGAGTACGGAGAGTTTCATCCACCCCGATACAGTGTGCCGCTGCGCCTTTTCTGTGCGGCCAGTCAAACAAACCATTTCCTTGGCCTCAAAGTCCCGCTCGGTGGATGTCCTCGGGTACTGTGTGGTGACCCTTACAGTTCAGGGGACCGAGTACGAAAATTTCAAGCTCCTGGTGCTGCCACACCTCTGCGCTCCCGTATCCCTAGGGCTCGATTTCCTGACCCATCTTAGGAGTGTCACGTTGCCCGTTCTGGTCCACCAGAACGGGCCTCTTTTCCCTATCTCCGTCTGCAACCCACAGTTCCTAGACTGCCCACCGCGCACCACTTGCAGCCTTTCAACCCTTCAAGTCACCCCTCCCTCACTATTCGAACACCTCACCCCCGAGTGTAAGCCTATTGCCACCAAGAGCAGACGGTACAGTGCGGGGGACAGGACCTTCATTAAGTCCGAGGTCCAGCGGCTCCTGAAGGAAGGGATCATTGAGGCTAGTACTTGCCCCTGGAGAGCGCAAGTGGTGGTGGTCAAAACTGGGGAGAAACACCGTATGGTCATCGATTACAGTCAGATCATCAATCGGTACACGCAGCTGGATGTGTATCCCCTTCCGCGCATATCCGACATGGTCAATCGGATTGCGCAATACCGGGTGTTCTCCACTATTGACCTCAAATCGGCTTACCACCAGCTCCCCATCCGCCCGGAGGACCGCAAATATACTGCTTTCGAGGCGGATGGCCGCCTCTACCACTTCCTTAGAGTTCGGCGTCACCAATGGGGTCTCGGTCTTCCAGCGTGAGATGGACCGAATGGTGGACCAGAACGGGCTGCGGGCCACCTTCCCATACCTGGATAACAGCACCATCTGTGGCCATGATCAGCAGGACCACGACATAAACCTTAATAAATTCCTTCATACGGCTGCTCTCCTAAACCTGACCTACAATAAGGAGAAGTGTGTCTTCCGCACTCACCGCTTCGCCATCCTGGGGTATGTAGTGGAGAACGGGGTCATCGGCCTGACCGCATGCGTCCCCTCATGGAACTTCCCCTTCCCACCAATGTTAAAGCACTGAGGAGATGCCTGGGCTTCTTCTCATACTAAGGCCCGTCCGCTTATCAAATTCACCCTTTTTCCCCTGTCGGGAGAGGCCCGCTTGGCCTTCGACCGCATCAAAGCGGACATCGCGAAGGCCACGATGCACGCTGTGGATGAGTCAATCCCCTTCCAGGTGGAGAGTGATGCGTTTGACTTCGCCCTGGCCGCCACCCTGAACCAGGCGGGCAGACCCGTGGCCTTCTTCTCACGAACCCTCCAAGGCTCGGAAATTCGACACTCTTCTGTCGAGAAGGAGGCTCAGGCCATCGTTGAAGCGGTGCGACACTGGCGCCACTACTTAGCTGGCCGACGGTTCACTTTGCTCACGGACCAACGTTCGGTGGCTTTTATGTTCAACAACGCGCAGAGGGGCAAGATTAAGAACGATAAGATACTGAGATGGAGGTTTGAGCTCTCCACCTACAATTATGATATCTTATACCGGCCCGGGAAGCTCAATGAGCATCTGGACGCTCTGTCTCACGGAACATGTGCCAGTGCACAAGTGAACCAACTACACACTCTCCACAGTGACCTCTGTCACCCGGGAGTCACCAGGCTCTACCATTTTATTAAGGCCCGTAACCTGCCCTATTCTGTTGAGGATGTCCGGTCTATAACCAGACACTGCCCGGTCTGCGCAGAATGTAAGCCGCACTTCTATCGTCCGGACAGGGCACACCTCATAAAAGCCACCCGCCCCTTTGAACGCCTCAGCATTGATTTCAAAGGGCCCCTTCCTTCTTCTGACCGCAACATCTATTTCCTCAACGTTATAGATGAGTACTCCCGATTTCCTTTTGCCATTCCCTGCTCGGATATGACTTCAGCCACGGTCGTCAGGCCCTGCACGGCCTCTTCACCCTGTTCGGTTACCCTAGCTACATCCATAGCGACCGGGGATCCTCCTTCATGAGTGATGAGCTGCCTCAGTACCTGCTCTCTAAGGGCATAGCCTCGAGTAGGACTACCAGCTATAACCCCAGGGGAAACGGACAGGTAGAGAGGGAGAATGCGACAGTCTGGAAGGCCGTTTTACTAGCGCTACGGTCTAAAGGCCTTCCAGTCACCCGCTGGCAACAAGTCCTCCCCGATGCACTGCACTCAATTAGGTCACTCCTGTGTACGGCTACCAATGCCACCCCCCATGAGCGGATGTTTGCTTTCCTAAGGAAGTCCTCCTCGGGAATCTCACCACCGTTGTGGCTGACGTACCCAGGCCCTGTTCTGCTCCGGAGGCATGTGCGGCCCCATAAGTCGGACCCCCTGGTCGAAAAGGCCCAGCTCCTCCACGCCAACCCCCAATATGCCTATGTGGCGTACCCCGATGGGCGGGAGGACACGGTCTCTATCCGGGACCTGGCACCTGCGGGTGTCCCGGAGCCCACTATGACCTCCCATCCCACATCCCTCGACCCCTCCGTTGTTCAGGTAGCACCAGGTCCGCTTATTCCTTTGTCCTCTGTATGCAGCTCGCCTGAGCCCCCGGAGTCACCGCACAGTACCCGACCAGAAGGGACGACAGTGGACTTGAGCGGTTTCACCCTACCATCGGAAACAACACCTCAACCAGTTCTACGGCGGTCGCAGCGACGGATCAAGCCGCCCGACAGGCTGAACCTGTGAGGGGTCGACGTCTTACTTCAGCTTCGTGACTCTTGTATATATATATCTTCATGCCTCTGTATATATTGTTCCACCCATCTCACCCCCGCTAGACTCTTTTTTTTAAAGAGGGGGTGAATGTGGTGACCCACTGTAATTACATGTTATATGCCTGGACACACCCCTGCTGCACCTGGCCTGAGACTCCTCCCTTTCCACCTGAACGAGGTATAAAGGTGACGGTTCCTCCTCCCTGCCTCAGTCTGGGCCAGGTTAGCTACAAGGGTGTGTTCCAGTTCTTTGCGATTAAAAGCCTGTTATTTTCACTCACTCGCTGGAGTCCTCGTAATTGATGGTGCATCACTGTGGGAGCCAATTTTAAGTTTTGGCAGGCATTGGACAAACAATGGACAAGAATGATCAGATCGTCTACCTGACACCACCAGCAAGAGACTGCAACTGTTGATGATAGACTCATTTGAATCTCATTGGCCAGCTACTCATTATTTTTCAGTGATGGCCAATTCATTGACTTGTTTAGGTCAGTAAACAGGGATCTTGCCTTGATTCAAAAGGGCGGCATCATGGAGGAGTGGTTAGCACTGCTGCCTCACAGCGCCAGGGACCCGGGTTTGATTCCCGACTTGGGTCACTGTCTGCGCAGCCTCTGCACATCCTCCCTATGTCTGCGTGGGTTTCCTCCGTGTGCTCTGGTTTCCTCCCACAGTCCAAAAGACGTGCTGGTTAGGTACATTGGCCATGCTAAATTCTCCTTCAGTGAACCCGAACAGGTGCCGGAGTGTGGCTGGATTTTCACAATAACTTCATTGCAGTGTTAATGTAAGCCTACTTGTGACACTAATAAATAAACTTACACTTCAGTGAAATTAAGTAATGGTGGTGCAACAGCAGCTCCAAGGATATTTAGCTCCTGTGTCTGCAGGGTGATTCTACCAGGTGATTCTGCAATAGCCATTGACTTATAGTGTCATGCTTATCCTTATTGGTCAATGTTTGGTAGGACTGGTAAGAAATGGTGTTCAGAGTTCTCACTGCAGTCAAGGGGAGGAAAATAAGTCAGTTGAAGTGCTGATCCTTTATATGTTGCTGAAAAGCTTTGATGTAGGCTGGTACTTTTATATGGGCATTATGAAAGAAAATGTTGTGCCCTCTGTCTGGTCAAACAGGTTATTGCTGCACTCCTCACAAAAGCCAACCAAAGTATACCCATAGATACCATTATTCAACTTATTCTAAATTTCGGAAATACAGTAGGCTGCACTCATGATCAGTTCCATCCATGTGACCACCACCCTATGCTAACAGCCTTTATGATCAGGAAAAGATTCCACTCAGCTGCCAAGTGATAACCACCAGCATAACTCTGTGCCACTATTTTGGGGCATTCATTGCCCACTCCTGCCAGGTGGAGGCAAAAAACTTTGGCCCTATTGTTTCAAAAAATATTTTATATCTGGTGTGTATGCTGTTGGCTAATAAATCTATTCTGAATGTGTAGCAACATTTTTTCTGCATTAATATGTTTTCATATTCAATTGTGATTTTTCAAGAAGAATCCTTTGAAGAAGATGATTGAACAGTTATCTCATAATGTGACTGATGTATTTCGACAAAAGGAAATGAAAAAAGTAGCAATGTCTGCAGAACATGTGCGCAGAGGCTGAAGCTGCCATCTGAGACTGAGGGGCAGATTGTAATCTGCTCCTTACAGACCAGACTGATACTGCCGTGTGTGCATTGCTGGGCCTTGGCAGACATATGAACCAAGAGAGGACTCTACACCTGCATGCCTACATGCCTGCACGGAGTTCTGATTTTACGTCTATAAATTTATAGTGGCTGAAAATCTGCAACTCATCTTGTACACTGCCACCATAACTGGGACCGCAATACAACAAAAAGGCATTAATTAAATCAAGACCTATAAATTAGGTTTCCAGGCTATCTTGGAGTTTCGAGGTGGCTTCTCCAGGGCAGGGTCTCTGCATACCCCAAATAAAGTCAGTCTTGTAGTTGAGAAAAGTGGGAAGGTTGGGTGGGGAGGTTAGTTGGTGAGGCTATTTCCAAGGCAGTAGACCCTGCTGCCAGGTGTCTCTGTGTGGGTTACCTGATGCCTGCTTAGAAGGTATTCCTACTATGAGCCTGCAAGGGTAAAGCTGGAAGTTTCCCACACGGTGGAGGGCCCGTCTGTCACTGGTAAAATGCTATGGCAGTTAGAGGCCCTTAAGCCGCCTGGTAAATGTTTGAGTTAGCCTCTATGTGGAACGGCATCCCCACCTTCCCCGCTGTCAGTAAAATACCAAAAGTATTTAGAAGTTGACCACCAACCCCCACTCTCCCCCCACCCATCCCACCCCGCCAACACCCTGCACACCCCTCCAGTCGACCCAGCCCATTCCCCGAGTCCTGGCAACATCCTGGCCTATATTTTCAAAGTTTGAGGCACTTGCACGAATATTCTTTTCCCTTTTGCTGTATAATGAAGATGGGATATATTGATTTTTAATAACTTTACCAAGAGTCCCTAGTGTTTGAATTAGTGTGTTCATGCATACAACCTGGATAGAAATTTCCAGACATAGCTGCTGGCATGTGCTGAGTTAGCTGATTTCAGGCAGAACATCAGTGGAAGCACTACAATTAGTGTCAGTATGATGCATTAGGAAAGGGAAAAGGAGTATGGATTTCATTCCCAGTCCCTATTGGAAGTGCATGTTTGTGCTTCATTGGAACTACTGTCCTCAGCACTATAGTTTTTAATAGTTTCTTATCACTAACATCAGTCTGATTTCATTTGAGAAATACGTTCGATCCTTTGCTCAAGTATTCATTGTGCAAGACATTCCATGCTTTCAAATCTTCATCCTAATGCTTTTTCTAAATTTTAAGTGATGATCTCTCATCACTGACTCCCCAACTGGGGTAAGTCATTTTTCCCTATTCCCTCTATTATATTGTTCATAATTTGAAAAAATAGATCCATTAAATTTTTTAAACTACACTGCAATGGGTTCCTAACTATAGTTTTCCATCTTTGGCATTAATGTTGTGAATCTATATTGTATATTATTTCTTTTTAATGTCCCTTCTATAATAGGACACATGAAACTTTGCAGCATTGTTAATAATTTTTCATAGAATCCATACAGTAGAGAAGGAGGCCATTCGGTCCATTGAGTCTGTACTGACTCTCTGATCGAGCATTTTACCCAGGCCCCATCCCCATAATCCCATGTATTTATTCCACTAATCCTCTTAACCTACACATTTTATGATTTGCTTTAATATTCATTGCCTCTTTTTGGTATACCCCAAATGCTATTGGTCTTTTTATCACTATCAATCTACAAGCAAACATTAAGATCGTTTGAATCTCTTGGTTGGTCTGCCTGTCCACCACTCTTGTGGAGTGGGCAAATGTTGTATGCGTTTGTCAGGATGGGTTAAGTGTGATGAGCTTGATAATGTTTTCTACACTTTTTTCTTGTGTTTGTACGTACAATTAGTGCTCATGAGTTCTGCACCATCAGTCTCTGCACTCTTGTCTGATGTTTACTAGTTCTCTCCGTTCTGAGATTCTGTTGTAATTTTCCTTCTGAACAAATTGTAATTTTCAGCGAAACAAACAATGTTCACTTGGATTTCTTTTTTTCCCCTATTTCTATGAAGTAAAAGACCATCAACTTGAAATTAGTTGTCTTTCCATTCTGTCATTCTGGGAGTGTGACACATTAATCCCAAACACAAGTACATTGAAAACAGTTAGCTCAAAATTTCAATTCCTCAGGTGATAAAATAACTGTTTAAATATGAGGCAAAATGAATGGCTTTAGGAGAAGTTAATGTATCTTTTATTTACATCAAGACAATATCAAGTTGTCAAAACATAGTACAAAATACTGGACTATAACAATTTATACAATACTTAGTGACTAACATCTAGACAAGACAGCAACTCACACAATACTACAGTTAGATTACTGTGGACTAGCTGCCTACAGTTTAAATGTTATCTGCAACATATGACTTTTCACTTATGAATTCTCTGGTAATAAATGCTTGGTATGGATCCATTAAGAATAACCCATTTCTTCAAGATTCTATAGATTCATTTATACCTTAATTAAGACAAGTACTGGTACTGCATGTAAGAGTTTTAAAAAATGATGCGCACACTCTGCAGCCATCGTTCATTTCTCATTCAGAAAACAAACCATCACAGGTGAATGCCTTTCAATAAATGGAAGCAACTTCTTAGTCATACAATGTGGCCCATGTGTTTCCTGATGACAGAGTCATCAGGAAGGCACTGAGTCATCCATACCAGAAAGGCCCTATCCATCTTCAATCACTAGGCTCTAGTGAGTCATCTGACCTAAAACAGAGCAGTCATCATGATTAACTGCAGTGGTGGGGGGACATTGGTGAACAGCAAAAGTGGTCTGATAGTGAGTCAACTTCAAATGAAAATAAAATTGGGGATAGTGTAAAATAGGCTGTCAATTTGCTATTAGCCCATGTTGTATTCAAGGCAATGGATAATTTCATCCCCAGTACCTCCAAACAAGAGAAGGTCAAAATTATAACTCTGCTTGTCATTAGTGACATCCTTTTGAACTTGCACATGTGGGACCACAGAGGAGGACAGGGTTGGCCTTGAGAGTGATGTCCCCATTGTCAAAAATATCTGCATTTGTTGCTTGCGTTCACATGTACTGAGTGGTCATGTAGGTGAGTTACTTAGAGCTGCTAGAACCTGTGCAAGCATATCCCTCATTAGTGAACACATGCAGAAGAGGACAGGAGAAAATTGCAGAAAAAATATAAATCCAGGCACTGTAAGTATGTGATACATTTTTCATTACATTGAGCTGGTTCATAATACTTGCTCCTTTACACCTCAGAACCCAACTCATAGTTACATTGGAATTTTCACTACTTTGGTCCTCACAAAATAAGGATAAGTAGTGCATCGAGAATGCTTTATATTTGGCGTTACAGCTTAATACAAAATAATGATACATCACCATTTACAGCCAGTTGAACATCAAAGACTAGATTTAATGGGACGTGGGGATCCCTACCCAGGTCCCCACCCCCGCCGGAGAAGTAGGGGTGTGCCCAATCCGTCTCGTCCCGTAGGCATTTAACACTCGGAAGGATGTTAATTTGTTTCAGGCAGGACAAGAGTTTAAAGTTTAAAGTTTTAAAGGTTAAGTTTAAAGTTTATTTATTAGTGTCACAAGTAGGTACACATTTACACTGCAATGAAGTTACTGTGAAAATCCCATAGTCGCCGCACTCTGGCGCCTGTTCGGGTACACTTAGGGAGAATTTAGCATGGCCAATGCACCTAACCAGCATGTTTTTTGGACTGTGAGAGGAAACTGGAGCACCTGGAGGAAACCCATGCAGACAGGGGGAGAACGTGCAAACTCCACACAGACGTTGACCCGAGGCATGAATTGAACCTGGGTCCCTGGCGCTATAAAGCAGCAGTGCTAACCACTATACTACCGTGCCGCCCCACTGTGCAACCGTGCCGCCACTGCATCAGAGAACCGCTAACAAATCAAATGGCCAGTAACCCTCAGGTCCCAGTCGTGCGACCGGAAGCAGTGGCCAGTGCTAGGATTGCAACAATTCCTAAGACTGAGGAGCCAGGTCTGGAGTGAAAGGTAAATAGGGAAAGGATATTGCCAGGATGAATCTAGAAGCAAGTTGCGGGTAAAGGGACTGGGGTAGACAGACCGGAGGGGATGGGGAAGTGGGGTGTGAGGTGAGACATGGAAGTATCATGGGTCAAGTGTCCGTCAAGGAGTCATTTCTCCTGTTCCCCCCCTACCATCATTGCCTGCCACCAGCTTGGTAGTGAGAGTGTGTATTTGGCATGGGCATCTTGGTTAAATACCATCCGCAGACTGATCAGCCCACGGGTGGGCCAGCCAACGAATCCTTTCCCGCTGGTAAAATTGCGACAGGACAGGAGTGAAGGGGTAGGTGGCAACCATGGTGACCATGACATTTTACAGGTCCCTGTCTGTTGTGGGGGTGGGGGGGAAACAATCTGTGTCACTGTATCGCTGACAGAATACTCGGTTCAGTTGCACATTGGTAGTTTATTTTCACCAACGAGCAGAGAGGTGAGTGTAATTATACCCACATTGTCCATAGTTTCTAACTCCTTAACCAATGTATCCCTCTCTATTTCACATGCTATGGTGGAGCCATAGACATTAGAACAAGATGGTTGTGAGATTTTGTCAACAGAAGATAAGTTTGGAACATAACATGAAAGATATAACAGCGTAACTACTGGTCAGAGCGTTCTGTAACTTTTAGCAGCTTAATACACCCAACTGTTCGACTGGAGTTCTGTTGTAATTCGATCAGAAGTCCATCAGGGTGACTTTGAAAATGCTTGGGATATGGATGCCCTGGATCCTGGGATTCCCTTTGGATCTTGTAAGGAGCAAAGCCTCTGCCATCAAGGTCCTTTAAGCAAGGATCCGGGGGTGAAGTGAAGTGAGGGTCACCAGCCTCTAGTAGAGTGGAAGTGGACCCCTTTAAAGAGGAAAGAGAAGGAACTTGGACATCTGAAGAAGGTTAGAATTAAAAGATATTGATCAGAAACCTTCCCAGAAAGTAGAGGGGAAAACATGTATTGGAGTGTCCAGTGTCAGGAAATCTGGAGATACAGCTGAACATGGTTAGCTGGTTTTCTGATAATTTTGCTGATCTCGAGCTTGAGTTATTGTGGGAGATTGGAGCATCCTGATGGAAATTCAGGTTAATATGTTCTACAAAATACATTGAGGAAGGGGGGCGGGGAAGGTGGAGAGCCTTTAAGTTGTTGATATCTTCCAACAGAGGTATTAAAAGAGTTTGAGTATCATTTGTCACAAACACCTGAAATTTCCACTGGAATTTTTCCAGGGATTGGCAGGAAAATCAGTGGAAACCCTGGAGGAAAGGCAAACCAAGCTATTTATTTTAGAAAGGGAAATTCACCCCCAAATAGATTTTGCCACAGATTTATGGTAACACTGTATATTACCAATTATCCATAGATAACACAGAAACACACCAAATGATGATTATCAGCTTCTCCAGAATATAGCTTGTCCAAGCAACACACAAAATAACAGACTTTGTTGTAATTAATATTAATATCAATCCCCACACACAATATATTTCGACAAATAAGCTTTTGACGATGGATGGGAGGGAGAGAGGGAGCTTCAGCATTTGCAGTGATCAGTACCAATATCTTAGAAATCTTAGAAACCCTCCAGCACAGAAAGAGGCCATTCGGCCCATCGAGTCTGCACCGACCACAATCCCACCCAGGCCCTACCCCCATATCCCTACATATTTACCCACTAATCCACCCATCCCAGGACACTAAGGGCAATTTTTTAGTATGGCCAATCAACCTAACCCGCACATCTTTGGCCTGTGGGAGGAAATCGGAGCACCCGGACCAAACCCATGTAGACACGAGGAGATGTGCAAACTCCACACAGACAGTGACCCAAGCCGGGATTCGAACCCAGGTCCCTGGAGCTGTGAAGCAGCAGTGCTAACCACTGTGCTACCATGCCACCCAATATGAATGGACACGCTAAACCTTGGTCTGATTCTCATTAAAAGTAATTATATTTCAATGTTAAGTTGTTTCACAACTGCCTGCAAGAAATTTAGTAAATTTATTAACAATTCATATTTAAATAGAGCATTTGAAGCTGGAGCACAGTTATAAAACTTAGCTGCTCACCTGGTCTGTACTTTTAAATTCACTGCCCAAGTACATCCTGTGAGTACAGTAACTGGAACTGAGATTAGTTAGACATTAACTTATTGTAAATTTCAGATTACAGATGAGTATTTGGTTTTCTCTCATCTCTTTTTAGAAAGACTTACTTTGGACCCATCAAAAAGTATGACATGTGAGGACATGGTGTGTGACATATGAATATATAAACATTTCAAAATTTTGTCTTGTGTTTTAATGATGTCCTGAATTGAAGCTCTGGAAATCCCTCTCTAAACCTCTCTTCATGTCATTCCCCCTTTGGGATGTTTCACTACATTAAAGATGCTCCTTAATTGCAAGGTGGCTGGTTAGCTCCATTGGCTGGATGGCTACTGTGTAGTTCAGAATAATGCCAATAGGGTAGATTTGATTCTTGCTCCAGCTGAGGTAGACTTGGAAGCTGCTTCCTCACTCTGCTCCAGACAGTGGAAGGAAATGGCAAACCATTGCTGATAAAAACTGCCAAGACAAATGGCTCCAGATGAATCATGAGCAGACAATGAGCAAAGGGGCAGAGAAGTAATGGAATGGAATAAATGCAAACTGTTGATTTTGTATATGATCCCATTCAGATACTGTCCAAGGCTAATTAAATCTAGCCTTGATGTAGATTTTATAAATCTATGTCCCCATTATGGAGTTTCACATACTGGGAATATTTGATGGAAATTCGGGCATGGGGATCAAGACAGAAAATCTTTAGGGCTGATAATAATCTTACCTGAATTCCCAGTAAGTATTTCCACTACATGGACCTCCATATCAGGAGATGGATTCATAAATCTACTCTTATTTCTCTGAAGACACATGACAGACTGCCTGTTAATTTTTAAAGACTGATTGGTGCTAATTTTTCAGTGATTTCCTTGGCTGGATAAACCCTATGTACCTTGCATTTCAATGTAGTATCTAAAGCACGTGTAAAGGATGTATGACAAATGGGAATTTAAATATAAAATGACAAATGAAAGGAAATGAATTAATCCATGCTGGAAAATATACATTATATAGACAAAATTTAACTCCACTGTGTTAATTCATTGCAGTTAAGTACTCAATTAGAAAAAATACCTCTAAATGTCAGTCTCCATTAGCATGCAATGCTGTTTGATGCAATGGTTTCATAGCTAAACTGCCAATAAATATTGCAACAGTGTGGCGACTACCAGTTAGTCTTTGCATTTATTGATTTTTTAAGGTGTGACTCCCGTTCATCTGAAAAAGATTAAAGGCTGACTGAACTCCTCACAATTCAAACCAGAATTCAGCATTTAGTCAACTAAGTTACCCAACCAATTTATCTAGACACAGACATGCAATCACAAGTGATTTATTTATTCTTGGGTTGTGGGTGACACTGTTATTTATTACCTTTCCCTATTTGCCTTGGAAATATTTGATACAACCGAGTAGCTTGCTAGGACATCTTATAGGATAGTTAAGAGTCAACCACATCGGCATGGGACTGGAGTCACACATAGGTCAGACTGGGTAAGGTTTCCTTCCTTAATGAAACAATAGTTCTTTTTGACAAAAACCCAACAACTTCATGGTCACTTCTACAGATACTAGCTTTTTACTTCCAGTTTTATTCTCCTTAAACTGCCATGGTGAGATTTGGACTCAAGTTCTCTAGATTATTAATTCCCTTCTGTAAGAAGTCCATCATATCTGATTGATTATTTGATCAATTCGGTTATTATCTGCCCATTTAGGCTTTAATTGGATTTCTAACCAGACATTTACTCAGCCCCTTTTTTAAAAAAAAGATCTAAGTGACACAGTATTAATTGTCTTTACTTCATCATTTTGGACATCCCATAGTGAAAGTGGATACACTTTTTGAATTCAATTTAAATTCTAAAATAAAAAATACATAAGTCAGCTAAATAAGCCAACTGAGACATTGAAACTTTAAGCTAGTGCACAAACTTTCAGTCTTCAAAGGCTCCACTTAATCAGCCTTAATAAACTCATTTTTATTTTTGTTGACGTTGGATCTTTCAACTCTGTCTGAACTCACCCACCAAAAACTTGGGAAACATTTGACCTTTGCATTCACTCTGACCTGGTGCGAATTAAACGCAACACGACCTGCAGGTAAGACAGGAAGGCAAAACTCAATATCTACAAGTTCATTTAAAATCGCAATTGCCTCTGAAGGAAAGTTACATTCTTCTTTACTTCTTCTACAAATGAGACGCAATCATGTCAGTTCAATTTAGTGCAAAGAACTGAAGATACTTAACAACACCCAAGTCATTAAGCAATGAAGAAGTCAACAAACAACAGATTATCCCGATTGGATTATTGTTGTTAACTGTGCTAATTCCACTGTTCCTGGGTAATGCTAACGTCAGATGTTGCAGATGCATGTTCATTCATATGGTCAAGTCACACAAAGGGCAAAAATACTATGGCTAGGATCTTGCTTTGGTGTTGAACGGGATGGTGTGACTGGGAGTGAACAGGACATTCGTTCGTAGGTGGCACGGTTGACCAAATGCAATAGAGTCACAGGTTGCCAATTAGATATTAATTCAGGAGTTTATCAGCAAATCATGTGGCGGAGGTGGGTCGGAAGTCAACAATCCTGTCATTACTTCATGTTGAAGGACTGGGCTCCATAGTTAAAGGGCACCAGGTCAGGCATTCAATCCCTGCAATCCAGTAGCAACAGTTTTGCTGTGTTTTTGGATGCCTTGAGACCACAACACCTGCTAGAATCTTCTGACTATTCAGCCCCAAAACCCCCCAGGGAATGTCAACTGCTGTGACCATTTGCTCATCTTTCCCCTGGATGGCCTCAACTGCTGCTCCTCCCTCAGTTACTTTTTACCTTCCCTCCATCACCCTTGACATTCCCTCTGTTACCCTGGATGCTCAAGACCTCGCTCTTGTTCTTACCTCGATAACCCTGGATCTCCTCACAATCATGCTTAACCTCCTGTCCGTGGCTATCGGCCTTCCCTGTGTAGTCCAGCTTCCTTACTCTGTCCCTAATGAGTCCTTGTAGGTCTGCCATAACCCACCCTCTCTCAATCTGCCATGCTCCGATCCCTTTGCACTTCAACCCCCCAATCTCAGTGCATCAATGATTCCTCTGCTATGGTAAAACTAAGTTCCCATACACAAAAGTCAGCTCCCGCTCAGTCCAAATCCACCAGGAAGACTAGCTCGACTGCTGTATGCTATCTTTAACCGGTAGTGATTCCAAAAACATGTGTTTCTCATTCACTGCAGACTTAATTGCTAAGGTAGTATTTAATTTAGTGAAATAGTGTTTTAATGAACATCCATTTTATGCTAACGCATTAAAAGTAGATTCCTTTCACTTGCCATCAGGAAGCTCAATCTGCCTTCAATCCACCACAAACTTAATTCCTTATTTTCATCTTGCTGTTGGGAAGCTGATATTTTGCCTCCTACACAATGAAGCTCGCCCACCTTGTTTCCCGCTGTCGGGGGCAGCACAAAATCATACTTATGAAGCTTATAAAATTTCAGCTAGAAGTCAGAAGGAGGCAGCAGACAAAGCGAATAACAACTAAGGCATTTTTAAATTTACTATGGGTTGGGGTTACAGAATACAATAAATCTATCAAACAATGACCATGGCAATACAGTGGTGGATTTAAATGTACATTATTTTTGTGCGAGTGAATGAAAAGGCAAGCAATGGTATTCATGCTACATGAAACAGATCCGACCTGGACATGAAAGTAGGGTCATGGATTAGAACAATAACAAATAAATGCAAAAGTAATTCATGCATGAGCAATAAACATATACAAGGCTTAACACTGTAAACACTGGTGACACTAAAATTGCAGTGACTTGAAGCAAATGTTGAGATTGTCTGGAACATTTTAAAAGAATGTTTTTTTTCCCTTGGCTGGATAGTAGTAAGAGATTTCTAAGCTATTCACAGGCTGAAGCTAAATGATGAACTCAGATCCCTATCTCAATGAATGGAGGCTCCAACCTTTCCCAATGTACAAGTCACTGAGCTTTCACCATCTGAAACGTTGTTAAATAACTTGCACGATTTGGTTAGTATGTTGTAATTTGTTCTTAAAAAGCTTAGGTGTAGGTGAGGGATGTAATTATCAAAAGAAATAGTGATTCACTTTTTTTTGTTTTTTTTCTATAGAATATCAGAGGAATTCACTTGGTAGTGTTGTACAGCCTGGCTGTGGTGTGAGAAATCTAACCTGACAGCCATAATTGGAAGGATTGCACCTTGTTGAAGCACCATCTTTGGATGATTTTGCAGCTTAGTCGTTTCTCAAAGCCAGGAGTTCCCCATTAATGTCATTGTACTGACTGTTTAAATGAACCAGTCACAAAAGAAAAGAGGACTTGAGTTCTTCATCATCCATTACAATCATTTGGAACTGCTGCTCTTCAAAAGCTATATTCCTGTGAGCTGCATATCGCCAATTTGTTCACCATTTTTATTCATGTTTTTGTGCATGAGATGGATTGACTGTGTGGTATAAGACTATGGGAGAATTTTCAGATGAACGGCATCAATGCCACCTGTTTTCTCAACAGTATAACAGCACATTCACCTTTTTCCACTGCCTTAAGGGGGTTACTCTGAGACCTAATCTGAGCAGGCATTGTAAGAACTCAATAACAGTCATAAAAAAAATCAATAAACCACCAATACAACATCTCTGTAACCTTTCCAGTCCCACCACCCTTCAAGACATCGATGTTTATCTAATTCTGCCCTCTTGATCCACTATCATTTTATTATAATGGCCATACTTTCAGTTACGTAGGCCCTAAGCTCTAAACTTCCCTCCCTCCACATCTCAACCCCTTTACCTTGTTTTTTTCCTTGAAGGCACTGGAGTACTTTGACCAAGCTCTTGCTTATCTGACCAAATGGGTGTGCTTCTCCTGTCTGCACTCGAAGTGCTCCTGCCAGTGGGAACACCGTAGTGTTTCCCGCTAGCAATAGCAGTGCTTGTCAGATGGGATTCACCAGCTTAACCATTTAAATTTATGCATTCTGCAAAACATGTCGGCCAGCCCAGCTTTACAGAGATTTTTAAAGGGCGCCCGGATCTCAGCGTTGAGAAACAGGCCCCCTCCTGCCCCCAAGGATATGGCAACCCTGCTGACAATGGGAGCACCCACAATCCCACTAGCCATGAGGTTTCAGTTCCTCTTTTCTAAACAAATGTTTAGAAAGCACTTGAGATGCATTCAACCGTGAATGGAAAGAAAAACAAACAAAGCTCTTGGCTAGTGGGTAATTGATCCAACTTGTCAATCAAATGCTAGTTAAAGGTAATGGAACATGAAATTGGCTTTTGAGCTTTCCAGGAAGTCACAGAGACCTGAAGAAAATGCAGTGTTAAAAGAATGGAACTGATTGAGTAGATGTGGTGGAATGAAGAGGACCATGAGACTCACTGGATTGTGTCTACAATGGACTGTCTGATCTGCTGTTCAGCTGTCAATAAGAGCAGATCAAAGTTGCCAGGCTGCACCTGCTGCTCATTCGGGCTACAAAAGGGAATCCCCCTATGAAACTGATATCTCCTGTCAGTCTGAGAACTTTAAAGGGATCTTCTCACACCTGGAGCTTCTGAGAGCAAGGGCAATCCCTTCAGCAGAATGGAGTTGTGCTGTGGTTTTGAACGCTTCCAATTGTCCATGGGGCGTGGATATTAAAGTGACCTGTGCACTTCAACGATCTCACAGTACACAGACAGGAGTGAAGATTTTTAACTGAAACCTGCTTGAGATCACCATGCTAAGAGTGATCTCCACTTTTCATAGGACCAGAAGGGGCAGTCCAGCCATGAGGCGCCCATCCTGGGGAAGAGTCCCGAGGTCAACACCTTTCCCCCAGCCCTAGCCAACTAAACCCCAATTCCCTTGGGGAACTCTCCCTCTGCAGCCTGACAATGGCAGAAGGGCAAATGGCCTTAGCACTTACCTCCTTGCTTCCCCTCAGAGTTCCAGGCACGAGATCCAGCTTAGTCAGGACCTGCATTAAATCCCGGCTGGTAGACCACCTGCTGGGGGAGGGTGGGGGGAGCGGATGGAAGCAGCAAACTGAGCCATATGAGTAGATACGAGAATGAAAGCAAAATGTTGCAGATGCTGGAAAGCTGAAATAAAAAAAACAGAAAGTGCTGGAAAAACTCAGCAGGTCTGTCAGCATCTGTGGAGAGAGAAACAGAGTTGACATTTCAATTTTAATATGACTCATATTGTACTCAAATGTTAGCTTTGTTTCTCTCTCCACAGATGTTGTCAGACCTGCTGAAAGTGCCATCTGTGGACAGAGAAACGGAGCTAATGTTCGAGTACAATATGCGTCATATTGGAGTTGAAATGTGAACTCTGCTTCTTTATCCACAACTGCTGACAGACCTGCTGAGTTTTTCCAGCATTATTTTATTTCATCTCTCCAGCATTTGCAGCATTTTGCTTTTATTCTAATATCTACTCATGTGGCTTAACATCATATTTTCTTTCATAATGCACACGTGTAGTGCCATGGGAACTTTTATGACATTAAAGGCGCTATTTAACTATAAACATTTTAGTTGGGTTGAAGGGATCTGTGCAAAGAAAAGATTGTCCTTATCATTGTATGGTCAGCACAATGATTTAATGTTCCCCCTTCTTAGGCAGCTGCTATTTTCAGTGAAGTGAAACCCCAGTTATAAGAAATGACTGGCCAATTTGACATTTACTCTGATGAAGGATCATCCTGACTCAAAATGTTAGCTCTATCCTCTCTCCACAGGTGCTGTCAAACATGTTGAGATTTTCCAGCATTTTCTGTTTTTGTTTCAGATTCCAGCATCCACAGTATTTTGTTTATATCTTAACATTTACCTTGCTCTTTCTCTTAATTTTTGTTTTTGTGGCAAATATTTTTATTCTCCAGGAGTGATTAATTGGGCATTTGTAGGTTTGCACTTTTATACCCAGTTCAGCATCAAGCATTCTGAGGTCAGATAAAATGTAAAGTTCCCTCATCTCTATAGTATCAATGAATGTTAACCCTATCCTCAGGAAAGCAATCCTTACTGTACTAACATGAGATTTGCCTGTAGCCTCTGAGTTGTGTTGCCAATTAACTGCCATTTGGTTTTGGCTAGTTTTGCACTGTGGGGCCTTATTAGGAACAGGGTGAGACTGACAAACTCAATTAAGCCAGCAGAGAAAACAAAAAACTTCACCTCAATATTATGGGTTGATCTCAAACAGGGTAAGGGTAAGCTTCATTTAGTCCCTTTTTAGTCTTATTTAATTTATAATCTTATTTGCACCTGTACAAATGCTGCTAAGCCTATGTTTGGAAAGGGAGTATATATTATTTCATCCACAATAAAAAAAACACCAATTAATCACATCACAAAATGCAAATATTAAAATAGGTCACTTATTGGCAAAACTTGAAAAATTCTGAAGCTAAGATCGTAGCCATTTTAACAAGGCATCATGACCAGGTCCTCCAGGACGATGATCAAATAGTAATATCGTAAATTTTTAAAACAACATGGCAAGGCTATGACTAAGGTCTCAGTTCATTCAGCTTTCAGTGATCATTTTTTTTTCTCATTACCCCAAGTATGTCACAATGCTGTCTTAGCACTGAAGCCCAAAAGTCATCAGAAACAGCTTCCAAACTTGGTCAAATGGGATCATTTTACTATCTTTTGTTAACTTTGAGTTTTGAATGATAATACATTAGCATGTATTTATATATTTTTCTTGGTTAGCACACAGGTGTGTTATAAAATAAAATACGAAACAATAAAACAATCAAAATTATTTCTCAAATTTCTCAGAAGAGAAACGTCCAAACTTAAACGTTCGACAGCCAACAACACATTTAATTTGCTGTAACACAAACATTTATAAAAATTTTTGAAAACGGAAAAGGTCTGACCTTAAACATACCCATATGTAAGGGGAATATTATTGCCTGACAAAAAGGAAAAATATTGTCACTCGAATAAAACTGGTTCCATTTTATCCTCCCTCATTCTTCTCATTAAAGTTTATGATAAGTAAAAACATGTTAAAAAGTACAATAGATGCTTGTTTGAAATCAAGGTTTTGTTCAAATTTACAAATCAAAGAATGACATCGGATGCTCACTTATGGCCTTAATCCAGTGGTTGAAACCTATTTACAGCTGAAAAAGTACAAAACGAACTATGAACTTGGTCATAAAATCAATACTGATATCAAGAATGTTGTAGAGAAATAAATAATTCAAGGTATTATCGTATCACTAATCATTCTTGACATTGGAGGAGCACAAAATAAAAGCTTTTATTTTTTTACCGGTATTTGTAAGGCATTTTTATGAATGTGTTAGATTCTTTTCCCATCTTTTCCAAAGGCACGACGACAGTATCAGCCTGACCTCAGTTCTGAAGGTTTCAATGCTTTTAGAACACCCATCCTTCATGAATAAACAAAATGGTTTCAGCATATCACTAAAAATCTATGAGTACTTCAGCCTCCAAAGAAAACAACCAGCGATAGAGTTGAACGAAAGAAATTTGTGAAAATATTTCTGACCTGTAAGACATTCCTCTATTTGAAAAAATAACTTTATAGATGTGTCTTTTTAAGTGTTCCAAGATCAAGAGAAATTGTCACTATTCGCATGCTGCTCTGTCTGAAAGATTCAGCTGATTTATACTACCCAAACAGCAGACACGACGTGTCTGGGAGAGTCTTAGGGGACCGACAATGATGTCATATTAAGGAAATAGCTGGATGAACTTGGCACTTCACAAAGCTGGCTCTTCTTCCATTGGTTCATCAGACGTTCTAGAAAAATAAATACGCAATCAGAATGGTACACATGGACGTTTACAATCTCTGCGTGGGGTCACAGTTGAATTTGAATTATACATGATGTTTATTTGTCTTAGCCAGTCACTTATACATAAAGTATCTTTTCCTGAAGCAATATTAATAGGGCAATAGCTTACAATCAAGGACTGTCTCCAAATATATTGCAATAATGACAACCTCAGAAGCTGAAAATTAAAGTGCACCTGAAGAAATATTCCAGGATTCTGACTAATCTCAAGGGTTCAAAAGTATTACCAAGCCAACAATGGTTTTGGCGTGAAGGACTGTCCACTGATTAATTGGCCACTGGGTTTACAAATAAGTTGGAGCCATTATTTCCTTGAAGATAATTGTTTTTTTAATTCATTCATGGAATGTGGGCGTCACTGGCTGGGCCAGCATTTAGTGCCCATCCCTAAGGGCATTTAAGAGTCAACCACATTGCTGCAAGTCTGGAGTCACATGTAGGCTAGGCAAGGATGGCAGATTTCCTTCCCTAAAGAGCATTAGTGAAGCAGATGGGTTTTTATGGCTGATCAACAATAGTTTCATGGTCATTATTAGACTTTTAATTCCAGATTTTTATTGAATTGAAATTTGACTATCTGTTATGGTAGGATTTGAACCTGGGTCCATAGAGCATTACCCTGAGTCTCAGGATTGCTAGTCCAGTGACAATACCACTACACCATTGCTTCCCCATTTGATGTTGCCTTTAGATCGATGTCAAAATATATTTCAATAAACTGAAAGTAAAAATGATGAATACTCATTTAAAATCAATATCAGATACAATTCAAAGCCTTTTTGCTGAGATCAAGTGTGGGGTTCTTTGCTTTTTATAATTTTTGGGTGGATTTCAATGCTGCCTTCAACCTAATGCTCCAATGATATGTATGTTTCACTGTGATTTGCTTGCTCAGGCTTAACTCCAACAAAGTGCATATTCAGTGTTCCAGAGTAGCTCCAATCAACGTCCCAAGCTCCAAGACAGAAGGTGAATAACACTGTCAGGGTGACCACCAAGAAATCAGAAGAAGGCATTGCCAGTGGACCAAACCTTCTTCAAGAAGAGGATCCTGTTTGACTGCAATGATTTTCAATTTGTGGATGTCTTCCACCTGTAAGGTTGTCATAACAGAAGATATTCTGATGTTACCTCTAAAAATGTCTTGGGATGCCAGGAACTTCTGAAGGCTTTCAAGGTGAAAACAAATAGGGTGTATCTTTCAATCCCCACTTCAGAACTGCTGTTTAGTCTGCCATTGCAACAAAACTGCATCGTGATGACCCATCTGTACAACTCCTATATTCCTGTTGTGGGGACTCTCACATTCCTCGCCAGGTACATTGAGGTAGCTGGAAACAGCATTGAAGTCTGTTTGGGATTTGAACCAGCAAGTGGCAGGTCAAGGTAACCTTGAAAGTGGATGTCACAGGAACCACCCTTCACCCTCTTCCAGCATGATACAGCGGGAATTCAAGGCTACTTTGTCTATGTGGGGCTGCCCAGAGTTTGTTGGGCCAGTCTACTGTAAGGCAAGAGGATATTGTTCCGTGCATGCAACAGAAGCTGAGAGGAGCATATAGCCAACATGAAAGAGAAATTTGGCACCTGAGAGTGATATTCCCCCTCCATTGCAGGTAAAAACCCAGTCATCAGGAGTGCAGTGATCTTGGTGTTGCTGCATGTGGTGCATCTCTGACCCATTCAATGCCCTGCATCACGGCCGTTACCTGAGCAATCTTCTACTTTAACTGGACACCAAAAATAGATGATGCCCACAGGGATTTATGATAAGGGAATCTCTGGATAACAGGAAGAAAATCTTTCCCAATATCATCCACTACTGATGGCTACCTCTGTGTGCAACTGTAACAAGCTGTAAATATCCATTGGTATGCAAACACCAAGAGCTGGATTTTGCATACAGGACATCCGAGACCTCCTTGACACACTTTGGATGGATGGATGGTTAGGAAATGTCACAAAGGTCTCCACTGGCAGTCTGGAAGGACCCGATGGCGTAAACGTTTAAGGCGGCTGTCACTTGCACAGCCACCGGGAGTGCGTGCCCCCTGTGTCCCGAGGTGCCAAGTCCTGCAACAAATGGCACAAGTACCGCACTGTCGCCCTTTGGAGCCGGAGCAGTGGCAACACACGATGTCCGACAGTTGCTCGAAGGACATTTGCGTGCGGAACTGCCGAGGTCTCTGCTCCATTCTTCTCCTGCCACCCCACTCGGGGCGAATGACGGCCTCTGGTGGCTGTCTCCCTCTATTCTTGCGAGTGGTAAAGCCTGGGCCTCCTGTGCCTGCTATTCATCCTCTTGAAGATCAATGGGTTGCATTGCAAAAGCCATCTCGCCAATCTAAAGAAGTGGGGGGCGGGGTGGGTGGGTGGAGGAATCTGGGGAAGGGGAGATGGATCGAGAGGTTAAGGAACTCTGCTCATCCCCAGCCCAGCAACACACACTCCCCTACGCCCCCCCTTCCCCACAGACATCCAGCAACACACACTCCGCATATCCCCTCCTACAGATCCCAGAATGGCAACACAGCTCCATCCATTCCCCCGCCCCACTCACAAACACATAGTCAGACCCATCCAGTAGTGCCAACAGACAGTGCTGCTTGACAAGTCCTGAGACTGCAGCACTCCCACTTCGGACAGTTTCCAGCCCATCCCTTACCTGCAACAGTGCTTGCTGCTCCCAGCACTTGGGCCCAGAGTCAGTGCTAAGACCCAAATCAGCGCTCTGAGCTGGATTTGTCCTGAGAGGCCTAAATTGGATCCCATCAACAACAGCATCCTCCCACCACCCCCCACACACTCGCAGGCTCTTCCAACCCGAAACGCATCATGGCCACCACGAAACACACCCCTCTGAGCAGCACGGAGCCATTTGAAAGCAGAGACTTACCTCCGCGCTCACCCTCTCTGCTCAAGCACCTGAATGCGACTTTTATGCTTGAGGTATTTTCCTGACCAATCCAGCTGCAGCAAACGAGTTGATTAAAGCAGGTGAGCTGGGACGATTGGGAGTGAAGCTCGCTAATTATATTGTGATGAATGCAAAAAACAATTGCAAATTGACATTTTGCCCATTTAGGAGGGGTCCCAATTGCGCTGATTTTTTTTTCTTTTAAAATGGGAATGGATGCAAAAACAGGCGCCATTCCCGCTTATCACATCACGCCCAATTTTGCAACATTTTCTCACTGCAAAACAGCCGCAATAAGGTTGTTAAATTCTGCCCCACATCTCAGAACACTGTGGGTCAGTAAACAGAACTTTATGGGGTAAATTTCTGCTCCACTCATCGCGAGAATCGTAGCGGGGGGGACAAAACATTTAGCAGATCACTTAAATGTCCGCTGACTTTGGGCGGGGATTTCTGGTCTCGGGCATGCACAACTGGAAAATTTCACCTGATTGTGTACTCAGTTTTCCTCACAGAGTGGAAATATTTATTATATGTACTATGTAGTTTACTATGAATTTAACATTGGCATTTCAATTCCAAGATCACCTGTGGAAATGAGTCAGGGAAATAAGGTTAAAAATTTGGAAACCTCCCATTTTCTACTCACCTGGAAGCTAAATACACTTCAGAATTTCATTGCTTGTTTCCTACCATATCAAAATAAATAAGATAGTCCCTATGCCATTGTTTGTTAGGAAAGGTTTGGAGTTGCTTCACAATACTTTATTCATTAATTTCTTATTTATTCTGCTGTAAACATCGGACTTATAGTTGTTTTTAAAATGTCCTTTTTATATTAAATTGTTCTGGATAGGGGAATGGTGGTTAAACTACACCTCTGCCCAGAGGCAGGCCCAATTGATCTGGTTTTCATGGGGAAAGGAATTCAAACCTAAAACAATTTAATATCAAGTGACAGTTTGTACATATTGACACAAGAAAAAGGATGGCTGCTGTTTGGATACAGAGACAGAAAGAGAGAGAATGCAGCTGTTCTTTTGTTAGCAACCCAGCAGGATGCTGGTGAGAGCTGGTTCTCTGCTTGAAAGAAAAAGGATGATACAAGTGGGACTTCTGAAGATTTACTGAACAAGGATTTGCCAAAGTGAACCTTGTTGTTGAAAGTTGGTTCTAGAATACTCAAGCTTAGTGGAACAATCTTCAAAGGGCACTGGAAGAGTCAAACTTGCATGGCAGGGAGTAGTGATCCTGTTATCTTGTAGTGATATTTTATCTTGTATTGCTACACATCCCCAGATATGTGGTGCATAGCAAAAGAAGTTGTAAGGTGTATTTTGACTGCATTAATTAGTGAATACAAAATATATTTTCTTCAGTTTGGTACATTCGTTGTCTGTTAAATAATGTTTGACCTTTATTTATTTTAGTTTGTTTGTTACAATAAAAGGTTTAAAATGTGAAACTTTATTATTTCCTTCAGTCACTGGGAAATTAATCTCATTTAAAAAGTTATCGGTCTCTATAGGATCGTAACAATTCTTACGTCGCTTTCTTTTTAATCTTTCTTAAGACGTTAAGAAACGTATTCATTTTGTAAACGAGTATTATTGCAGTATATAATCATTCTTAACTGAAAAGCAAATATTTATATACAAGTTACACAAAAATAAGCAGAGCTGCACCTATTTACTCGGTACGTTATTTATTCTTGGCGCATGGTACTGGACTACATAGATTGAGGAAGTGCCAGGTTTCATCCTTAGTCTGTTTTGTGTTTCTTTGGCCTCTATTAGGATCATGGTGACATCACTAAATCTTGCCTCAGGATGCTTGAGCGAAGGAGCGGGAAAAAATAACCAGAGATCCCATTCTTGAGTGCTGTCTAGCAAACTCAGGTCTGGAAAACTGTGCAGAACAAACATGGGAGTAGGACTAACTGGATAGCTCTTTCAAAGAGTCTGCACAGCAACAAGGAACTGAATTGATTCTTTTTGTGCTGTATGATTCTATGGATTCTAATTTGTGTTCTAACTTCAAACTTCTTCTCTGATTCTCCATCCTTCACAACATTTTTACTGTTGTACATCCTTTGCCTCAGCCTTTGACATCCTTGTTCCCATGAAATCATACACTGTTTTCAATCTCTGCTGTTTCCATCATATTGGGCCCGATTCTCCCATCACGACCCATAACTTTCCTGGCGGGTCGGATCGGGGGATGCATATGTCGGCCATTTCATTGATTCCCCGTGAGCTTTTACGACATACGCGCATCTCCCAACCGGAAGAAAATGGTGCTGCCGGGCGCAGAGATCCGGCAGGAAGTGAGGTATTCCATTTGAATATGTTTTACATATATTTTAAATGTATTTTAAATCCGATTATCGGGCCCTGCTCTGTGCTTGCCGGGCCCGATAACATCTCCCACCCTGCCAGGAGTACTTCATTACGGTGGGGTTTAGAATACCTCCCCACATTCGGAGAATGAGCGGGAGACCCTGCCGGAGTGAAGAGGGGGGTAATCGGGGCCCCCTGGGCATGGGCGCCCTGGCAGTGCCCACCTATGCCCCCTGGCAATACCCAAGGGGCAAAGTCCCCATCCCCAGGAGGCAACTTGGCACTGCCCACTAGGCACCGGGCAGTGCCAAGGGGGGGCTATTGTGGGTGGGATCTAGGGGGAATTGGTGGGGTTGGGGGGTCCTGCTGCCACTCCGCACTGGGCTGGAGCAAGGCCAGCGCTTGGGGTGGTCTGGGGGGGTGGGGGGGGGGGCGGGGGGAGGTTGCCTCCTGGAGGGGGGATCTGACCCCGGGGGGGGGCACAGAGGGTGGGTGGGGGGGCTGCCGGGGTGAGGGGATTGCCACTGCTGGCTGGGTGGGCTGGACATTGGGGCACTCCGGGACGGGGGGTTGGGCCTGGCCCGGGAATTGTCGTGGGGACCGCAATTGGGCCATGGGGGGGTGGGGCGGGGGAGAGAGAGGTGCTGGAGGAGCACCACTGTGGGTGTCCCAGGCTGGCCAGCGATTGAGCTGGCCAGCAAATGGGGACACTCACAGATCAGGGCCACTGCGCATGCGCAGAGTTCCGGAGCTGTCAGACTGTGGCATGAATAGGCCCCGCCACCCCCCCCGGGTTTTTAATGAGATTCACAATTGTGACCTCTGCATTGCACAGAGTGTGGAGATTCCAGTCTGAAGCTGCACTGAAAAAACAATCGTGATCCAGAAGAGTTTTCCCACCAATTCAGCAATTTTGGGAGAATCGCCCCATCGTTCCCAATTGCACTCTCTTAAATCTGATGGTTATAAACTCAACCACAGCCGATACACTACATGGTGAGTCATTCACTGCCAGATTTGACTCAACCTTGTTATGTCATATGATGCCTTGTTCTTCTTCAGTCTCCAACTAGTCAAGGATTACCTTTGAATGCAAGGGCAACCCAACACTCATTTTCTCCTTGACTACTGGCTTCTGTAATTTTCTTTCCTTCCACTCTTTCCACCAATCTCTTTACTCTCAACTGCAATATTGGATACAAACAGCTCATGGATTTCTTTGTTTCCAAACTATCCATGTAGCTGGCTCTGCCACTACTTCTCCTTTGTGCCCTACTGCTTCGGATCTCTTCCACCCACTCTAGCTTTCAGGATTCTTTGTATACAGATTTTTTTTCTCATCTCCTATATTCTTCAATAGCTTCTTTGGTGAAACACATCTCCTGCCCCTTGATTCCCTTCCCCTCCCCACATCTGATATTTGACTGTCCCACTGAAACCTCCAAGTTACTGAATGTTGTTAATCGCTTCCTTTGTGTAGATATATCCCTATCTTTTCAAAACTACTGTGATCACCACTTCCCAACCTTGCCACTTGATCCTTAACCCATTCCTCTTTCTCATTTATATGCTGCTATTTGGTGATATCATCCACAGGCAAGGGATCAGTTTAATCTAGTGTGCTACATACTGCTTTATTTGTTTACTATTTACCTTGGTACAGAGCTACCTCCATTATGTAACACTGCCTTTCTGACATTAAGTCATGAATGAGCTAAAGTTTCTTCCAACAAAACATTGGGAAAGTGGAAGCTATTGTTTTGACCCTCCTCCATCCTAATCAGCCTGAGCTGAGATTCAAATTCCACATTGGGTTGATCGCTAACACGGCTTATTTTGAACTCTGCAGCCTTGCCACTGCTGAAATCCTTATCTATTCTCTTGTTATCTCCACACTCAATTGTTCTAATAAAGGCCTTTATTCTTGGCCTTTTATCTTCCTTCCTCCAATACCTTACCACTTGTATCCTGTCCCTCACTAAATTCTGTGCATGTACCATCTTGATGCTTGGTGATCTATATTGGTTCCTAGTCTGCCAATACATGGTTCAATGTTCACTGTTTTGTTTATTTATTTAATTCTTCTGACTGGTCCCTTGGAATGTTCTCCACATTAAAGCCTCTACACAGACAAATTGTTGTTAAATTGCTCACATTATGAAAAAGGACAAACAGGAAAGAGGAAAAAACCCTCCATTTCTCTTTTCCTTGTATTTCCTCTCCTCATCCTCCATGTTGTTTTTTGGGATGTAAAGTAAACTTAAATAATGACTAATTCACAAATTGTGTATGCGCTTCATCCATACTTGAAAGAAGTCAATATTCCCATGGCATAACAGACTTCTAGAATTATATCAATCACAGGCTACCACACAGTAAATTCTTTTCATTGCCCGATGTAAAGTCGAATTTTTAGCATATCTTCACACATGCACTGCCTTTCCCTTTGGGGAATGGTGGGGAAGTATTGGAAAGATTCTCAAGCTGATTATCAGCCCATTGAACCACATTATGAATGTTCCTTCTGCGGCCAATGAGCCATGGCTTCTGACTTGAATCCACAGCCTCGGATCCAGAGGTATAGGTGTTCTCACTGTGCCACATGACCTCCTATATGAAATGCATATATCACTATTTCAGATGATCATATTGAATTTGCGAAACAATTTTTCAGCTGAAGTTGAAACATGTGTCATCATTTATTTGATCATCAAAGCTGTATTTTATTCTGCTCTGTTCTCTATGTAGTTGCTGACCTCTTCTCTTTCGGTGAGTGTTCCTGTTTGGTACCCACTGACAGCGATGCCATGGCAGTCACTGTTTCTGTCTCCTTTCTCTCCAGGCTCTGGGCATCTTTGAGAGACCAGTTAACGTCTGAGGCATATTGTTGTACAGATTTCCAATATTTTCCTGAGAATGAAAACGTAGATTTTTTAATGTCCAATGATGAAAAGTGCTGTAAAACTGATTTAAAACCACACTCTAGATATCATAGTTATCACATCATTTTCTTAAACAATTTTCAATATCAATCAGGAAATATAGGGTGGCATTTAATGGAGGCAACCAGACTCCAGTGTTACCTGTCAGGAAGAGTCAATGCCTCTCTCAGGAGTCAGTTAAATAGCACTGCATATGCGAGTGCATAATCATGGTGCCCTGAAATCCAGAGGAAGCCCCATATGCAACCAAAACTTGTGCCATCTATAGGAAGGGAACAAGAAATGGGGCTACCCCTTTCCTGCAGATTAGGAAGAGTTAAAATTCTTCCTAGGGCCTCTGATAGAGTGCTGTACAATCACTTACTGGGTGTTGCCCAGAGTGGCTTAGCTGGTGATGCTCCCAATTCAACATAATTGCATTGTTGAGATTTGAAGCTTACTGCAATCACAATGTATACGTTGCCCTATAACCTATCTCTCATTAGCTCAACATGTAGCAACAGTATCATGAGATTTTATCCTAGAAATTCATAGTTCATGTTCTGCTGAATTAAGTTCTTCAAGCATTGCAATAAATCATGAAAATGTTCAAGGATCTTGCATCTGCTCGTTGATCACTGATTCTGTGGAACCTCATTTGACTTGCAAAAAGAAAGCAGTTTCATGGGAATTCCCAGCTAGTGTTTCAGAGAACCGGTTCTAAATTCTCAGTGAGAAGACTCAATGAATGAACCTCAAGCTGAATGATGCAGTGAGTGCTCACACTCTCCTCTCACCATGGGATATATATATATTCATTCGTGGGATATAGGTTCCAATCTGACTCATTGATGGGATTAAGGTGTTCTTTCTTTGTTACCTTCAAGAATTCTATGTGAGATAATTTTGATAAGTGGCAGCCCAGTCCATAGTAGACATGAAGCAGGATTTTAAGGCCCCATGGGTCCGTGCTTTTGCCTCCCCCACCTTTCCAGCCCGCACCCAACTGGGTCACCATAGCTCATGGGAGTGGAGGTGTGGGAGGTACGGTGGGTGAGGAGCCAACCAGCCAGCCCCACTCGGCCTTAGGTCTATTGAGGGCCTTATATGGCCAATTATTGCCCACTTAAGCTCCTCAATTCATCTCCACTGCCACAAAATGCTGGGCAGTAGCAGGTGGGTGAGCGTGAAGGCCATTTTTTAAACAGCTTTGTTGAAAAGGCTGGAAGGAAGGGGTCACATAACATTTGGGGGTAAGGCTCCCATTTATGCATCAGGTGCATTGCCCCCAAGATGTTACCCTCCACCATTTGTTTCTCCCCAGCTGGCCTCTTAAATATGCCCCAGCCCCTTCACCCTCATCCTTACATTCTCTGTTGCTTCCTTGTCCAATACCCAGATTTATGTCTCTCCAGTGGCCATGTCCTCTTCATCCCAGGGTCTGATTGCGGCCCCAAAAGACCTGGCATAGAGTTCTGCAATGCTGGGATTGCTAGAGCTGCCAGCCAATCAGATTGGCCAGTAGTTCTCAAGGTGGAATTTCCTCCCATTGAGGGTTGGAAGACAAGCCCTCAGTTTGTTTTGGCCACCAGCAGCGTGTCATCACTGCAGGACAGTCTTATTTACAGTTGGTCGGTTTGGAATGGACTTTCCTACTGGGTGTGGGGAACAGTGCCTCCATAAAATCCAGCCCATTGATCAGGAACACAAAATTTGCATTGAACTAGCAATGCCACTCAAAGAGGTGACAAGGATGGTTTCTGTAGGAAATGGAAGCTGATGCTTTAGATTTTTATCTGAGATTGAAACTAAGACACATTTTAGAGAATAGTGGGAACATTACCGTTAACTTTACTATAACTGTCCAGTGATTGCTTGATACTGGCGAGTGCGAGTGTCTGAAATGAGAAATGGTTCCATTCCCCAGTTTTAACACCCCTTACCTCAAAAGCACACAAAGAAGCCAAAACATTTTAAAGAGGAAAATGAGCAACTTACAGCATGATATATTATCCTAGTTTTTACATTTATGCAATAAGAATATGTTAAAACTGACTTATGATGTTTGGAAATTGAAAACAAACATATCTGCATTTGGCTGAATCAAACTTTTTTTTAACAAACTATGGTAACTATAGTAACTTTATAAGTTATGTATGATTCAAAGAGCTTTTCAAACTGTGTTAATATAATGCTCCCAATAATATTTCACTAAGAAATAATAAGACTCTGATTTTAGGTGGATCGCAATAGCAGTGTGAGAATACCAGGGAATTTGGAGTGGTATAGCCAGGTGAAGGGAATGGGATACGAGGGATGATGCAGTCAAATACCATACAACATAATTAAAAACAAATGAGTAAACGTATTATAATTTTTCAAAATTACATTAGATCTGATCTTGGCATGAGTTTAATGGAATTCTGCAAGATAAGGGGGAACAAGTTTCTTTTCGCCAAGTCTAGCTAAACTGAACAATTTAATGCAAATATTTTAAATAAATGGATGAAATAAACCTAGTGCAATCCAAGCCACCTAATGCTGCTCCTTCTCACTCATATGGCCACGTAATTCTGGGCAAGTTTGTTTCTATTGCAACATTTCAATTGTTTCACTGAATCGTTTCAACTTCCACACCCAATGGTTCTGTGCAAAGCAATGGGATACACTCAGCAAGGTGAAGAGAGGAGTTGACTACAACGTTTAATCAAGTCTTATGTCCTTTAGAATATTTCAGTCCTACCATTTGAGGTTGGGATGTCTCTATTAACATAGTGATAGCAGAATCTGGGGTGAAGTCAAGAGCAATAGGAGCGAATGGGGTAGGGTGGAACCATTAACCACACTGATTGCTTCCAGTCCAATTGATTTAAAGAGTAGTGGAAACTTTGTGCATGAGTGGAAGACTGATAATATAAATTCAAATTTGCCAGGATAGCAAAAACTGCTTCAATGGCAAGAGGGAGCTGCAGTTTTACTTTCTGCGATGTGTTCTTGGCAACACATTTTTTGCAGTCCCATTCATTTTGTACAATTTTTGATAATTTTACAAGATATATATTAAAAGTTGAAAGAGGTTGTGGTGGAAAATATTCTAGTTCTCATAACTGTAAAGTAAAATTAACATGCCAAGAGTTAATGGACCATTCATTCTCACCATAGAGTTCTGTTGCCAACATCATTAGATTATTTGTTATTCATATGAAGAAAAGGCTGCCAGTTTTGCTTCACTATTGAATTTTGGATTTCATAAGTAAAGAATGGAAGATTTTAATTTCTGGACTTCTATTATCAATGCAAATACAAATCATAGTTTATATTGGAGAGGTTCCAGGATTTTTTCTCTTTTGGAATAGACAAAGCAAAACATTTATACTCTGAAGGAATAGACCTCCAGCTTGAAGCTTGGTTTGTTTTAAGAAAGATTGCTGAGTAAATCATTATCTTCAGTTATTTTATAACCTTAAATAAAAGCTTTTTTCATTGTGTTTTTGCAATTTATTTATGTAAACATAGTATTGTTTCTTCTTTGAATATGAGCCCGTGTGCAATCAGCAAACTGATATATTGATTTAGAAGAGTCGTAAACAGAAACCTTCCTGGCACTTGCTAGATAATAAATCATTTTTGTGTAATTAAACAAATGTTACCCAAACGACTTACTTTGAATTTCAATTGTTTTTTCCAGAGAAGCTACAGCATTGACGTTTGGCTTCTGAAGCTGAACTTCTTGGGGAAGAGGCTCCAGCTGTAACGATTCAAATAACTTTGTGATAAGATGAGTCAATTTGCTGTTTAAAAATGAACTCCCCCTCAAACATTTTCCTGCAACTTTCTAACCCTTTTCCAACCTGCAACCTTTTTGAAGAAGAGTTCCAGTGTAGCCTAGTGGAGATCACTTGAGTAATTTTCAGTTAATTTTATTAACTGTTTAACTGTCTGCAGAGGCTTGAAGTGTATGAATATTTTACTGAACTGTGCTCATTTATCACAAAACTATCTAAATTACTTGTCTTTATATTTGTAATGTTTGGTTAAGCAAAGGTCAAATGTTTTTTGTTGAATTATTAATCTTCATTTAAAGAAATTTGATGAATAGTTTTTTTCTCCTTTGCCACCTTTTTCGAAACGGATGGTAACATTTTCTCTCCCTAGTTTTTAGTAGAATAGAGAGCTGCAGTGTTGTTGTTTCAGCTTAACATAGAACCTAACTGATTAATCCCCATGTACCTTACAGGGTGCTTTCTTCCAGGAAAGCAACAATGAGTCCTTTAATTACCTTGGAATGCATTGGATAACTTCAGTTTTGACGTTATCGCACTATACTGTGAAAGTAACTTCACAGTGTGTTATTTACACAATATACATAACTGAACTGAAGTGAAACTACTACTTCCAGTGACTAAAGTATTCGAAATGATCAGCTAAACATCAGGTACATTGAAGCCATTGTGCCTGCCCCCACCACAAACTCTGTTCCCTCACCAGCAATTCCATCCCCCTCCCTGGTTACATTCTCAGCTTTTTAAATCAGACTGTTTGCAACCTCAGCATCCTGTTTAACTCAGATGAGTTTCTGACTACATATCCTCTCCAACATAACAACTCCCTGCTGCCCAAACCCTATCTTGCATCAAGTCCCGTTCACCCATCCTTCCTGTCCACCAATACCTCCAATTAATAATTCTCAAAGTCTCAAAGGCATTTAGGGATGGGCAATAAATGTTGAGCCAGCCAATGATGCCCACATCCTGTAAATGAATAAAACAATTCTTCAAAGCCTTTTCTCCACCAGCACACACAACTCCTCACCCCAACCCCTCCCATATCTCTATACCCTCCCCAAGCCCTACAAATTCTTCAAGAGTTCCTCCTAATTCTGGCCTGTTATGCATCTTCCAATCCCGTCACCCACATTCAGCGGCCATATCTTCAGTTAGACCCTAAACTCGGGAATTACTCCCTTAAATCTTTCCATCTCTCTCACTCTCAAACCTGAAGATCTTTCTTAAAACTTTGACTAATTTTTAATCAATCCTCTGTTTCTTCTTTATTGGCTTCGTGTCAATTATTTTAACAGCAAATAAATCTGGATGCTGGAATCTGAAACCAAAAGAGAAAATGCTGGAAAATCTCAGCAGGTCTGGCAGCATCTGTAAGGAGAGAAAAGAGCTGACATTTTGACTCCAGACAACTCTTGGTCAAAGCTTTGACAAAGGGTCCTCTGGACTCGAAATGTCAGCTCTTTTCTCTCCTTACAGATGCTGCCAGACCTGCTGAGATTTTCCAGCATTTTTTCTTTTGGTGTCAATCATTTTGTCAGGTTACACTTCTGCAAGTAGTAGGGTGGAAACCTCTGTACTTACTCCCTGTCAGAATGATGGGGTCAATTCTGAGTTGCAACCTTGATCTAGAAATGTACGGCTTAATCAGAAGCACCCCACCTCTGGGTTGCCTGATCAATCAGGAAGGGCAGGTGAGATGAGATGTCCATTCTGTCACAGGAAAGATTGCTAATTAAAGGGATCACAGCATGGGTCATGTGGGCTCACCTATACTTTGAGACAGAATCAAACCCCAGCAATTGAGAGGAGGCTTGGGAAGGCTGCTCCTCAGGTTTCTCACTCTTACTGTCCTATTGTGGGAATTGAGGGGCTGCACTGAGCTCTCACAAGAATGGGAGGAAGATGACAACCTCTCCACAAAGCAGGTAATGGGTGGAAGTAACTGGGGAAGTCAGCAGCAGAACTGTGGTTCCTCAAACTTGGAGACAGTGCACCAAGAGGATCCCGAACTTCAGGAGGATGGGAAAGGTGAATAACACTTACAGATGCCGAGTCCCACACATTAAATTCCCCAGCATTTCTGGCAAAATACTCTTCAGAACAACATATCTTACAGCTCCACTCATTCTTCACAGCCCTGTCTGATCAATACTCACTCTCATCCTCTTGCACCCATGCTTCACAGTCATCCTTCACAAATGATGCCCCTCTTCCTCTCCACACAAACCATTTTGAATGTTCATACCTCCTTTGCAGGAGAATTTAGCAAGAGGCAGAAACCCAAGGGGGTAGAGGGGACACAATTGGTACTACAGAGACAGGCACCTTGTTGGCTACTGGCAAAATGTGGTCACCTGCTCCATTGGGAATGTGGTCTTGTTCCAGGGGATAGTATGGTGACCTGCGCTGAGTGCCTGAGCTTCCTGAGACACTGGTTAACAGACATGTCAAGAGCTGATCCTCTGCCTGTAGATCCTGTGTTGGTGGGGATTAGGAGGGGCTGGTGGGCACTCACTGTTTTCCAGCTGGATCTTGGTATCCATCCTCCACTCTGTGGAAGGACATGCGACTGATTACAATTAAGCTGCTGTTGGCTGTGGTGTTGCTTCTACTCTTGGCCCTTATCAGAGGGAGAATATGGAGCTGAATAAGTTGCTCCCAGGCCATGGTGAAGGCTAGAGGCAGGGAAGTATCTCTGAAGGTGTGTTAAGTGCAGGACAGGTAAAATGGTTTTCAAGAAGTTGGTGATCACATTTTAAAGCCTTCTGAGAAAAGATCTGCTTTAAACAGCGACCTTCCTTCTGGCCGTGGCTGGAGCTCTTTGATATAACTGATCAAAGCCTTCCCAATTTGCCACTTGCACTTGGGAAGCTCTTCCTATTTGCATTTGCTTCCTTGCTCCTGATGGGTCGCTGGCAGTTGGGCAACAGGTGCTCTGGGAAATCCAGAAATGGGGGTTTAAACAGTCCTTATATAGATTTCTAATTGCTTTAATAGCTTACAAAGTATATCCAAAGGAATTCCCTGCTTGGCTTCACCCTGCCTGTCCCTCAGAAACCCAGAAGGAGGTGGATGATGTCAGAATCCTGATCTAATGTCAATTTGAGGACATTTAACTCTCCACATGATGGCATTGAAGGCAGTTCAGAGAAGGTTCGCCAAATTGATTCTGGGGATGAAAGGGTTGACGTATGAGGAGAGATTGAACAGTTTGGGCTCATACTCGCTGGAGTTTAGAAGGATGAGGAGGCCTATATTTACTTTATCAATCTCTTTTAAAATGTTATATACCTAGATCGGATCCCCTCTTATACTCTATGCCTTGGCTAATAAAGGCAAAGACTTCTCTTCTTGTTCACAGGTCAGCCAGTCCATTCAACATTGTAGCCTCTGATCTGGTGGATTGCCTGTGAAGACTCCTATTCTGCCTGCAGCTGGTTGACTAAATGCTAATGATGAGCGACCCTAAAAATGGCCCAGGACTTTGGTGGGAAGAAGGTGGGACAGCAGGCCTGTGTCTCTGGCTGACTATCCCAGGTCTGGAGCAAAAGAATATTCCCCCTTGTTGGTCCAACAAACCCCATAAGTAAGAAATGTTCATAGAAAGAAATCATAGAAACCCTACAGTACAGAAAGAGGCCATTTGGCCCATCGAGTCTGCACCGACAACAGTCCCACCCAGGTCCTACTCCCATATCCCTATATATTTACCCAACCAATCCCTCTAACCTATGCATCTCAGGACACTAAGGGCAATTTTGAGCATGGCCAATCAACCTAACCCGCACATCTTTGGACTGTGGGAGGAAACCGGAGCACCCGGAGGAAACCCACGCAGACACGAGGAGAATGTGCAAACTCCACACAGACAGTGGCCCCAAGCCGGGAATCGAACCCAGGTCCCTGGAGCTATGAAGCAGCAGTGCTAACCACTGTGCTACCATGCCGCCCAATGTTGCAGTTAACTTAAGTCTGGCATTACTGCAAAAAATAGAAAAGGGGCACATTCTTTGTCATTCTTGGTATTGAAGAGGTATAAAAGTCTGTAAACCTGTAACTTACTTTATTGTCTATTGCTGTTGCTTGTCTGTTATTTTTAAATAGATCTGTGTTATAGTTTAGGACCAAGACTGTGGGCTGACAGAATGATTTACGAAGTCTAGAGATTATGAAAGGACTTGCATCATATCCAGTAATCTAAATATAGTAACAAGGGTTTCATTTGACATCTGGGCAATGCTGTACGACAGATATTGTCCATGTAGGGTTGCACAGTGATGTGCGATATAACACACGAGAGGCTGGATGTACTCGGGAAATAAAGGCTTTTATTGCCAACAATAACAGAGCTACTATATACAGTATACGATCCCAGACTAAAGGGTCACCAGGCAGAGCAGTGACCTTTATACCTCTCCCAGGATGCGGAGCCGACTGGGGTGTACCATAAGGACTATATTAACAGGTAGAACAGCCCAACCCTAACCCCAACAGTAACATATCTACAGACTCATAGTACTGGCCAGACCATGGCTCAGCACTACCTGGTGGGAACCAACAATGGTTCACCACACACAGTGGTTCATCGTAAGGGCTTGCTTATGGGAATAGTCCTTTATGTAGATTACAAGTAAAAGTCTGACAAAAATCCAAAAACATAACATTAGCCTTTGAAAAAGTTTAATCGGCTGCAAAGTATTATCCATTGCATTAATTACTTAACAAATTGAACTTGTACCATTCTTCTTAGTGGATACCTCTTATTGAGGCACAACCATCCTAGTTTATAAAATGCCCTGAAATTACAATTACTTGGATTCTTTCTTGCTGCATAGGAGACTCCTGCACTTTCCCTATTCTTGGAATACATTAAACCAAGTGAAAGAAACATTACTCAGTAGCCATAGGGCGTTTATAAGTTTTGCCTGCCCATCTTGAACTAAGAAAGTTCGAGTCAGACCCTTTAAAATTGGATCATGGGAGAAAAGAAGGAATAACCAGTTCTTAACAATAACTCCAGTGATCTATGATGTAAAATCTCATGGATAGAAGCAAATATATAACTATTTTGTTTCAGCATTAAACTCATTAATGGGGTTTTTCACGAAAGGTGACCAGGTCTGACTGTTAGAAGCATTACGTCTTTCTTAGGCTTTAGAATGAGAATACCCTCAAAGGCCAAAATAGAGGTGGATTTTAATTTAGAAATTGAGACCATTGTCCCCAGCACCAGCACACCGCATGTGTGTAAAATCTGTCTGGTCACTAACCCAACTCCACCACGTCGATCTCCGACAATACAGAAGTTGGACAGGCGCCAAAATCGGCAGCCCCGCAATTAAAAACAAAACTAATTAACTTATTAAGCTTGTTAACAAGGCAGTAGACCTGCATTTTATGTAGCCCATGTCATATTTTGGTGGGTTCATGAGAAAATATTCAGAGGGAGTCACACCAGGTATCAGGATATGTTCTGCATTCAACAGAAGACTCTGATGCGGAAGATGGAGAGTTTCATTGTAGTTTAACTTTGGTCGTTCATAGTTTTCAGCCTGCATCAGGTCATTTTCTCACAAAAGGGGATATACAGAGGCAGCACTTGTGGCACAGTGGTTAGCACTGCTGCCTCACAGTGCCAGGGACCCAGGTTCGATTCCCAGCTTGGGTCATTGTCTGTGTGGAGTTTGCACTTCTTCCAGTGTCTGTGTGGGTTTCCTCCGGGTGCTCCGAATTCCTCCCACAGTCCAAAGATGTGCAGGTTAGGTGAATTGGTCATGATAAATTCTCCCTCAGTGTCTCCGAACTGGCGCCGGACTGTGGTGACTAGGGGATTTTCACAGTAGCTACATTGCAGTGTGAATGTAAGCCGACTTGTGACTAATAAATAAACTTTAAATTTTAAAAGTGCTACATTCAACTTTCTGCACTCCAGCATTGGACATTTAGATTGCTGTCCTCCATGGGAACTCTGCATTCTGTAGGAGATTGCTCCTGCAGTAAAGAGGAGGGCAGGAGGAGAGCAGCTGGTCAGGGGCAGTTGCACACTGTGGTCCAGCAAATGTGCACCCTGCTGCTGCACAAGGGGCTGCGGAGGACAGAGAGCAACATCACACGTGCAGAGGTTTCCTTCGAGTGGCAGCAAGCATTGTCCAGCTTTCTTGTCACCAGTTTTTCTGTGTGGCGTTCACAGGATTGACTTTAGGAGGCTGCAGATGTTCAGCAAAAAGTAAGAGCTTTATTCAGGAGATGTTAGCACTACAGGTTGTGATGTTACACTGCACAGATACCTGTCACGTTAGCATCACACAGGCATTCTGTAAAAGTGCCCCTGCATGGCTGCTAGTAAGGAATCACTAAAAATACAGAACACATTGGGACCAGTGTTTGAATCTTAGACCCTTCAACTCTGAGACACACGTTCCTCCCCAAATTCTGCAAGCTTCCAAAGTCAAAAGCCATCAATGTTACCTCCCTGTACAGAACCAGCATAACTTCTACAAAGACTTCTAGCTTTGGATGTTACATGAAGGCACTGGATAAAACTGATGCATTGACCTTTGTGAAACTGAATCAAGAACACATGTTAGGATGTTAAATCCTGAGTAACTGCTGGCATTAATAATCTCCTGCTCAACCAAGGACTTCCCTGACTAATTTTAGTTTTACTATTTGACTAAGATAGCCCCAAGAGACAGAGGTTCCAAAATCAATGCCAAACTCTGATTGTGCTTCAGGTCCATGTATATCAGCCAGAGTTGAAAACAACCTCTTTGTAATCAGCAGTACTCTTTATAATCACGGGCAGCAGTTATAGAAAGTGCGGCCCAAAGTTAGACATTTAATCCAACATCTTTTCTGACTAAGATGGCAGCTTCAATGTTGGCTGATGGATTGGGACAATGCAAAAAATCTTTGGGGTGGGATTACTCAATCGCAGTAGTGCAAAACAGGCTGATAGCTGAAAATACGTTTTGGACCAACTTTCCTTTCTTTTCAATTGATTTCAGTGGCAAGAAAAATCAGGTGAAGTAAGACTGTCAAGTTGCTGTGAGTCCATTTTGCACTGCTGTTTTAAACAATTTCACTCTTTTTGAGATACTCTAATACCATGCTATCGTCTGACTCAATCAATAGCCATAACGTTCATTTGTTTCACATGGCTGTTGCATCTCATCTTCACACTGAAAACTCCCACTATGGCATCACCACAGTAACAAGTAGAAAAGAATAAGAATAGATTTAACAGCTCAAAACAGCCCATCCATGAGGTGCTGTAGGTCATTAACAGAAGCAAAATTATATTCCACCCCTACGTGTTAACATTTTATCTCTCACTCTTCCATCAGATACACAGTGAGGAGTATAAAAGAGCATATTGGGAGCAGTACCAAGCAAACCTGAGATGGCATCTTGAAGCCAAAGCATTGGACAAATGCAAACTGAACTGCATAAGCACGGATGCTATAGACAGAGCTCAGTGCTCTGCAGACTGTGGACTCAATTCTATGAACAACTCACACTGATTAAAGTTATGATGAACTGAGTCATTTTGACTTTGATCAATAGCTGAATGACAGGGCAAAGCCTAACGTCTGATAGCAAATGGAATTCCCATATTGTTAAAAATGTCTTTAAAAATGTGCTTTCCTCTTCTTTTAAAATGTTACTTTTCTCTTTGACTCCTTATAAATCTCAGGTTCATCATAATGCGAATATTGGTCTAATGTCTGAAATAGTCTCAAACACCTCTCTAACATTGTTGGGCAGGATACAAGACAAGCTTGGTATCCCTCTATTATCTGAGCATTTTTACTACACTCTTTTCACTTTTATTCATTCTTGTATTTAGTTTATTGATGCCACTTTGTTCAGTGCTCATTTGAATTTATCTTCTTTGTCCCCCCTAAGTTCCTGATATGCTGTCCTATACGCTCTTTCCTAGTTCCCATTGTGTTCTACAAGATCTCAAAATACTGGAGTTAATTACTTCCTCAGTCTCCCCTTTCTCTTACAATTCATAAGATTTAAAAGATTGCTGTGTTGTCCTGAGGTGGAATCTTTTCCCCAGATCTGTTTCATTATTAAGACCATCTTTCTTCCATTCCCATTTCCTATCGCTCCCCCATGGCTGTCAAGTCTCTAATCTATACCATTATTATTTGATGCCTGCCTTCCTGAAGGATCTGCCAGCCATCTTTCCCACTTTCACGTTCTGAGAGTCACAACTCATTCAGAGTGCTGCAATTCATGAGCGTGCATGCTTAAAACCCCGCACACCGATCGGCATAGTTCTTGTCAGGTTTCACTGGTTCCTATACCTGTAATTAATTTCAATGTACTTAACTTCTAGTGCAAATACCTTTCAGGCTACACCCCAGTCTCCCTCAATGATCTCCTATGTTCTTATTTCCTCTTCTCTCATTGGTCGACATTATCTTTTCACTTTGGCAACTACTATTTCAGCTATTATGCCCTGGCCCTCCTGTACTCCCACATGAAAACCTTTCACCCTACCTCTTCCTGCCCTGCTTGCAAGAATCTATTACAATCCATTTAATTTAACCTTTGCAGTCTGACTTTGCAGCATTCTCACTTCTCAGCCAAAAGCCCATTAAGGGCTTTTGCACATAACCAATGCTGACACTGACAAGACGGGTGCTACATTGTCAGAAACATTGCTATTTAGGTGAAATGTTAACTTGAGGCCCAAACTGTCTATTGAAATAGGCTTAAAAAGTCCCAAGACACAACTTGAGGGAAGACAGAAAAGTTCCCCATTATTCTAGCCAAATTTTATGTCTCAACTGATATATCCAATAATAGATTAGCTGGTTATTATTGAGATTTGCTGTTTGTGGGACTTTTCAATGTGCAAAATAATTGTTGATTTTGTCCATGTAACAGTAACTGCACTTCAGTAGTAATTAATTTGTTTTGAAGGCATTATATAAACATGCATGCAAGTTCCCACATTTTCCAGTTACTTGGTGTTCATTGCATTCTCTGATCCAGAAAGTGTGCTGGGCCATCATGCAATTGTGAGGAGCATTATACAAGATGTTATTGTTTCATCTTGTATTTGGGGCCTAGATGGAGTGTAGAATCACAAGCTCTGCACTTGTTCCTGCCTCATTTTTCTGGCTTATAGATTCTGTTCTGTGCTCACTGCTATCCGGACTCTGGATCTGTGCCTCGGCTTGCATTTGCTGCACTCGTGATTCTATGAATTTTTCAGGTGAGTCCTCAATCAATTTTTTTTTAAATCCTTCTTCCATGAATCAGCAGGTCTGTCAAGTTTGCAGTCTTTTGGAGTATTTTCTATGTCTTTTACTTCTTGTTTGCTGCCGCCATATTTCATTTTGTGTTTGAGGCCTACATATTTTTACTGTCTTCCTCAGAAAGCTACTGTAGTTTGTAAAAATCATTACTATTTATTTACAGCTCTAGTACATCTCAGTAATTCTACACAAGGCAGACTTTTTCTTCCCTCCAGATCGCTGTTACTTAGTCATGTGACATTCCACCATAGTTACATCAGCATTATGTTCCACTGATATTAACCCTTTACACTACATCTCCGCCAAATCTAGCTACATCTCTGTGAACTAGTAACATACATCAAACCATATTTGTTGCAAAGTTGTGGAATAATTTGCAAGCAAATTGGAGACTATTGTCTGACACTACAATGTCCAGGATATCATATATCATGAAGATTCTCTTCAGTGATTGAATAATGGATTCTGTCAGGATGCCGCGCAATCTGTTAATTTCAATCCTTTAAACTCAAATAAATCCATTCCCAGGCATCCTCATGGCCTCAATGGAAGAGTACAGGTTGACAGTGGTTCGCTCTGCTGTTGGTAGTCACTGCACATGTCAGGTAATTTTGTAATAGCTTGTAATAAATTGTGAGTTGAAGCAAGTAAGTAAGCTAGGATGAAGCTAAACACCTCTACATATGCTTTCAGTTTTTCAGAATTTAGGAAATAGTAGTGGAAATGTAGGCTTTGCCTTATGAAGGGAACTGGCAAAAATGTTTGACAGTGAGGGAGTTAATGAGGTATCTATGAAGTACAGGCAAGTGAACTTGAGTGTTGCTGTACCTACTTTGATTGAAAGCACATGGATATCAGTTTCACCTCCTTTCTCATGCAGTGTCATCCCACACCATCACTTCCTGCGCACTCTTGTTATGGTATTGAAGGTATGTCCTTTATTCCCCTCCCCATCATTGTCCCCATTAGCTTCTAGAAGCAGCAAGTCTTTCTTCAAAGAACAAAGAACAAAGAAAATTACAGCACAGGAACAGGCCCTTGGGCCCTCCAAGCCTGCACCGACCATGCTGCCTGACTTAACTAAAACCCCTACCCTTCCGGGGACCATATCCCTCTATTCCCATCCTATTCATGTATTTGTCAAGACGTCCCTGAAAAGTCACTACCGTATCTGCTTCCACTACCTCCCCCAGCAGCGAGTTCCAGGCACCCACCACACTCTGTGTAAAAAATCTGCCTCGTACATCTCCTTTAAACCTTGCCCCTCACACCTTAAACCTGTGCCCCCTAGTAATTGACTCTTCCACCCTGGGAAAAAGCTTCTGACTATCCACTCTGTCCATGCCTCTCATAATCTTGTAGACTTCTATCAGGTCGCCCCTCAGCCTTCGTCGTTCCAGTGAGAACAAACCAAGTTTCTTCAACCTCTCCTCATAGCTAATGCCCTCCATACCAGGCAACATCCTGGTAAATCTTTTCTATACCCTCTCCAAAGCCTCCACATCCTTCTGGTAGTGTGACGACCAGAATTGAACACTATATTTCAAGTGCGGCCTAACCAAGGTTCTATAAAGCTGCAACATGACTTGCCAATTTTTAAACTCAATGCCCCGGCCAATGAAGGCAAGCATACCGTATGCCTTCTTGACTACCTTCTCCACCTGCATTGCCACTTTCAGTGACCTGTGTACCTGTACACCCAGATCCCTTTGCCTATCAATACTCTTAAGGGTTCTGCCATTAACTGTATATTTCCTATCTGTATTAGACCTTCCAAAATGCATTACCTCACATTTGTCCGGATTAAACTCCATCTGCCATCTTTCCGCCCAACCGATCTATATCCTGCTATATCCTCTGATGATCCTCATCGCTATCCGCAAATCCACCAACCTTTGTGTTGTCCACAAACTTACTAATCAAACCAGTTACATTTTCCTCCAAAAGAAACACACCCTTCCACTGCTACCTTTATTGTGATATTGTGCCGGATCTTGAGCCTGCACTCTCCTTGCACGAGATCGCAAGAAGTGTGGAAGCGCAAGATCTGGCGAATACCCGAAATCGCAAATCTTGCCGGTGAGATCATAATTAACGATTTTCGCCGCCCCTCACTGGCGACATAATCAGGTCCATGCTGAATCTGATTTGAATATATTGAAATAAATTTAAATATAATTATACACACCCCCCTCGTGAGATATCCCCCCGCACTAAATTTTTGTACTTCGTCAAGTTGGCGAGATTTACAACAGGTTCACCCAGACGTGAACCTGTCAAGGGGAACCCCCAGGTCGCAAAGGTCACTATAGTCCCCAAGGGAGAGGGACATGGCAGATAGTGCCTGGCAATGCCCCCTGGCACAAGTTGGCATTGTCTGAGATACCTCTGTGGTGGAGGAGGGAGAGATTAATTTTGTTTTTCAGTGATCGTGGCCCCCATTAAAAACGGCACACCAATCTCAGTGGAGCCAGTTCCCAATTCTAAGAATCCCGCCTCGCCAGACTGACGGTGCAAACCACGCCCACTCTTTTTTTTAAGTTAAAGTTACAAAACTGCCCAGTGGAGCTGGAGAGTTCCATGACAGTTTTCTGGCCAGAACCGATACTCTGCCAAATTCTTGTAAGATTCCACCCATTATGTATGCAGCATGTACCCATGGTTATCGAGGTGCTGTCTGGGACGCAAACAGGACTTGAGATTTCCTATTGTTTGCTCTCTGACACTTCTGGCATGGGATTAATTATAATCATTGTGGGCAACTTTTACTGGAATCAATAGCCAAGATGGCAGAAAACCTCTGATTGCCAAGTAAATATCCAAATAGGTGATTTAAGTCATGAGGTCTGGCACAATGCATTGTTATATATGTGAAAGTGTCATGGAACTTTCCTGGGTATCTAGCACTAATGTGCAGGATAAGGTGGTTGGCATTGACTATTAACTGGATGTTAATCAAGTAAGAACATTTCCTGAAAGGGATGATAAATTTTGTGTTCCATGAGTATTCTGTCATCTCCTCCTTGCAGCTGTGGGAACCCTTCCAGTTTTTAGAACTGGGTGGTTTTCTCTCTTTGCTTGTTTGTTCCAACTGGGAGGATGTGAATTGCACATCCTCCATTAGAGTAGCAGTAATCTTGATTCAATGGTGTACGACTGCCCAGCTAATACAACAAAGGTCACCAAATGTTACCCGGAAGTATTCAATCATAGCAAAATTCAAAGCTGAGGTGACATTAGCTGTTGCAGATGATATTGCTCTCCTGGTGGAAATGGGCTGCAGATCTTCAGCCAGCTGTTGATGTATCTCCCCAGTTGTCCCTAGGGGAAGCACAGCCTACAGTCACTGACAGTCAAAAAGTCTAAGTAAGACGTTCTTGTTCTTTAAACACTGGCGAGTGAATATATGGAACTGATGACTTCTGTGCAGGCTAACACTACGAGCTTCGAAGCTAGTTCTTCCATAACCTCATCATCAAACATCATCATCCCCAAAGCCTATCCATCATCTACATGGTACAAGTGTAACGGAATACTCTCACTTTCGATGCGCCTCCAACAACACTCAAGAAGCTCATCACCATCCAGGACAAAGCAGCCACTTCATTGGCACCCCATTCATCACCTGCAACATTCATTCCTCCATCACCGATGCACATTGGCAGAAGTGTGTACCATTTACAAGACGCACTGCAGCAACTCACCAAGGCTCCTTCGACAGCACCTTACTAATCCGTGATATCTACCACCAAGAAGGACAAGGGCAGCAGATGCAAGGGTACACCCCCACCTGCAAGTTCACCTCCAAATCATGCACCCGTCCTGACTTGGAACTATATCACCATTCCTTCATTTTTGCTCGGTCAGAATCCTGGAACTCCCTTCTTAACAACACAGTATGTGTACCGACACCTCATGGAATACGGCAGTTAAAGAAGCAGCCTCATCACCATCTTCTTAAGGTCAAGTAGGGCAATATATTCTGGCCTAGCCAGTGATGTCCACACAATGGGAAATAAAGACTTTCCTTCCTTAAGCTCTTATCACTACTTATTTAGTGATGATCATATTTGAAATTGGCTTGGCAAAAAAAATTGGGAAAATAGATCAGAGGGATTAACCGTGCACTTTGACTCCATTTACATTCTTGGTAGCAGAGCCAGATTAGGAAGTCATGAGACCTTGGGCATTGGGAACATTCAGGACCCTTCTTCAAACCCTTCATCGCCTTTTCCTATGATCTATTAAAACAAAATTCAGTAGATTCCAGTGAAGAGGCAACAACTTCAGCATAAGAGGGGAGCAAAGAATAGTTAACAGTGTAAATAAAAATGCCCGTGACATGAATGTTAGCACAGTTCATTTTTTGTTACTTTCACTAGAGAACAGACATGAGTTGCTGCATAATGTTGAATGACAGAAGAAGCAAGTGAATTGAGCTGTGAATTTCCTTGGGCCTGCTCCTGCTCCATTGACTTTTCCAAAAGTGGAACTCCTGTTTATTATGGACATGGGATTTTTAACCGACTTTCTGCAAACTTATGTTAGCAGAGTGAAAGGAATTCCCAAAAAACCCAATTTCTTTTTGTACATTCATTACCTCATTGCTATCAAAAGGACAAAGTTTGTTTTCTGATTTAATATAGTCTGGTTTTTAAAAAATACCGATAATGCACTGTTTCTTGTGCCTTGTTTTCTATGGCATAAGCAAAGTGTGACAATCTGATTATTTGGTTCAAGAAAGTAATTTGAAAACCATTTTGCATGAAGCTTTTATGCTGGCCTCATATCAAGTTTATAGAGTGATTAAGGCTCTCCAAACAAACAGAAATAATTGCCTTGGCCACAAAATGAAATACTAGGGATGACTGAGGTGGCACATATCCTCCAGTATCAGGGAAAAACAAACTGCTCCACATAATTCCTTAAAAACAACTTCCAAAGAATACATAATTAATAATTCCATGCACAAGTTGAACCTTTTTATACGCTGTGGTCGCCTCAAAGTGATTGATTTGCTTTCCTTTTGTTCAGTAGGTCAAAGAGTCTTGCACTCATAGATATGAATGAGGATTAATTGCTGGTTTTAGCCAGGCAACCACTATCATTCTCAATAAAATTAGACAAATGTCTCTATTAGAAATTCTTTAAAGGTTGAGATAATTATGTTATTTATTAAATATTAGCTAGGCAAAAGATCAAATAATGGTCTCTTGCCTTTCTGGAGAATAACATTGCTTCTATCGAACTATTTTGCTGACAGTTATTTGGAAGGAAAGTATACTGCAGGCTTTCCGGTTGCTATTAGCCCACACCTACACATCTGACCCACTTTAAAAAAGATTTCAAATTACTACTAATCGCACAATTAGTTTCTATTATTCTGTGGATAATCTGAGCTTATCTAGTTGTGTGTTGCTTACTTCAGAAACTGGGGCCAAAAACAACAACATACAAAGGGATATATTTTGGAAGAAAAATATATCAAATGTTTATGAACTTAAATTCCCAGTACATGAATAAGTACTTGTGAGAAAGCGCAGAATAGCTGCACAGAGGTCCTTGAGTAGTTTTTTTTGACAACTAGAAAACATTTAAATTGCCCGAGTCTTAAAAAGCCGAAACAATTGTAAATTAGGGCGATTGAGATCCTGTATTGAAGTTCTCCCACATTCCAGTCAATGGGAAACTGATCAAAGAAAATAATTAGACTAACACATGAACAATTGTTTCCAAAATGTGATCGCAGCAGGAAAAATAGACCAGCGAGTTTGAAAGTTTCTAGCAGGGCATTGACTTGCTAGAAAAATGTACCTCATTTCCTAGTAGGGCATTAAAGCAGGCCTCTGACGCATCACAGATGGCAGTAAGATTGTGCCCACCTTCCAGAGCCAAAATCACACGTCCTTTTGCCAAACTCATTAGTTCCTTCGTCAAGTATTGAAAACCTAAGACAGAGAAAAGAATAAGTCTGGACAATCTTATGTAATCCAGATATTGATGTATTAATTTGGCACAGTATTCAGTTAACGATTTACTGTGCATGCTGTTCTTCGCATTGTAGCTCAGCTATTTTGTCCAGCATGCTTATTGTTTATTTTTGTCCGGAGCAATGTAGACAGAGGCCAGTTCCATATTCTTTCCTGGGGTTCCCTATACCCCGCACTACAGGTATCTGGTACAGGCACAACTTTGCTAACACTGCTTTCATACCCATTTGCACTGAATAAGGAGCGTTTTGGCCTCTGTGAAGGCACAGACGAGATCACCAATTCACCTGGGGCGGGTAATGGACAACTTTCTCTGTGTGTTCTTTGCAGTTAAAATTGTAAACCTATTCTTTAAAAATCTGGCATTAACCTGCAATAAAGAATCTCTGGGACAATCTATTGGAGCCCCAATGGTCTTATGCTTTTACGTCACAAATTTTTGACACATCACAATTCAATGCTACAATCATAGAATTGGATTCTCTCACATTGAAAACCAATTTGTCTATAACTATGAAAGTATTTTTTGTCAGTTTTATTTTAAATCACCTGTAACATGTGAAATTATGGACTCAGGGGATAGAGCTCTAATACTGAGATTATATAAACTAAAATAAACTGAAAGCTGAGTAATCTAATTAATGTTGACAGCAAAACTAAAGATATGATTGCATGTTGTTTGAACAATTAGATTGTACTGTAGCTTTCATTTTCTTACAAATGTATTATGAAACCTAATGTTGTGATACTCAGATACGGGAAGAGGAGGAAGCCAAGTCAATATGTTACTTCTCAAGAACCATGTACAGTCTTATATAGTGATCAATCTAGACCATAATTGGAGAGCTTAACTCATTAATAAACAATATACCAGCTAAAACCGAACTATGGTCCATATTTTATATCCCTCTTTTGCTTCATTTGCATCCAATGGAGATAACTTTAATACTGATGTCTCCATCTTGCCTAAGAACATTCTTGTTAATAATTGAGTTAAAAAGCACTACTCAAAAGTGGGCTATCAAAGTTCGATGGTTAGCACTGCTGCCTCACAGCGCCAGGGATTCGATTTCCGGTTTGGGTCACTGTCTGTGCAGAGTCTGCACATTCTCCCCGTGTCTGCATGGTTTCCTCCTGGTGCTCCGGTTTCCGCCCACAATCCGAAAGACGTGGTTAGGTGCATTGGCAATCATAAATTCTCCCTCAGTGTACCCAAACAGGCGCCAGAGTGTGGTGACTAGAGGATTTTCACAGAAGCTTCATTGCAGTGTTGATGTAAGCCTACTTGTGACTAATAAATAAACTTTACATTACTTTACTGTTGTAATGTGAAGCCAGCTTGTTTCCTGCAGTTAAATAGTCTGTTTGAGACTTCCACTGATAATCCTTTGAGTCATGCTACAAAGTAAAATGAGAATGACAATAGAGACATTTAATATGGAGTCTAATGAGTGAATACGTTGCAAACTTTGGCAAAACATAGACTGAATAGTTATAGCTGGTGAAATGTGTGGCAGCAATAAAAGCAACACTGACAATGCTTATGATTATTATTGGATAAAATTGACAGCAAAGTCTGGCATTTTCACACGAGCAGTTAAATGTGGAAATTTGTAAGTTTCTATTGGAGGTGGCCTGCACAGGAAGGACTGTTGCAGTTTTCATAGATGGCATAAATGGAATTTACATAGAAATCAGTGATTTGCCATGAACATCAGATAATTACCCATTATTTGTGCTGAGAATATTAATCCTTGTTCAATCAAGAGTAACTGCAGTGTTAATGCTTAACTGGACACACTGGGTGTCCTCAACATTGACTCCGGGCCCCATGAAGTCTTATTGTACCAAGTTGAACGTAGGCAAGGAAAACCCCTGCTGATTACCACCTACAACCTTTCCTCAGTCATGAAGCAGTGCTCCTCTACGTTGAATACCACTTGGAAGTAACACTGAGGGTAGCAAGGTCACAGAATATACCCTGTGTGAGGGATTTCAATGCCATCACCAAGAGTAGTTTAGTAGCACTACTACTGATTGAACATAGATGCCAGACTGGGCCTGAATCATAGGGTGAGGGACACAACAACAGGAAAAAAAGTTGCTTCAGCTCATCCTCACCATTCTACCTGTTGCAAAAGCATCTGCCCATGACAGGACTGGTTGGACAGACACCACACAGTCCTTGTGGAAATGAAGTCGTATCTTCACACTGAGGATACTGTCCATTATGTTGTGTGGTACTATCATTATGCTAGATGGTATAGGTTCAGAATAGAGCCAGCAGCAGCAGAATTATATTCAACCATAGTCTGTAAACTCATGGCTCAATATACCCTATTCTCTACCATTACGATCAATCCAGGGGATCAACTCTGCTTCAATGAGGAGTGCAGGACAGCCTGCTAGGAGCAGAACCTGATATTCCAAAAAAATCATGTCAACCTGGTCAACCTGCAAGAAAGGAATACATTCATGCAAAGCAGCGACAACAACATGCGATAGACCGAGCTAAGTGATTTCACAACCAATGGATCAGATCAAATCTTGGCAATCCTAGCACATCTAATCATGAATGTTGGTGTATAATTAAACAACAAACCAGAGGATGGCACTTCACAAGCACTGCGATCTTCAATGATTGTGATGTACCCCAGCACATCAGTGCACAAGACAAGACTGAAGCATTTACAACCATCTTCACCAGAAGTGCCGTGCTGACTGCCTGGTCCATTTTGGCCTCCTTTTGCGGTCCCCAGAATCACGGAATAATATCAAGAAATAATTGAAAGCACTGGGTGCAGCAAAGGCTATGGGCCCTGACAAAATCCCAGCTGGAGTACTGAAGAGTCCTCTCTTCATTGGTTTCCCCAATGTACCATGCCTTGGGACATCCTTTCCTACAGCATATCAGGTAGACAATGTTGGCCAAGTTGCAAGAGTAGGTACTGTGTACCTGGTGGATGGTGTTCTCACGTGAGATGATGGCATCCGTGTCGATAATCCGGCACGTCTTGCAGCAGTTGCTGTGGCAGGGTTGTGTGGTGTCGTAGTCACTGTTCTCCTGAAGGCTGGGTAGTTTGCTGCAGACAATGGTCTGTTTGAGGTTGTGCGGTTGTTTGAAGGCAAGAAGTGGGGGTGTGGGGATGGCCTTGGCGAGATGTTCATCTTCATCAATGACATGCTGAAGGCTCCGGAGGAGATGTCGTAGCTTCTCCGCTCTGGGGAAGTACTGGACGACGAAGGGTACTGTGTCTGTCCACTGTGTCCCGTGTTTGTCTTCTGAGGAGGTCGGTACGGTTTTTCGCTGTGGCATGTCGGAACTGTCGATCGCTGAGTCGAGCGCCATATCCTGTTCTTATGAGGGCATCTTTCAACGTCTGGAGGTGTCTGTTGCGATCCTCCTCATCCGAGCAGATCCCGTGTATACGGAGGGCTTGTCCATAGAGGATGGCTTCTTTAACGTGTTTCGGGTGGAAGCTGGAGAAGTGGAGCATCGTGAAGTTATCCATGGGCTTATGGTACAGTGAGGTGCTGAGGTGACCGTCCTTAATGGAGATGCGTGTGTCCAAGAATGCAACCGATTCCGGAGAGTAGTCCATGGTGAATCTGATGGTGGGATGGAACTTGTTGATGTCATCTTATAGTTGTTTCAGTGATTGTTCGCCATGAGTCCAAAGGAAGAAAATGTCATCGATGTATCTAGTGTATAGCATCGGCTGAAGGTCCTGTGTGGTGTTGGCATATTGAGGTGCGAATTTGGTCCCCATGGCTGTTCCGTGTGTCTGGATGAAGAACTGGTTGTTGAAGGTGTGTTGGCATATTGAGGTGCGAATGAGGTCCCGCACACAGGACGGCCTCAACCGGGATCTTGGGTTCATGTCACACTATCTGTAACCCCCACAACTTGCCCGGACTTGCAAAGTTTCACTGGCTGTCCTGTCTGGAGACAATACACATCTCTTTAACCTGCACTAATGCTCTCTCCACTCACATTGTCTGTACCTTTAAGACTTGATTAGCTGTAAAGACTCGCATTCCAATCATTATTCATTATTCTGTAAATTGAGTTTGTGTCTTTGTATGCCCTGTTTGCTGTTTATGAGCAGATCTCCCACTCACCTGACGAAGGAGCAGCGCTCCGAAAGCTAGTGGCGTTTGCTACCAAATAAACCTGTTGGACTTTAACCTGGTGTTGTTAGACTCCTGACTGTGTTTACCCCAGTCCAACGCCAGCATCTCCACATAATGAATAATGAGACAGGATTAATCAATAACCTTATAGTAAAGGAGCCTCTAGGAGACAGAATTATAACATGAAGAATTTCATGCTGAGTTTAAAGAGAAGTACATGTCTAAGATCAGTGTTTTAACCTACATAAAGGGAATTATAAGAATATGGAAACACATCTAGCCAAAGTGAGCCAGGAAAGTGGGTTACATTTAAGGAGATATTTAATAACTTTCAGCAAATATTTATCCCTGTGCAAAAGAAAGACTCTTTGAGAAGGATGCAACATCCATGACTGAATAAGGAAGTTAAGGATAGTATCACATTGAAAGAAAACAAGGAGCCAATCAAACCTTTGATTGGCTCTTATTAAAAACTGAGTACATTTGGATTAGAAATGCATTTATGGGGAAAATACATATTTAAAAAACTTTTGTTGTGACCAGCTGAGTAAAGGAGAGACAGTTCACTTCTCTACACCCTGTCATAACAAAATAATAGGAAAAGAGTAACTGCAGCTAGTGTTGGTCCTTTAGGGATTGAGTCTAGTGAACTGAAAGTGGAAAATAAGGAAATGACAGAGGCATTGAACAGGAATTTTGTGTCTGTCTTCACTCTAGAAGGCCATTTCAAAGGCATTTAAGAGTAAACCACATTGCTGTGGATCTGGAGTCACATCTAAACCTGACTGGTAAAGACGGCGGATTTTCTTCTGTGAAGGTGTGGTTCCAGAAGGCATTTGATAAGGTGCAACATCAAAGATTACTACACAAGATGAGATTACATGATGTAGGGGGTAACATATTAGCATGGATAATGGATTGGTTAGCTAATAGGAAGCAAAGCATAGGGATAAATAGATCTTTTTCAAGTTGGCAGGCTGTATAAAGTGGATTGTCACAGGGATCGGTGCTGGGGCATCAACTATTGACAATCTACATCAATGCTTTGGATGAAGGAACCAAATGTATGGTAGCTAAATCTGCTGATAACACCAAGATAGGTAGGAAAGTAAGTTGCCAACATGAGGTGGAGAGCCTGCAAAGGGATATAGATAGTTTAAGTGAGTGGACAGAAATTTGGCAGATGTAGCACAAGTGGGAAAATGTGAACTTGTCCACTTTGTGAAGAAGAATAGAAAAGTAGTCTATTATTTAAATGGAGAGAGATTGCAGAACTCAGTCACACAGCGGATCTGGGTATACTGATAAATGAATTACAAAAATGTTAATATGCAGATACAGCAAGTGATTAGGAAAGCAAATGGTATGCCAGCATTTACTGCAAGGGAAGTGGAATATAAATGTAGCAAAGTTTTACTGCATCTGTCCAGGGCCATGGTGAACCAACAAATGGAGTACTATGGACAGTTTTGGTCTCCTTATTTGAAAAAAATATATAATTGCATTCGAAGCAGTTTAGAAAAGGTTCATTCAACTTATTCCTGGACTTATCTTATAAAGAAAGGTTCAATAGGTTGGGCCTATGCCCATTGGAGTTTAGAAGAATTAGAGGTGATTTTATTGAACCACATAAGCTCCTGAGGGGATTTGATAGGGTAGATACTGGAGAATGCTTCTACTTGTGGGGGAGACTAGAAACAGGGGACACAGTTTAAGATTACGGGCACTACTCTTTAAAATGGAGATGTGGAGAACGCTTTTCTCTGAGTGTTATTAGTATGGTGAATTCTCTTCCCAGGAAACAGTAGAGGCTGGGTCATTAATTAAGACAGAATTAGACAGCTTTTGATTTACAAGGGAGTCGAGGGTGATGGGGGTGGCAGATGGCAAAGTGGAGTTGAGACTACAAGCAGATGAACCATGATCTTATTCAATGGCAGGGCGGGTTGAAAGGGCTGAATGGCCTATTCCTACTCTTATATTCCTATTTTCCTTCCTTGCCGCAGTCAAGCAGCGAGAGAAGAAGTGCTTTGAACAGTGGATTCTCACCTGGCCATGCCTGTAGCTCTTCAATTTCACTGATCAAAGTCTTTCCAGTTTGTCAGTTTCACTGAACAATTTCATCCCATTGTGCACTCACCTTGGCAACCCTGGTGAGTTGCTGACTGGTGGTCAAAAGGCTGGCTGTTAAATACAACATTCAGGGTTGAAACCGTTAATTGGCTTTTTGAACAAACAAATTACTTACCCAACAGATCCAAGAAGTTTCCCTCTTGCCCTTAATCCCACTCCATTAAACCCAGAATATGGATAGAGGATGTCAGGATCCCAGCTGGAATTTAGAAGAGTAAGGGACGACTTGTTTGAAACTTTTAAGATTCTGAGGGGTCTTGACAGGGTCGATGCAGAAAGGATGTTTACTCTGTGAAAGAAGCTAGAAATAGGGGTCACTGTTTAAAAATAAGAGGTCGCTCATTTAAAACAGAGATGACGAGAATTTTTCCTCTCAGAGGGTCATGAGTCTTTGGAACTCTATGCCTCGGAAGACAGTGGAAGCAGAATCTTTGAATATTTTTAAGGCAGCACTGGATATATTCTTGATTAACAAGGTGGTGAAAGGTTACAGGGGGTAGGCAGGAATGGGGGGTTGAAGTTACAGCCAAACCAGCCACAATCCACTTGAATGGCGGAACAGGCTCAAGGGGCCAGGCGGCCAATTCCTGCTCCTAATTTACATGTTCATATGTTCGTATGGAGCAGGACTCTCGTGTTGCTAAATCTTTGATACATTTTCAGGTTAGTGAATCAAACACCTATTCCAGGTAGGAATAGGAAACAACTCTATAATAAAAGCAAATTACTGTGGATGCTGGAATCTGAAACCAAAAATGAAAATGCTGGAAAATCTCAGCAGGTCTGGGAGCATCTGTAAGGAGAGAGAAGAGCTGGCGTTTCGAGTCCAGATGACCCTTTGTCAACAACTCCTTTTCTAATAACTTGAACAATAATGGATTGACTCACAAGTCACGGATGTTTCAACTTCACAGTGACGTATGGTTTATATATCCTTGCTGTAGGAATGAGAATGATACTGCTTCCAAGAAACTCCTGAAAAAAACCTTTAGGATACGCAATCCTGTCAGCCAGCAGTCAATAACGACATACACTTTGCACTGCTTAATTTCCAAGGACTTGGGATTAGCTTAGATCTCCGATTGCATCTTTTAGCTTCTTGATAGGTATGACAAGTTCCACTGAAAGGGATGTATTGTCCATAACCTTTGACATAAAAATACATTTTGCTTTAAAAATTCCATGAATACTCATACAAAATCTCAAATGTCTCTATTTCCTATTGTTATTGCTACAGATCATGGTTTAATCTTTCTTTTTCAATGAATTCCTTTTTACTTTGCGCCCTTGCATTTGAAGAGAAAAACATTTGGGTTGGTATTTAATAGAGGCAATGGGGGTCGCACCCACCTGCTGGATCTCTTTTAGCAAAGCCCCCCTTCCATCCCCCATTTTGAGTGTCACTCAGACTGTCCTTTGACCATCCAGATATGGATGGGGGAGGAGGGATGCAGAGGCAGTGGAGGCAGCAAGGTGACAGGGTCCCCAACTGCCACCCTTCCGCCTGATTAAATGTCCCCTGCAAGCAAATTCAACATGGGGCAGAGCATTAAATTCAGCCTTCGGAGTGGAGTGGTGAAATAGCTCCAATCAGCTCTGATGCAGCACTCCCAACATTACACCCTGATAACAGAAAGGCATTATAAAGGGACAAGTGCTAAGGAGTTCACGATGTAATTCTACCTTCTGATCACTGCCGTATTGATATCACACAAATCCTTTTTCTTAACAATATAAAACTCCTGACTGCTGTACATCATGAACATTAAATGTGTGAAGCAATGAAATAAGAGAGCGTCAAACTCTATCTGGGATGAAGGAAGTCATGCATTATGTTTGCGATTCCAGAAGGCTGGTATCCCTGTTGTATATTAAGTTCAAAGAGGACTCAGATATCCTGCCAAGTTTGACATCAGGCTGCAATAAACAGACAGCCAGGAATAATTTACCTTTTGTTTCTTTAATGTCAAAGTCAACTCTGCCTTGGACAACTACAAACCACAGGCTCCAAATGAAGAAACTGAATGTTTCCTTTGATCATTTGACACTGCGCAAATTATCATATTTTCTGTAATTAGACACATTTCATGTTCAGTCTTTAAATGACCAGAATACCAGCACAATTTATAACTAGTTTTTGAGAAGACAATTTCCGGAATAAAAATCAGAATATTTTGTAATTTTTGTGAAGAGCAGCTGGGTCTGAGTCTGATTTAAACTGCACAATTGCATGTTTTAATGATTACATCAAATCCAGTTTTTTTTTTACATTCTAATTCAAAATAGAATCATAGAATCATACAGCGCAGAAGGGGCCCTTCGGCCCATTGAGTCCACACCAACACATTAGAAACACCTGAACTCCCACTTAATCCCGTCTGCCAGCACTTGGCCCGTAGCCCTGAATGTTATACTGTGCCAAGTGCTCATCCAGATACTTTTTAAGGGATGTGAGGCTGGGACAATAGAACCAGAATGAAATTTCTCTCTTCCCTCACTAAAAAATAACAGATTTCTACAGTGCCGCTGTTTTCATTTTTAGATTTTCTAAGTAACCAAAATTGTGATAAAGAACAAAATGCAGTGACCTAGGTATGCAGATTACTGTTGCAAAATACCATTCAATGTGCTCCTGGGTCACCTGAAAGAAAGGCTGTCCTCGTATGTTTATCTAACCTTGTCTTCTCATTCAGAATTGAGTTGAAAGGGGTTAATGCTAGGGCAAAAAACAGTTTCCATTTTGGGCAATCTATATTGGCATCAAGGGCTTCCTGTGCCCAGTCATACTGAATGAGACCACCAATTTTAAGGCTGAAGGTCCACCAGTGGCACCAGTGCGTGCCAGTTGCAAAAGAAATGGATCACTAACAATATGAGTTGGTGGAGCTGATTTGTACTTGCCCTGGTTTTTCATATGTGCCTGCACAGAGGCGGGGAGGGCAGGAGCCTTGGTATACTCCATGACACAGGCTTAATGACAGCATTTCTTTGGGGACATATTCATGCTGACCCAGGATTTCAATCAATTAGGCGCTTAGTGATGTACGCCTTTAAAACGTGGAACATATAGCAGACCTCTACAACTGGAAGCAGCTTTTAAAGTAGCCCCAGTGATCTGGAGCTCCCTCCCTAACAGCACTGTGGGTGTACCCACACCACATGGACTGCAGCAATTCAAGAAACGGTTCACCTCCATCTTTCACAAATGTAATTAAGGGTGTGCAATAAATGTTGACCTTGCATAAATGAATAATTAAAAGAACACCAAATGGTTCATATGTTTAAACTCATAACAACAAAAAATTGTATTGTAACACAGCATGTTATGAATTTGAAAATGTATTTGCCATTATTTTGCAACTTTTATAGATTTATATTTTACACTATTCATGAAGCACGTTAAAAATCAATGGCTTTTAGAAGGTTTTGTACTGGTTGAGTTTAATATATTTGCATAACTTGAATTAATTCTAGATAGGATTTGATTATGTATGTTATATATATATAATCATATATATTCTCCTGAGGTCTGATCCTCAACAATAAGCTTTAAATTGTGTTCCTCCCTATTCCCTCAATGGTAAATAAAACCAGATAATATCCTTATGACACCTCAGACTCCCTGGAGCTAGGACCAGCCCAATCTCGAGACACTAGCAGGGTGTGAAAGCCTGAGGGTTAGCAGACCAAAGAACAGATGGTTTCTAATCACAACATGCAGCTAAAACACACAGAGACAGGCATCAGAGTCTCCTCAAAATCAGCAGGACCTTCCCTAGCCCTAAATCCTGGCGGTGGAATGAGTTGCTAGGTAATCTCTTGAGTTTTTTTTCTATCATTTATCTACATTCCATTGCTTACGTTTGAAATGCATTGGAAAGTAAACTATGAAGCTGAGATAATTCCGAATAAGTACTTGAAACAACAATTCGCATCACCGAAACACGGTAATTAGATAATGATTCTTGACATTGATGTTCATAACAAATCTATCTGCAGGTCATGTAAAACACCTGGCACCTCAAATTATTTGTATCTTTTATTGTAGAAACCCAACAGAACGTATTCACCTTGTGAACTATGGAGATAACCTCTGATCAGCTACATAAATGGGACAAGCATGCACCCATTCAGCAAGGTTCATCATAGGAACTCCCCTCATCCATCGACAATGTTAGCTTTATACAGAGGCATTGGGACGGCATGGTGGTACAGTGGTTAGCACTGCTGCCTCATAGCGCCAGGGACCCAGGTTCAATTCCAGCCTCGGGTCACTGTCTGAGTGGAGTTTGCACTTTCTCCCCATGTCTGCGTGGGTTTCCTCTGGGTGCTCCGGTTTCCTCCCACACTCCAAAGATGTGTGAGTTAGGTTGATTGGCCATGCTAAATTGATCTGAGTATCAGGGGGATTAGGAGGGTAAATGTGTGGGGTTATAGGAATCGGGCCTGGGTGGGATTGTGGTCTGTACAGACTCGATGGGCCAACTGGCCTCCTTCTGTACTGTAGGGATTTTATGATTCGAGCACCAAATATTTTGCAAAGCTAATACCATTCACCTTAGCATCATTGAGTAGTTGACACATTTTATAAATTAACCTCGTCATCCAGCAGATTATTTGTAATGCCTTCTCTGGAGGGATGTCCAACATGTTGGAGCTCATGGCCAAATATTTTGTGTCAAAGCTAATGAAATAGCTTACGAATTCACAGAAAACAGAAGTGTTTTAAAGGAAATTCAAACACCCCAGTGCACAGATATTATGGGGTGACATACACAAAAAATAACACCACATTCATGAAAAAACTGGGACCTCATACAAAAAACCACTGTCCCTACTCATTAAAAAGTTAGACTATGGATATGCGCAAAAAACCCCTTATACAATAAGTCAAAGGGGTGAATTTTACATGGGGTGAGGGGGAGTGGGGGTCAGTAGTCTTGGTTACTCCTACTTTAGAAAAGTCAATCACAGGTGGCCTTAACAAGATCAACAGGATTTCAGTCCCTCAGTGGAAGGAAGTCTCACCCTCAATCTGATTGGCTAGTAGCTCTTGCAATCCCAGCAGTGCCAGAACTCAGTAGTGAGCGCTGCTGGAACTGCAAACAATCTCACAAAGAATGCAACAATGCACACTGAACTAAGATAAGTTTGGGATTTTTGGATGGGGAGGGATGGGGCATCCTACTGAAAGGGGGAGGAGGGTGGAAGATCAGGTTTTGGAGTTAATTGGGTGGGGGGGGGGGCCACAAACAGTGGGAACCATCTTGGCAGAAGTGCCCCTGATGTGTATAGGACACCCCGCAAGGAGTTACTCCTTCCTTAGTGAAAAAGCGGCTTGTCCAGACTTATCTGCCTTCGACTGCCAATGATACAATTACATCTTACTGTGTTTACCCCAGTCCAACGCCGGCATCTCCGCATCAATGATACAATGATGGCAGAGGCAGAATTAGGTCCTTAAATGCCCCTGAATTGTGTGTTAAGGTCCTCAGTCGGCCTAAGAGTGAGTGAGTTAGTGGGCACTTTATTCACCCACTATATTATGAGGAACTGATCAGGGATGGGAGGGAAGGTGGCAGGTTTGGCTCCCATCATGTTTTACATGCCCCACCACCAAAAACAGCGTGGTGAAGGGCATTAAAATTCAGCCCATGGTCCCCACTCTGAAATTTCCAAAGCTCAAAACACAAAACTTCAAGCCATCTCTTCTCCCTACTAATCACAACTCTGCTCCTCATTCTTACTCAGCCTTTCTTACTCCCATCCTGACTCCCAATCTTGCCTCACCCACAATTTGAAAACCAATAACATCTTTAATGGACCAGGGAGCATCCATTTTCTAGCTCTTCAAATTGAAGGGATTTGGATGGTTCCAGCTGAGCTATTCGTCCAGCCCACTCTTCTTCTCATATTAAGTGCACAAAATAAAATGACTGTTTGAACTATAGATAACTTTAGCTTCACAGAGCATGCAAATAGTTATGAACTATATCTAGCTGGCAATAAAATGCTGCTTCTGCTTTAACTTGCAAATGTTGGGTTTGATTTTCAATCTGTCACCCAATAATAACACTTTCATTGTGTATCACCCACCCACTATAGAATGCCTGACTTTCATTGGCATCAAAATCACCGGAACTGCAATGAGATATCTAGATCATTGGTTTTAATGACATTGGTCGATAAAGCTTAGTTTTGCTCACTTAGGAATAACCAATGATGTCTGGGGTGGCATTTCTCTGGTTTTGTACCAGGCAGTATGGCTCCCAGTGCACCTGTCTCAATTCTGGTACCAAGCGCCTATAGGTCCAGTGTCTTGATGTCTGAAACAATTTAACCTCTGTTATTCACAGGCACTCTCTTGGTCGCAACCAGTGGAAATGAATAGAAGTGATTGGTACCAATGTTGAAAATAATTGAAGATTAGAGGCTAGGCAATTCAAAGTCAAAAATTTAAAGTGTAAAGTTTATTTATTAGTGTCACAAGTAGGCGTATATTAACACTGCAGTGAGGTTACTGTGAAAATCCCCGAGTCGCCACATTCAGGAATCTGTTCAGGTATACTGAGGGAGAATTTAGCATGGCCAATGCACCTAACCAGCATGTCTTTGGGAGCGTGGGAAGAAACTGGAGCACCTGGAGATAACCCAACCAGACACGGGGAGAACGTGCTGACTCCGCACAAACAGTGACCCAAGCCAGGAATTGAATCCGGGTCCCTGGCACTGTGAGGCAGCAGTGCTAACCACTGTGCCACCGTGCTGCCCTAATTGAAGATTAGAGACTAGTCAATTCCAAATGACTACGCCAACCTCATTGGTTAACATCAATGTTTGTAATGCTAAATAATTTCCAGTTCGCTGTGCCCAGGAAGAAAGGTCTTATTAGATCTGTCCTGTGTCCTATGACAGCATCATCAACATTATACAATTAATGTTGAAGCATTGTCCAATAGCCTCAATGGTTAATCTCGATGTCAGTCATTTAAATTGATTCCTAGGTTACCGAGTGCCTGTGAAGAAAGATCCTATCACGTTGCCCGCAACATCCCCATTCACCAATTCAAAACACCCAAGTGAAAAACATAGACTAATGTGGAATGGTCAAAACTATGTGATTTCATAGCCAGAATCAGTAGAGTATCATGCCTTCTGCACTTTGTGCCAATATGATACAGATGTCAACCACCAAAGGAAGGGAGATGGGAATCAGCATGTTTTGTCAGAAAAGCAGAAATTTAACACTCAAAATGCAGGCACATCATTATTGAACTCCTTTTTAAAATAGTGCCTGCTTTGCCTCAAAATAACTGCAGCTGAACTACCCATGCCGTGGGGCACCACCAGACTTATAGACTGCAGGGTAACAGTTGAAAAATAAATCTATGTCTCTTCCATGGTGAGAGACCTTATGGGTGGGAGCAAGAATATCTTATCACCATGTTCTATATAGAAGTACTTGGATTACATTCAAACAAATTATCTATTTTTTTCTTTGGCAACTAATACCTCAAGCAAGGGTATAAAGTGTTTTCCCTTAGTTTTGAAATATTTCATTTTTGAAAAAGGGATCCAGCATTTACTTTTGGATTCATGCAGTGAGAACCAGGAAACCTCAGAAGCAATTGCAACAGAAAAATTATCTAATATCAATGCCTTCAATCTCAGGTGAAGGAGACATTCGTGCACTCAACTGACGACGCAAGTGTTAATTATGGAAGGCACCACAGTGTTTACCAAAAATTGAAAGGTGCTCAAAAGGACATTGTTGAAGCCAAATGTTTGGCTCATGTTTTGCACAATGCAACAAGATATGCTATTCAAAAGTTGATGTTGATGCATAGAGCATCATTCTCAAGGTCTATGCTCACTGTAGCATTTCTGTGAGCAGGACACAGCAATTACAGGAGTTCTGTGACTTTGTTGAAGTGGTGGAGTGCAAAATTTTGAGACACTTTGGGCCCGATTTTACCATCGCGTTGCACCCGTTTCCGGGTGCGAAAACTTGGTAAAGTCTGGCGTGAGGTGAGTAGCGCGATCCGCACCCGCCCCCATGCCGGTTCCTCCTTTACCAAGGCCCAAGAATGGCCACGATCGGGACCACGCCCAAAATGGGCGCGACAGCCATTTAAATGCATTTGCATACATTTAAATTGACTCAATGGGCTGCACGCCCAACCTTACTGGCACTTCCCCATTTACCACCACGGTCACCCATCCAGAATCAATGCGAAACAGACATGCTCCGTTGAAGTCAGATTCGGGCGCTCCAGTTAGTGAGGAGGTAGGTGCCTAGCATCCGACGGCTCTCTGCTTGAGATCAGTGGGGAATGGGGGGAGGTGGGTCTGCTGCCACTTTGCCTGAGATCGGTGGGGGCGGTGGGGGGGTGGTCCATTGCCACTTTGCCTGAGATCGATGGGAGGAGGGGAAGAGGGGTCGCTGCCACTGTGCCTCAGATTAGTGGAGAGAGAGGGAGTCCGCTGCCACTCTACCTGTGATCAGTGGGGTGGGGAGGGAAGGGGTGGTCCACTGCTACTCTGCCTGAGATCAGTGGAGGGGAAGGGGGGTCTGCTGCCACTCTGCCTGAGATCAGTGGGGGGGGGGGGGGGGGGGAGAGGAAGGAGGTCCGCTGCCACTCTGCCTGAGATCAGTGGAGGGGAAGGGGGAGGGTCCGCTACCACTCTGTCTGAGTTCAGTGGGGGGGGGGGGGGGGGGGGGGCGGGCGAGAAGGGAGTCCGCTGCCACTCTGCCTGAGATCAGTGGAGGGGAAGGGGGGAGGAGCCCGTGATCAGTTTGGGAGCTGGAGGTGGGGGAATAAGAGGGTTAGTAATGTTGTGGGGGTGGGGCAATGTCTGTGGGAGCCAGGGGGAGGCAGTATCCGGCCCAGGAGGGATGTGGCAGGGGAGCAGCATTCTATCATTTTTTTTCTGCGCATGCTTAGTTGGAGGCGCTGATCGGAGCTGCAGGGTTTTGGGTGCATTAAGCCCCGCCCACCGGCTTGTGTAGCGCAATTCGGATTCACTGATATTTTTGCAGGCAGAGTGCGTATGGGGGAGCCTGAGAACGGGTCTAAAAGTCGGATCTGAAACACTCCCAGTTTCAAATCTGCCCAGCACTTAGAATCAAAATGGTAAATTAGGGCCCATTGTGTTCAGGTAATTTCCTCTACTGCCAGCTATTGACAGATGCTGAAATGTTGATAACCTTAAGTTTAGGTGAGGAAGACTGTCCCAAAACAATAAGGAAATGCTTCCGAATGAGAAAGTTGCCAGTGAAGTAGAACAGCTTTACTTTCTCTTTCTCAGCAATGCTCTGAAACTGTTCATGGATGTATTGAAGCTTTAGAAGCCAAGTCATTCAGCATCCTCTCTGTGCACGAGCTGGTGAGTGATATGAGTGGGAACCTGGAGTGTAGGATTCAGGTTTTTTTGGGTTTGCAATGAATGGCAGACTGAAACGATTAACACCAGATGTGGCAGGAAAATGCCAGAGAGACTTTGTAATTTTTTACAAGAGTCAAGAATTATTTGAGTGACAGATATGACTTGTCAAGAAAACAGTTTTCACAACAGAATTCTCAAATTAGCCCTTGCAAATACTGTGCCCTTTGAATAATTTTGCGATTGTGTTCAATCTTAAAGAGATTGATATGGACGTGCTTGAATGAAGGATTCAGTATTGTGGAAAGTGCTATATCCTGGCTTGGGTCACTGTCTGTGTGGGTTTCCTGCGGATGCTCCGGTTTCCTCCCACAGTCCAAAGATGTGCGGGTTAGGTGGATTGGCCATGCTAAATTGTCCCTTAGTGTCAGGGGGACTAGCTAGGGTAAATGCATGGGGTCATGGGGATAGCACCTGGGTGGGATTGTGGTCAGTGCAGACTTGATGGGCTGAATGGCATCCTTCTGCACTGTAGGGTTCTATGATCCTCTCGAGATGAAGAATTGCCTGACCAGCAATAAGAGCTATCTGAAACTTTTCAGCAAAGCCCAGGGAAACACTTCACGAATATGAAGAAAATTCACTCTGAAAATTCTTCCATTTGCAGCAGTGCTCATACAGAATGTGTTTTCTCCACAATAGTCACTGATTGAAGGAACACGTGGAACAGACTGTGAACAAAATGCAAGTAGAGCTCGAGATACTCATCAAGTTTACAAGAAGAATGCAAAGACATACATTCTGAGATCTTGAAGAACAAAAGCATTTCTTAAAACCAAGAGGCATGGACAAAGATATAAACATTTGTCACTCCCATGGTGGGTGCATTGATTTTAAATTGTTGATATTGTTATGAGTTATTATACTATGTGTATTAGTTATTATACTATGTGTATTAATTACTAGTGCTTATTATTCATAATTATTACTTCAACTTTAATGAAGTGATTCAGTGCATAAATGCAATTGCAGTCCATATTTTAATTAATGATATCAGCAGGCTTTAAGCTCGTAGCTATTTTTGCATATGAGCATGTGTGGAGGTTGGTAGTCTGGGAGATGGCGGGATCCGTGCCCGGTAAACCTCGCTTCTGTCAGTGGCCAGCCTAAAGATGTCACCTTTCACCACGGCAGCCATAAATATCGCAAACTTGAGGTGTCTGTCCAATCGATCTGGACTTGCTTACAGTCAAGGATGTGAAGGAAAGGCAGACAGAGAATGCTTCTAATCCATCCTCACACTTAACTGTCAAGGCCATTTAAGTGGATTTTCTCATTAACAAAGATAACAAGAAGCAAATGAAGACATTTTAAATTGTTTTACTAAGCATAGCAACAGAGAAAGAAAGTGAATTTAAAGTTTAAATATTCTAATGCTCTGAGACAGGATAGAGTCTGAGCTTCATCATGCTGTATCTTTAAAAAGTGGAGTGTGCATAAACAGTGGGATGGGATGTCATCCTATAGATAGCGCTTTAGCAGCCATCCTCAACTGTGCTTTGGTCTTGCCTACCCTGTTCATTGCATTCGCCAATTGTACATGAAGCAATTTGGGAGACCCTCAGAAAAGTACCTTTGGTCCAAGCAACTTCAGTTCCTTTATCATTGACATAAGGCCAAGAATTTGGGCTGCCATAGAAAATTTCTTAGTGTTCAGTTTAACTCACAGTTCCTCCAATATTGGTGCCTATGCCAGTGTACAAAAGGACATGGATGGGCAATAAGTGCTAGCCTAGCCAGTGATGTCCACACTGCATGAATGAATAAAAACTAACCCAAGTCAGGAATGTATGAATACTCTAGGGAGAGTCATATTTGACTCGATACATTAGCCCTTTTCAATGAGGCTGCCAGACTTGCTAAGTATTTCCAAAACTTTCTGTTTTTATTTCAGAATTTCAACATCTACTGTATTGTGCTTTAATTTTATGATCTGATTTTCTAGAATGGTTAGAATGCAGTGAACAGGTCATCACAGATAACCAAAATAAAGTTGTGTCTGTAGAATAGAAGATATAGACAAATCAGCAAGTAATGTAGGTCAAATAGCTGTAAGTCTATATTAATGAATAAACCAGAGGGAGGCAGAAGCACCATGGAGACCTTGAAGTTACATTTTAATGTTGTCCCTCACTTAGTTACCGAACTATTTGTGCCTGATCATGGCAGGTTTCAAGGCACCATATAGCATGAAAGTTATACACTGATATCTTGCTGCCATTTACGTTGGTGAGATCTTATAGTCCCGCCAATGGTGCACCCCTTCCACAAGTTTCCTGGTGATGAAGGTACATTCAATGGTAAACCTCTGACAACGGCGGGACAAAAAGTTCCCACCATCAGTATACAGCATGCCGGCTCACGCCACTGCGAAACATGCCGCAGAGGGGGAGGAAAATCCCAACCATACACCAAAATCTTGCTGCCGTTTATGCTGGCGGGATCTGACAGTCCCTCTGACGGCTCACTTCCATCACAGGTTTCCCAGCGACGATGGGCACGTTCAACAAGAAATCCTGTTGACAAAAGTAGGTACAGTAAGAGTTTTAACAACACCAGGTTAAAGTCCAACAGGTTTATTTGGTAGCAAATGCCATTAGCTTTCGGAGCCCTGCTCCTTCATCAGATGGAGTGGATATCTGCAGATATGCACTCCATCTGACGAAGGAGCAGGGCTCCGAAAGCTAATGGCATTTGCTACCAAATAAACCTATTGGACTTTAACCTGGTGTTGTTAAAACTCTTACTGTGTTTACCCCAATCCAACACCAGCATCTCCACATCATGACAAAAGTAGGACCATAAGATCCTGCCATCAGTGACCAGCACACCACTTCCATTTTATGTTACCTTTCGGTACTTTATTTCTAATCAAAAAAGCCAATTCAAATTAGGTCCAATCATGGTCCCCAATTGAGGGACAAACAAGATCCAAGCTGGCAAGACAAGACTTTGCATCTCATTTTGGCTCGATCAAACAAGATTTAAGCTGACATGATGAGGCATTCCACCACCTCCCGGGCTTGATGGAATGCTTCATCTTAGCCAAAAGGATGAGATGGCTTTGAAAATTTGCATTAGGTAAAGCCTTGGCATTACCTCATTGGCTATCTTGATTCTTTCCTCTACCCTAGCTTAGGCAAACCAAAATCACAGGGGTCAGCACACCACCAGCAATGGGCTAGCCTCGTCCCATGTCTGATCATGGTTTCACCCTTGCCGGTGCGCTGCCTCCTGTTGCTTCTAAACACTCTGCAAAGGGGGGAGGAATATCCCACCCATAGTCTGTATATGGAGACATACTCATGGTTCAGCATAAGCTTAACTGTGTGTGTGCTATATCTGTCCTGATCGTTTTGTAGTGTTGCATCATTGTGTTGATAATGATATACAAGGGTGTTGTGTAACCGCAGTGCTAGGATCAATAAAGTTCAGTTTGCACTATTTTCTACTTCCAGCTACATTAATCTTTAAACCTAGATTAAACTCATTTTGTTGCCTCAGTGTATGGGTGCTCTATATTAAATTTTAAAAAGTATAATAAGATCAATGCTGAACTGTCAACAATATGCAGTGAGCTGGCAATCTTTAGAAAATGAATTGAGATGGTCTGATATCTTTTCACTTGAGATTCTTATCAGCTGTTAAGGACAGCCGACTTTCATCTCAGCAATCTGAGACAGCATGGAACTAGAATATCAGTATAAAAATACACAGTTCTTTATGAAGGAGATTTTGTGAATTTGCAGTCCAGACCTTTGAAATGAATGAGCAAATAATCCTCAGCGACATGTTGACCTTTATGCCCCAAAATACAATATGTGCTCCTGCTGTGCAAAGTCCCCAGCTGAGAGAGCAAAATCATAAAGTTTACCCAATAGAATAGAAACTCCAACCTGAGTTGACTGTTGAAAATATTTAGTAAAAATTAAAACTTTGCCAAATGACACGTTTCTACAAATGCTTTCCACAACGTTTCACTATTTTGAAAGACTGTAAAACTGCTATCAGTCAAAAAGGTTCTGAGCTGAAATAAGTATTGGGGTTTGGGCCAGTTGAATCAGCCAAGTTCAACAGTTGGATTGGAGGAGGGAGGAAGAACCTTCCTGCCAGTGAAGTTGTGCAGTAGTCTGCAGACTCATTTGTCAGATCTCCCACATGCAATGGAAGAAAGCAGCTAAGTTATAATGGTAGGAGGACATAGCCTGATGGAACAGAATCCAAAATAACAGTTGTGCTTTGAGTGTTTGTTTTTCACAGGTTTTCCTGCTGTGTAATCTTAGTCACAAGCACAGAGGTTGAAGGACTTACATTTGGCTTTGACTTTGTATCCACCCAATGGAGAGGCATGACCTTCGACTGCATCAAAACCAGCTGATACCAAAACCACATCTGGATTGAACTCGCTGGCGATTGGCATGACCACAGTCCTGTGGGACAATGATAAAAACGATCAATGAGTCTGCAGTAAATTCTTAACTTCATTCTCACAGCAAGCCAGCTGGAAAAATGCAGTATCTGCTTTTGTGTTTCGAGAAATTTATTTTTCTATAAATTTCGCGGAGAACCTTATCATACAATTTCACATTAATTGACTGCCATTTAAGATTTTAGTTGTGTGGTTTTTAACTTGTAAAGTTATGAGATGTTACTTTCTAAAATCAAGTTTTAAATTTTGAACTGCCAACAGGAAAAAGCTGCATGAAGAAAAAAGCAAATATAAATTGTCCAACAAAGTTGATCTAAAATGGGTTTAAATGCAAACAAATGGTATTGGTCATGCAATCCATTGCTGTTTGAGTCCTGTAATCAAAACAATAATCTTTAAGAGCCTCTCCAATATTTTCTGTTTTTGTATCTTTAAGAGCGAGCCTGTCTAAGTTCTTTGTTGAATTCAAATCAAAATTATTGCTGTTAGTGGTGATTCTGCTTATCCCATTTACATCTCATCCAGACCCATCTTTTGTTTCTTCGCTTGTCCCATCAATATTTTCATTTCATAGAATCTACAGTGCAGAAGGAGACCATTTGGCCCATCAAGCCTGCACCAACAACAATCCCACCCAGGTCCTATCCCTGTAACCCCACACATTCACCTTCCTAATCCTCCTGACACTAAGGGGCAATTTAGCATGGCCAATCAACGTAACCCGCACATCTTTGGACTGTGGGAGGAAACTGGAGCACCCAGAGGAAACCCATGCAGACATGGGGAGAATGTGCAAACTCCACACAGATAGTGAACCAAGGCCGGAATTGAACCCGGGTCCCTGGTACTGTGAGGCAGCAGTGCTAAGCACTATGCCACTGTTTTCCTTTTACCATCATCTTTTTGGCATTTAGTATATCCTCTAGGCCTGCACAGGGCAGGATTTTCCAGCCCTCCATGGCGTGTTTTCCAGGGGCAGAGGTGACTTGCCATTGGCTGCTGGTGGAATCTTCTGGCATTTGGCATGGCTTGCCCGTCCTGCCATCAGGGAACCTGCCACGGGGGGCGGTTGCCTTCGACGGGACCAGAAGATCTCGCACACAGAATTTCTCTTTTGTTCTTCTTCCCCCACTCCACACCCGGTCTTCCTCTATTTGCTTAAATGTTGATTCATCTCTAACTTTTTCCAATTCTGGTGGAAGCTCACAGGCCTGTTTCTCTCACAGACGCTATCAGACCTGCTGAGTACTTCTGACATTTGCAGAATTTTTATTTCAAACATATTTCTTACTTTTTATCTGTTGTAATATATTTCAAATCTATATGCCAATATTGGAGTCATTTTGTGAGGCTCCACTTCCACATGTCTTACTTAGGGAGAGCACATGTTAAAGAAAGGGTTATCACACCTTAGAGGCATGAATCCACAACCTATGCTTCTATCTCGATCAGCTTCCCGCCAGGAGAGTAGACTGGCAAAATCATCCCTTGTGTTGATAAATTCAATGAAATCACTCCTTGAACATCTACAATGAATTAAAATTTCTGCATCCCATTTCAAAAAACATTGAAATGTCCTACTGAGAAGCTGCAGGACAAAAGTATTACAAAATTATATCTACAATACCATTTATGTCTGTTGATGGCGCATTGATAGATATTCAGAATGGAAAATGTTACCTGTTAAAATAATAACCGTTAAATAGTTTATCTTGTGGTGATATGAAAATAAACTTTTGCTTTTGAATGGCTCTGTCAATTAATGTTATTGCGGACTGTCCTAGATTTTATTGTGGCAGCTATCAGCCATGTTCATATAAATCAGGAGAAAGATAAATAATTATGTTTAAAAGCAAATAGCGATTTTCCGGCCACCCAGCTGCGTGTTTCTTGATGGCGGAGGGTGGCGTGCCATTCACTGGCGGCGGGACCAGAGAATCCTGTCACCAGCAAATGGCTGGAGAATCCTGCCCAGTAGGTATTTTTAAAAAGTTTCTGCATTAACGCTGTCACAGTTACTTCCACCCCATTCTACTAATGAATTGTCCTTAGTGCTGACAAAATGTTCCAACCCAGACCATCTTGCATGGAAGCTTACCCCACCAGAATGCTCAACAGTTATTGTGTCCACCTTGCTCCACCAGGCCACTGGACTGCCTGTGTGGAGTTTGCACATTCTCCTTGTGTCTGCATGAGTTTCCTCCGGGTGCTCCAGTTTCCTCCCACAGCCCAAAGATATGCAGGTGAGGTGGATTGGACGTGCTAAATCGTCCCTTAGTTTCCCAAGATGTGTAAGTTAGGTGGATTGGCCATGCACAGAGTTACAGGGTTATAGAAACCCTACAGTGCAGAAAGAGGCCATTTGGCCCATCGAGTCTGCACCGACCACAATCCCACCCAGGCCCTACCCCCATATCCCCACATATTTTACCCGCTAATCCCTCTAACCTACGCATCTCAGGACACTAAGGGACAATTTTAGCATGGCCAATCAACCTAACCCGCACATCTTTGGACTGTTATGTCATGTTAGGGCAGGGGGATTGGGCCAAGATAGGTTGCTCTTTCAGAGGGTCGGTGCAGACTCAATGGGCTGAATGGCCTCTTCTGCACTGTAGGGTTTAGATGATTCTTTTTGCTTCTCCCTTGTTTATTCTGCTCTTCCTATCTCTCTTTTTCCTTTACTCTCGGTCTCTCCTCTTATTTTTCTCTCACCCACCCCATACTCCCTTCCCACCACCTCCCCCCACCATGGCCTATATTCCTTCCTGCTCCCTAATCCAGCTGGGCCTGTGTTTGAAATCCCATTTGCAATGTCGTATGAGATTGATTAGCTCTTCTTTAGATTTCAATGTGATATGTAAATATTAACAGACCATTGAAATCACTTATTGGTGGAATTCTCAGCATACTGGACGACTGCTGAGTTTTAAAATTTAGCAGTACAATTTTTGAATTATGGCCTGGGAAACGAAGGTTATTACATGAGGGAGTGTTAAAGTGGCAAATCAGAAGAGTTAAAATATTTCTGCAGGGGTTCTGCTTGTCTCCTGCTGTTGCCTCAGTGGGAGACTGGCAGAACTCCCAGAGAAACGGTGTAAGTGGCTGAAAATGACTGCTTATGTCATTTCTCTGGGGCTTCTTTAGGTCTGCTGCCAAACTAACAGCAATTTGGAGGTAGCCCTGCAGAATTGCAGAGCCTCAGCTTTTTATTCAATTGAGAATATTGAAATGAATGATCCTGAAGTGAAAGAATCTTTGTTCGATATCCCTGTTATTGCTTTTGATACGGAGTAGATTTAGAATAGCACCGATGCAAAACTAGCATCATAATTCAGGCAACAGGTCAATGATTGCAGGACATAGTAAACGTCATATCTGTGAGCCTGTGAGAACATTTTCAAGAGACAGTTACAGTCACTGGACCTTGAACCTCCCCCCGCCCCCGGTCATTATATAGCTGCAATCCATGTGATTCCACATTTACAATGTTCAATTAGACCATAAGGGAATACTTGAACTTACCTTTCATTGTTTATGATGTAAGCAGGCTGTTCTTTTGTCTCCACATATTCAAGTTGAATTAGATTTCAGAGACTACCAAGTGAAATTCTGCACAAATGTGCAAGCAGGTATTTGCAGAGCTCCACTGTCACTGTCCGAGAGAATGTGGTAGTCACCAATATCATTAGGCTTATTTTGCTCTTCCTCACATTCTATAGATAACTGTTTGAGAGCAGTAAACTGCCCAAAATCACCATTAAATGGTACAGCGTTCAGCAAGGTGGGAACTACTTTGGAGGAGGATGCTTTGAGTTGATTAATAAAAGGCAATGTTTGCATGAGATTAAGTGCACAGAAGAGTCATTTTACAAACATATGCATCTGGTACAGAGACTCGTGCACCATAAGTGTGTATCTGGAATTCAGACATGGATCGTAGCAGGCTCTGCTTAATTTGCCATCCGTGACAGAAATGAGAAGCCCCTCACACCAGGAATGAAATTTGTCAGATTTTACCTGATGGAGTATTCATTCTTAGATCTGTCAGACATCAGACAGTTTTAAGCAAAACCTGCTTTGCTAAAGATATCCTTAGTCTGAGGGACCTTCTACAGATTCACTCAATTTAGACAAGCAGATTCAATGCAGACATGCTCCAATGATGCTGAGCAGAAGGATCCCCATGGAGTGCATGCACTAACAGGCATTGAGTTTCATAGAGTTCTTTTAATATGTGCCAATTGAGAGCTGTTATTTTATTCTTGAACCTGGCCTGCTGAGTTTTACTGTTGGTCCTAAACAGACTTTGAATGACCTTTGACAGATTTATAATGCATAGTATAGTCCCCTTTGATGTGCGTATGTAGCATGGAAACTATTTCTAATTACAGATTGATTTAGTTTATGAGCATTGTAAATGAAGCTAGGTGGGGGCATTCCAAGGATGAGCACTGCTCCCCAGGAAGACTTGACTAGAAAGTGAGTTTTACCAACAAGCCCGATTGCAAAGGCTGTAGCTATTTTTAAAGTTAGATCAATAACTTCTTCAGTGCTCATGACACACGTGCATGTTATATGTCATCATGCAAACTTCAAACTGATTCATTGTTGGTAGCACTGTGCTTGAAGAAGGATAGCAACAACCCTAATGGTTGTGACTTATTGCACAGTACAGCACATTCACAGGCAGGGGTAACAACCCTGCAGTTAATGTTGGGACCCTTTTCGTTGGTAGGGACCACTTTAAAAACTTGTCAAATTAAGTGGAATCATGGAAATTATTAGCCACCATCCTTATGGAAAATAGTTGTGATCTTGTGGATGGCCATACAGTGAGAGGTAGGCATAGTCATTAATGCACAGAAAGTGGCCATTTGGTCCATCGAGTCCATCTCACTATAGAGCAATTCAATCAATCCTATTTTCCTGCTCTACCCTCATAGCCCTGTGACATAAGGTCATAAATGAAACAAGATTCCAGGGAATCTGGCAGCACTTTATTGATAAGTGGGACTGCAACTTGAACTTAGTGGAGATCTCACCAATGATGCCATCCTTGTGCTTGGAAGCTGGCCACCCATCTTAAACATGTTTGGAACAGTGCTGCTGAAAAATAATTAGTTCCTCTTGGATATCGATACCACCCTCCTGGTGTAGTAATGATGCCAACCCCAAGGCATGGATGTAACAAGTGCCATTGGATAAGATAGCAACAGCAAACCTTGTTGATAGCAGCTGCAGCTACATAGAAGCTGCAGCTGGTTTCATGGGCAACTGTGGTATTTTTGAGGTTTGATATGTCACCATCATGACTGAATGATGCAACTTTTCAAAAGGTCAAGGCATTTATGTTCAGTGTTTCAAAGAGCAAAATAAATGTAAGATGGCAGCTTGGCATTGTATGGTTTGTATCAGTTGTCAATGGAAATGAGCAGAATACTCTGCAGCAAGAAAAAGAAAGATGGCATTTCAATGCCACGAGTGATCTTATGACATAACTTCACAACAGGTCACCGAGCCAGTATTTTGGGGGGGGGGGGGGGGGGGGGGGAAGAGAGGGGGGGGGGAACAGCAAATTAGAGGAAAATGTGAAATGTGCAAAAACCAGCAAAGCAAACAATCCTGCCAATATTATGTTTCTTATTAGTTCAGTACATTCTAAACAGCAACCCTGTAATTGTGTTATTCACATTTCCTTGTTCAAATGATCAGGGTTTCTGTGAATTAGAATTCACTGTGTGCTAATTAAAGAAGAACACTATTGATCAAAATTAGCCTTCAACAAATTTTCCATTTATTTAGTCAAAATAAGCTTTTGTATTTTCTTTTTAATGCTCCCCAAACTATAACAAAATACTTTCACTCATACTGCGTTCATGATCCTTTTCTAAATAGTTTTGATTTTTAAGGATTATCGCAACTGTAGTTTAAGTGTCTTCTGCTTTGGGGCATTTACATGTTGCAAGTTCCTATGCGCACTATTCCGCTACAGCAATTGGTTAATTTTTTTTCACGGGTTAACAACTGTGTTGAAGTAGAAATTTGGCAGAAGCACGTTAATCAATGTACTTAAAATAGCACACAGGAATTCAACCCCACTGATGTGACTTCCTATCATTATTTTTTCATGTATTTTATCTACAAGCAGTAGTAGAATAGAATTTATTGGAACTGTCTGGAAAATTCTTTCTCAGGTTGAAATTATTGCCAGCGATATTATCACAACATGCTTGCATCAAATTATTCTTTCCATTACTTTATGGGAGATTAACCCTTTAAATGGGTAGATAACAGTAATGTCTACCCATTTGTTTACAAGCACAAAATGCTATGCGATAGTATGTTGAATTATAAGAGTGAATCGGATCAGGGATAGGGCCTGGGGTGGGATTGTTGTTGGTGCAGACTCGTTAGGCTGAATGGCCTCCTTCTGCACTGTCGGGATTCCAAGATTCTAAGACTATGCACTCCTGATTCAGAGAGTCACTTCCTGGGAGAACATAGCTGGACTAGGTCAGCAGGGCAGTACGCATTTTTCTCCAATAATTTCATATATTTGCAAAAGTGCATAAAATGACCACAAAAGACCTCAACATATATTGGGTATTCCATTGGTCTCCCACTTCATCTCTGGTGCAAGATCAGCAGAAAGACTAGAAAAAGTCTGGATCACAATTCCCATCTCATCCACATCTCCCTATCCTCCCCCCCCACCCCGCCCCCACCACCTCAAGCACCAGGGGAATAGAATTTTGTCATCTACATTGCTGATGTCAGGGGTCTGAGAGGAATGTGGCTGAGACAAGAGCTTGTGGGTGGTGGGTGGAGTTTCCAGCAGTCATGGGAAGGTGGGTGCTGAAGATGAGTAAAAAGTGGTGCTGTGCCACATATGAAATGAACCCTTCCATTGACCACATTAACTCTGGCAGATCATAATGTTAGAATTTTTAAATTATTATTCATTTGTACAATGTGGGTGCTCTTGAGGCCAGCATTTTTACCCATCTCTATTACCTTGAGAAGATGTTGAGCCATTTTTTGGAACTGCTGCAGTCCACATGGTGTAGGTTGACCTATTGTGCCATTGGAGAGGGTGTTCCATGATTTTGATCCAGCAACGGTGAAGGAACAGTGATATATTTCCAAGTGAGGATTGTGTGTGGCTTAGAGGGGAGCTGGTGAGTGGCGATGTTGCCCTTCTCTCTCACGTGATTGAAGTCAGAGTCTGTCAAAGGGCCCTTGCTAAGTTGTTGCAATGTATCTATCTTGTCGATGGTGCAGACTCCGGACACTGAGCACCAATGTAGAGAATCAATATTTAAAGTGGTGGATGGGATATCAATCCAGCAGGCTGCTTTGCCCTAGATGGTGTTGAGTGTTGTTGAAGCAGCACTCATCCAACCAAGTGGAGAGTATATTCCATTACACTTCTGCTACATACCTTTCAGATGGTGGAAAGGCTCTGTGGAGTCAGGAGGTGAGGCCTGCTGTAGAATAGGGTGTTTGGACTGTTCTTAGAGCCATAATATTCCTGTGGCTATTCCTGTTAATTTTCTGGTCAATGGTGCCACCCAGGATGTTAATGGTGAGGTTCCAATGATGCGAATCTCATTAAAAGTCAAAGGGAGGTGTGTTTAGATTCCCTCTTGTTGGAGATAGTGCTTACCACTTAATTGTGTGGTCATAATAATTAAAATTAGGAGGTTTTCTGGCAATTCTCCCATATCAAAAATGCTTTGTGATGTCCTTTTCATTAAGACAGCTCCTTCAAAATAGCTTAATCAATTTATTGGGTAATAAGCTTATCTACACATTTTAAGAAAGTATCAGGTTTGGTCACTGATCTACACCAAGTTTGCATTAGTAGGGGTAATACATTTGACCTAAGCAATTGGCCATATCCAAAATCTTGATGACTATTCAGTAATGCCTGCTATAAATGTAATTCTGTGGGAACTGGGTGAAGGGGGAAAATTGGTTAAAAAAATGGGACGTGTCAGGATTGGTTACAATGTCAACATCAGAGGCAATAATTAGGTAAGGAATTATTTTCATTAAAAAGAAACTTAGCATCTATTCTCATAATATTAAAGCATGTGATACTGATATTCTTCATGCAAATTAATTGGATCCCAAACCTTTTTAAGAAATTCTTACTGGAAAATTCTAGCACTATAGAAGGCAGCCATGTTCCAGATTATAAAGAGCTCAAGCTCTCCATCTACAGGCCTAAAGATTCATTGCATCTCTGTTTCTTTAATAATAAGTGAAACACAATTCGAAAGTCAGATTATTGTTCAACAGCACGGAATTCCCTGAATGATTAATCTTGATGATTCTGATATCCCCATCAGTAATAAAGTAAAACCTATGTGATAAAGATGATTCACTGGAAAAGGCAGGACAGAAAAAAACAGAATATGAGGACCTATTGAGGCTGAATTTACTTATTGTTCTTGCATGTAAGGGATTGTCCAGGTGCAGGGAAATAATTTTTGGATCAATTTACATCTTTATCATATAGTCTTTACTTCATTACTGATGGGGATATCAGAATTACCAAGATAAATCAATGAAATATTTCCAATTTTCTTCCCATTAATATAAATGGACAGAAAATCGACTAGGGTTTGCCTCATGTAAAGTTTTTTAAAGTAAAGTTTATTTATTAGTCACAAGTAGGCTTACATTAACACTGCAATGAAGGTATTGTGAAAATCCCCTATATGTGATTCACTCTGGCCTCTTTTCCACTACAATTTTCTCCCAGGAAGCTCTTTATGCTCAAGTTTAATATGAGGACAATTGGCTTCATTATGTTTTGAGTTTCAGTAATGAGAAATATAGCAGGGTAACTGCAGTCCTGGGACTAAATGGTCAGGTGCTCAGTGGCGAACATACCGTTTGCTCAAATCATGCAGCGCTGATCCAGCAGGATCTCCCAAAATTGATCTTATTACATTTTCGCAGTGAGCTCCTGGCACAGATAGGATCTGCCTGTGGAAGCTTGCTGTGAGTGGAGGCAGGAAATAACACGTGGCTGCAGTTCTTAAATTTGCAGCTGCATCTTAAAGGAACCACAGGCAGAAACTCGTGTTCTTGGGTGCAGGTTTGGAGCACTCTTAGAGAAAAAAAACAATGCTTTAATTTTCTTCTTGGGCGACCAGAATTTCTCGGATCCTTTCAGAAGGTTGGATTGAATGGCCATTACTGTTACAGTAGAGTTGAGCATAATGGTAGTGCTAAGCCAAGAATATCCTGAGTGGGTTTATTTTAGCAGCACTCGGTGACCACCACCTCCTCCCCCCCCGCTGCCCCGCCAACCCCCGCATACACACACACACTCACTCTCTGAGTGCTGTTTGCAAGGTCAGTGGAGGTGGCCTAAGATAGTCCAGCTACAACCTAGAGCAATCAGACATGGAGCAGCTGCAGCTCCTGATAGAAGCGGGGCTTTGTTTGAGCTGTTCTAATTCATGAACTGATGCCGTAGCTTTAACCCTTTGGCTTTGTCAGGTTCATATTAGTTTCCTTTCACTGACTCACGCATAATGGGAGTATTCAGGAAGGTGACAGTGAACAGTTAAGGGTATCAAGAGGTGTCATGCAATGTCACAGGGTTGAAAGATTTTAATTCAAATATACAAATAATAGTTTTAAAAATAAATAATCATGAGCCTGGATTAGGCATTGATTCTTTTTTGATGCAAGTGTACAAATTGCCCTTTCCCAGGGGCTGCACGATCATTAATGTTAAGAGTAGATGTGTTGGGACTGGGTCCAGCTGCCAGGTTGTACCATTTACTGGCTAAGCTCCTGGCTGTCCTAGCTGGGAAGTTCCAGAGGTGACTTTGATCTGTTGGAAGTGAAGTAGGGTGGAACTCCCGACTGCCATTCTTGATGCCTCACCCTCACGGTCAGATATCATGGTGTTGGCTGATGTCACCTGCTGCAAACCGGAGTGACCCCATGGCTACATAAAAGCTAACGCCCATGACAATTTCAGGAGACACAGGCAGTGTTGTGCTTGTCTTTTTTCAAGTTTTGATTTGTATAGTACGTGTTGTAGTTCATGGACAGTGGCCACATGAAACAAAGGCACCCAAAACACCACTCCTCATTGTAGCTACGGTATGTGATGTGTCCCTCGCAAACCTGTTCTGGGCATTGTCCACTTCCATCTTCTTATTCGAGCTGCTTTTGCTCTCTCCTGTCTTCTTGGCTCACCCTGCTTGACCTCCATGTGCAAAGACACACCACCCATGACTGTAGCAAAACTATTGTCAAAACGGGCAAAAGCAGCCCCAGCAGAAGTAGAAATCAGAGATCAGTTGTAGAAGTCAGAAAGTTTTCCTGAAAATGCCCAAAAGTCAACCAGCAGTGTGACAGAAAATATACTACATGTTGCGGATGAGCGTTTTCAATAGCACTGTTGAAGATTCTTTGCCTGTTAGCACCATGAGTTGCTTAGTGAGCTTATCATGAGCTGGGTCTCACAAAACGATCTTGTAACAATTGTCGGCCCCTTGTTTAAAAATAATATTGAGACTTTTAAATGATTCCAGAGGGCTAAGGAGGAGACTGATTCAAGACAGAGGGGATGCATCTCCAGTGTGGAAAAAGCACCTGCCATATTGGATCCTTAGGTATCTATTAGGTATCTTAGGTATTTTGTAAAACTGGCATGGTGCAGTTAAATTTCTGTTTCTTAATTTTGATGAGGTTTCGCCCAACATGTCACAATACTTTTTACTGGGAGATCAGTGAAATCACTGGAGAAACAGAGGAATGGCCAAAGACAATCAGTCCCACCGTTTCTTTAGCGTTTCTATAGATCTTCCACCAAAGTTATGGCAAGGGATTGGAAATACAAAGCCAATAATCGTATTCAGGTCAGACAGACATATTTACTTACCCTTGCATTATGCCATTGTAATTTTAGATATTGGTATTGTGGGTATATTCCAAAATGCAAACATTAGATTTCTTATGGGAGTGCAGTAAGAAGTCTCACAACACCAGGTTGAAGTCCAACAGCTTTATTTGGAATCATGAGCTTTCGGAGCGCTGCTCCTTCATCAGGCGACTCACCTGATGAAGGAGCAGCACTCCAAAAGCTTGTGACTTTAACCTGGTGTTGTGAGACTTCTTACTGTGCCCACCCCAGTCCAACACTGGCATCTCCACATCATGACTCTTATGAGAGTGACTAAGTTGCTGTACCAGAAGTAAGAGCTAACACAGTCCCAAAACTAAATACTACATGAAAGGAAGCCAATAAATTCCTTTACCTGCAGTAGAAAACACAAAAGAAGGAAAATGTTTAATTCAGTTCTAAAATATCATAGAATCATTGAATCACTACAGTGCAGAAGAAGGCCATTCTGCCCATCAAGTCTGCACCGACTCAAAATCTTACCTAGGCCCCCCTGCCCTATCCCAGTAACCCTGTGCATTTACCATGGCCAACGCATTTAACCTACACATTATTGGGCACTAAAAATCAATTTAGCATGGCCAATCCACCTAACCTGCACAACTTTGGACTGTGGGAGGAAACCGGAGCACCCGGAGGAAAACCACACATTAAAACACTGCCTAAACAGTCAATGTAACTGTATCAAACCAGTTACTCCATGAGCAAGTGACCTGTTGTACATGGATGTACATGCGCATACACATGGGCGTTAATCATCTTCAGTGCTGGCACAAACTATGAGACTTCTGATGGATTTTGTCACCCCATCATTATCCTATCATTTACATAATTTACTACTTCTGTTAAAATTTACTTGCCACTATCAAAAGGCATTTCTGAGTCCTGTCCCAAATCTTGACTCATCCACCAGAAATCCATAAGTCTTTTGTTGCTCCAAAGCATCTTTCAATATACTTCTGGGTTGGCAGAGTAGATGGAGTTAGTTCAGGCACAGCCCAGAGTGACTAGAAGGTGTGATTATTTTGTGCTCATTCTTACAGACATGTGGTGGGTTACTGGGCAGCATGGCTGAGATCAGGAACTCACGTTACCAGGAATTAAGGGTGCTAAAAGGCATCACTCAATAGTTTCTTGTCTGCAATTTCAGAAACAAATGGTCTTGCAGCCAAAACCAGTTGTTAATAGATCTCATTTTACGTGTACATCTGGGGACAGGTGTCAGGGAACAGATAGGTTCACGTTTTCAAAAAGGTTTACAAATTTTAAGATGAAGGTAAAGGAAAGAAGAATGGTCCTTTTGCACCAAATATTATTTCTTGGTCCTTAAGTAGTTGACCTTCGAGTCTGCCTATTCTATTATGCTCTTAAATATGATTCGCAGCCAAATTTATTTCAATAAATGTAGATATTCAATCAGGCATTAATTTTTACCATCCTTTCAGTGATGCTCAGAAAAGAAAATAGGGTCCACATAATTTTTTTATGCTGAAATTCTTTTGCTCTCCTATATTCAGATTTGGTGCAGTCAAGCCAAACCAAGTTTTTGAATTGAAATGCAACTTGATCCTTTGGTAAAATACAATAAAATATTATTATTGCATTACTACCACGAGTATATTCTTTGGACTGGGGAAGCTTTTAGATTGTTGGGCACTAAGAAATTCAGCTCCATAACACCTTTGGTGCAGAGACTATGGAAGCCCAAAACTTTGCAAGTGTCCAGTGGAATGCTTCTAGTCACTTTCAGCACAGCCCTATCTGAAAGGGCATGACACGTGCTAAACCATGTAGCTTGGGTGCATCAAAAAGTCTTGAAGGCTGATTTGGTGCATGATCTGCCATATTGGACCTTCTGTTAATGCCCTATTCTAATCACGTGTTCAGCTCCATGAGGGACCATCCCCACCCCCACACCACCGCTGTTGTATTTTGAGCCATTGCTGAGCACCATGTTGTATTATGGTGCCATCATTGAGGGAAGTATGTTGTCTTCGGGATTCATTTGACATCTCAATGAGGCGATTTTGAGACTTCTATGTCTAAAGCTGAATCATCTTTATTAATCCTTGACTATTTACACATCCCAAATATTGACAAGCATCATGCTGCTTCCATGCAGACTGGTTCTTTATAGTGTTCCACCAGTCTATTACCATTCAACGCTATGCATTATATGAATGGAGGGCTGTGGGCAGTACTATTCTCCAGTCCCACATAAACCCTTAGATAAAATCAAAATACTACGGCTGCTGGAATCTGAATCTGGCACTCCAACGAAGGGTCATCCGGACTTGAAATGATGGCTCTATTCTCTCTCCACAGATGCTGTCAGACCTGCTGAGATTTTCCAGCAATTTCTTGCTCTGCCAAGCACCTTTACATTACAATTGCATGTAAGCACACACAACATCATACAACACCCTTTCCCCAGCATTAATTAAAGGAATTACGATTTGACTTCCAGATGAGGTGCTTTGGACTTTCTTTTTGTGAATGCAATTTTTGTGAGAGCAAGAGGGTAGCCAGGGAGAGGGTTAGCCCACTCAAGGACAGGGGAGGGGATCTATGCGTGGAGCCAGAGGAAATGGGTGAGGTTTAAATGAGTACTCTGCTTCAGTATTCACCAAAGAGAAGAACTTGGTGGATGATGAGTCTGGGGAAGGGTGTGTAGATTGTTTGAGTCATGTTGAGATCAAAAAAGAGGAGGTATTGGGGTTCTTAAGAAATATTAAGGTAGACAAGTTCCCAGGGCCTGATGGGATATACCCCAGAATGCTGAGAGAGGCAAGGGAGGAAATTGCTGAGGCCTTGAGAGAAATCTTTGTATCCTCACTGGCTACAGGGGAGGTCCCAGAGGATTGGAGAATAGCCAATGTTGTTCCTTTGTTTAAGAAGGGTAGCAAGAATAATCCAGGTAATTACAGGCCGGTGAGCCTTACGTCAGTGGCAGGGAAATTATTGGAGAGGATTCTTCGAGACAGGATTTATTCCCACTTGGAAATAAGTGGACATATTAGCGAGAGACAACATGGTTTTGTGAAGGGGAGGTCGTGTCTAACAAAGCTGATCAAGTTTTTCGAGGAAGTGACGAAGATGATTGATGAGGGTTGGGCACTGGATGTTGTCTACATGGACTTCAGTAAGGCCTTTGACCAGGTCCCTCATGGCAGACTGGTGCAGAAGGTGAAGTCGCATGGGATCAGAGGTGAGCTGGCAAGGTGGATACAAAACTGGCTCGGTAATAGAAGACAGAGGGTAGCAGTGGAAGGCTGTGTTTCTGAATGGAGGGCTGCGACAAGTGGCGTTCCTCAGGGATCAGTGCTGGGACCTTTGCTGTTTATAATATATATATAAATGATTTGGAGGAAAATGTAACTGGTTTGATCAGCAAGTTTGCGGACAACACAAAGTATGGTGGATATGCAGATAGCGATGAGGACCATCAGAGGTTACAGCAGGATATAGATCGGTTGGACACTTGGGCAGAGAGATGGCAGATGGAGTTTTATCTGGAAAAATGTGAGGTAATGCATTTTGAAAGGTCTAATACAGATAGGAAATATACAGTAAATGCAGAACCCTTAAGAGTATTGATAGGCAGAGGGATCTGGGTGTACAGGTACATAGGTCACTGAAAGTGGCAACGCAGGTGGAGAAAGTAGTCAAGAAGGCATACGGCATCCTTGCCTTCATCGGCCGGGGCATTGAGTTTAAAAATTGGCAAGTCGTGTTGCAGCTTTATGGAACCTTAGTTAGGCCGCACTTGGAATACAGTGTTCAATTCTGGTTGCCACACTACCAGGAGGATGTGGAGGCTTTGGAGAGGGTACAGAAAAGATTTACCAGGATGTTGCCTGGTATGGAGGGCATTAGCTATGGGGGGAGGTTGGAGAAACTTGGATTGTTCTCACTGGAACAACAGAGGTTGAGGGGCGACATGATAGAAGTCTACAAGATAATGAGGGGCATGGACAGAGTGAATAGTCAGAAGCTTTTTCCCAGGGTTGATGAGTCAATTACTAGGGGGCATAGGTTTAAGGTGCGAGGGACAAGATTTAAAGGAGATGTACGAGGCAAGTTTTTTACGAGGGTGGTGGGTGCCTGGAAATCGCTGCCAGGGAAGGTAGTGGAAGCAGATACCATAGTGACTTTTAAGGAGCATCTTGACAAATACATGAATAGGATGGGAATGGAAGGATATGATCCAGGGAAGGGTAGAGGGTTTTAGTTCAGTCGGGCAGCATGGCCGGTGCAGGCTTGGAGGGCCGAAGGGCCTGTATCTATGCTGTAATTTTCTTTGTTCTTTGTTCAATATTAGTGGAAATTCTGTGGTTAGTGGAGAGGCTTGGCAAAACTTCTGGATTTTCAAGGGAGTGGTGTCAGTCTTTGACTAGGAGGTTAGCAAAATTGGAAGGCCTGTCAGGAGAAAGCCAGCTTTAGCTTCAGTTCCTTTTGGGTTTTAACAAGATCTGGAAATGCAGCACTGGCAGCATAGAGGCAGGAAGGAAGGGTCCTTCTATTGTGGACCCTCAATAGAAGATCTTACCCAATTCAAAAGCAGTGAAGTTGTGCTGAACATTAGTAAAGTTCCGGATAGTCCACATTGCATTCAGTTCTGCACACTTTAAGATGAATATGAAGGTTCTTGAGAAGATGCCGAGAAGATTTACCAACATGGCTCCAGGGATGAGGGATTTTAGCCACAAGGTTAGGTTGGAGGAATTAAAGTTATTCTCCTTGGAGCAAAGGAGTTTTGGAAGGGGTGTACAAGATTATGAACGATTTAGATAAAGTTGACAAAAAAACTGTTCTCAGAATTTGATGATGTGAGGGCTCCGGGTCACAAATTTAAGGTTTTGGTCTAGAGATGCCAGGGGAGATCTGAGGAAAAACTTGTTTAAGGCAGTGAATGGTAATGACCTGGAACTTGTGGCCTATGAAAGCAGAGGTAATTTGAAAATTAAATTGGATAGGCATTTGAAGGAAATAAACTTGCAAGGCCTTGGGAATAGAGTGAGGGAATGGAATTGACTGAGTTATTGTATAGAGGGTTGCCATAGACTTGGTGGGCTGAATTGCCACCTTCTGTGGCTTGAATGACATTACGATTCTTCATAAATGTACCATAAGGAGCAGATCTCTGACATTTTTTATTCATTCATGGGATGTGGGCATCGCTGGCTAGGCCAGCATTCCTAATTGCCCTTGGACTGAGTGGCTTGCTTGGGCCATTTCAGAAGGGCAGTGGAGTCACATCTAGCTTAAACCAGACCAAGGAAGGATGGCAGATTCCTCCATTAAAAGACATTCGCGAACCAGGTGGGTTATGACAATACTTTCATGGTCATCATTAGACTTTTAATTACGGATTTTTATGGATTTCAAATTCCACCATCTGCTGTGGTGGGATTTGAACCCTGGTCCCTCGAGCATTATGCTGGGTCTCTGGATTGTGAGCCAGGAGCAATGTACAAGGTGCCTCCATTTCATCAACAGATTGGCGATAGAACTATGCCACCTTCCATAACCCAGCTTGCTGCCACATAGTTTGATGATGACAGTGGTCATGAAGATCACAATGGTCCGAAATTTTTATGCCAGTGTATCCTTCTAAGTGGGAGCAGGTGACCTTTGCCACATTTCACCGCAGCCATGCATCACCGGGACGTGAACAAGGCCTTGTATGGAAGGAAATGGGACTTATATTGAATGATTACAGCACAGAAGGAAGCCATTTGGCCCATCATGCCTGTGATGGCTCTCTGCAAGAGCAATTCATCTAGTGCCATGCTCCCATCATTCCCTGTCGCCCTGCAAATGTTTACTCCTCAGGTACTGATCCAATTCTCTTTTTGAAAGCCACTATTAAAACTGCCTCTCAGACAAAGCATTCCACATCCAAACCATTTGCGACATAAAAGGTTTTTCCTAATGTCACCAGCACTTCTTTTGCCAATCATCTTAAATCTGTGCCCCCTGGATTTTGTCACCCCAAAAGGGTGACAAAAAGGACAGAGGGCCTCCTCCATTGAGTGCAGAGTGTCTGAGAAGGAGAAACCCCCCTTCTTTGAACCTGACCACCACCGGCAGCTGGCCACAAGCATGCCGACCAGGATTTACCTGGTGGTTTGCCCACAAGCTCCAGAGAGAAATTCAGGCTGTCCATGAGACTCAGCCTCTTATTCTCCCATCCCCATATCACAGTTGCTCCATAATTCCCCACCTTCCATCCGTCTGCTATGTAGCAGTGTTACATTGGTCAAAATCATGAAATAAAAGCCGCCAACAAAAAACATTTTTGTAACAGATTTATCCAATAACATTTCCTATAATACATTCAACACTAAGCTATTCATTCTGATGCATTTCCTTAGTGTCTGTCCTACAGTTCCTTTACCTGACCTTCTGTTGCTATGCAGTTATACTCCAGTGACAACGACATGGCTGGTGGAAAATTGCTGCTTTTCATAGAAGGGGACTGCAGATGGCCTTGCAGGACTTGCTGTGAATCTTGACTTCATAGTGCACTACCTTAGCATTGGCTGGCTGAGTGGTAACAGCAGGGGCAATGGCAGAGGCTGGAATTTTGCCGGCATGCCTGCCCTGGAACCGGAGCGGGCAAGGCTTGCAGAACAGCATTCTTCGTTGGCCTCGGGCAGGATCTTACGAGCCTCGGGCGGGTGAGGCGGTAAAATTCGGGCAACAGTGATAGGAGCACGGTTGCTGTCGCCCTGAGAGTGGACAGTGGGTTTGTGCATCAGACAACCATTGCCATTATTGTGGGATAGCTCCCCAGTAATTGAGCAATGTGCTGGAGAACAGTTGCTGGATTGATGGGTCACCCTGAACCCCTTTGAGCACTGGTTTCCACAGCTATAATAATAGCAGTCTGAACCCGCATGTATCAGCTTGCACGGGAACATGCCCATCCTCCACTGCAGCTCTGAGACATTAAATAGATTTTGCCTGTGCATTGACGCCAAGACATTGACCATCATATGCTGCTTTACAGCTGATCTCACAAGTGTTCTCATGGAGTTGGTCACCACCATGCTGGAAAGGATAGGTTCCAAACTTTGCGCAAGGCCCTGCAACAAATTGGAGTTGGATTCTTCCATGCTCCTTGCCAATGTCAACAGGCCAGTCAGTGCATCAAGCATTCTGCTTTGTATGCCTGTCAAGAACATCCCGGAATTCATCTGCGACCTTGTCCTCTGTGGTGCTGGTGAGTTATCCTTTCCTGGTGTCCTGGCTGCAGCTCGTTCATGTCTGGTGACTCACTATTTGCTGGAAGTGTGTGTAGTGCCTATATCTGAGCTGGTGGCCATGAGTGTCAGATGGTGCTCTTTCACCAGGGATTTCAGACTTCCAGTTGAGGCTGCATTTGTTGGCCAGGTGGAAAATCTTGGTTATCTGAAAGCAAAATTACAGAAGGGGAGAGGGGGTGAAGGTGAGAGCTGTGGAGTGAAAACCATAAAGTCAATGGTCACACTATGTGCAGCTTGCACTTCATGTCAAACAGCAGCATGAGGGTGAGATGGGGCAGAAGACAGGAAGATACAATTATCCCAATCTTCTCGATAATTGTTCTCGGTCATAGTTGGCCCCATGATACAGAGCACCAGATGGATCAGGTGATGTAGACGCGCCTGTCCCCCAGTGGTTCTCTTTTCTTCCCTCCTGTTATAAACCACATTGTCCTTCAAGAGATATGGGAGACTGTCAGTGATTGTGTTGTAGTATGTTGGGGTGATATGCCTGCCCTAGATATAGCTGACTGTATGTGGAAACTGCAAGAAGTTGGTGTGAGGCTGGTAGCATTGGCAAGTGTGTAAGGGCGATTTGAAACTTCACAATCTTACAAGCATAAGTCTTGATTGCTGAATGGTGTGTGATGGAGGTCCAGTGCATTGAGTAATGAGAGCTCGTGCATTGGCAGTAGATATCTTTGGAAGAAGCATTCACTGACCTTGCCTACCTGTGTGAAGTCATTGAACTTTTTCTGGCATTACGGAATGCCAGACTTCAGGAATAAATCTCCCTGGCCACCTACTCCCACTCCCTTCACGTTATGCCCTGAGGGGGTTCCGATCTCCTGTGGAAACACGGTATCTTTCATTTTTTGACCTCAGTCACTAAGGCCTCCAGCATCACCTCTGAAAACCTACAGGCTCTCACTCAGAACTTGTTGCTCCATTTGCAGTGCTGTAGCTTCCACCAAAACTTTTCTGTTCTAGCGGCTTCAGTGCTTGAATGTAGCTCCCCTTTAAGGTGGGTGGGGCGGGGGGAGGGGGATGGGGGTGGGTATAGGCTGGCCTTCATAAGTGCAGGAGTGCAGGCTAGCTGTGTATCATGTTAGCCACATGCATATCTCAGGTCTCTGCTGAGCATACAGCCTGTCAGCAGGAGGTTTCACCCTGGGCTTCACGCTACAGTCATAGAACATAGAACATAGAACAGTACAGCACAGAACAGGCCCTTCGGCCCACGATGTTGTGCCGAGCTTTATCTGAAACCAAGATCAAGCTATCCCACTCCCTATCATCCTGGTGTGCTCCATGTGCCTATCCAATAACCGCTTAAATGTTCCTAAAGTGTCTGACTCCACTATCACTGCAGGCAGTCCATTCCACACCCCAACCACTCTCTGCGTAAAGAACCTACCTCTGATATCCTTCCTATATCTCCCACCATGAACCCTATAGTTATGCCCCCTCGTAATAGCTCCATCCACCCGAGGAAATAGTCTTTGAACGTTCACTCTATCTATCCCCTTCATCATTTTATAAACCTCTATTAAGTCTCCCCTCAGCCTCCTCCGCTCCAGAGAGAACAGCCCTAGCTCCCTCAACCTTTCCTCATAAGACCTACCCTTCAAACCAGGCAGCATCCTGGTAAATCTCCTCTGCACTCTTTCCAGCACTTCCACATACTTCTTATAGTGAGGTGACCAGAACTGCACACAATATTCCAAATGTGGTCTCACCAAGGTCCTGTACAGTTACAGCATAACCCCACGGCTCTTAAACTCCAACCCCCTGTTAATAAAAGCTAACACACTATAGGCCTTCTTCACAGCTCTATCCACTTGAGTGGCAACCTTTAGAGATCTGTGGATATGGACCCCAAGATCTCTCTGTTCCTCCACAGTCTTCAGAACCCTACCTTTGACCCTGTAATCCACATTTAAATTAGTCCTACCAAAATGAATCACCTCACATTTATCAGGGTTAATCTCCATTTGCCATTTTTCAGCCCAGCTTTGCATCCTATCTATGTCTCTTTGCAGCCTGCAACAGCCCTCCACCTCATCCACTACTCCACCAATCTTGGTGTCATCAGCAAATTTACTGATCCACCCTTCAGCCCCCTCCTCTAAGTCATTAATAAAAATCACGAAGAGCAGAGGACCAAGCACTGATCCCTGTGGCACTCCGCTAGCAACCTGCCTCCAGTCCAAAAATTTTCCATCCACCACCACCCTCTGTCTTCGATCAGATAGCCAGTTACCTATCCAATCGGCCAACTTTCCCTCTATCCCACACCTCCTTACTTTCATCATAAGCCGACCATGGGGGACCTTATCAAACGCCTTACTAAAATCCATGTATATGACATCAACTGCCCTACCTTCATCAACACACTTAGTTACCTCCTCAAAAAATTCTATCAAGTTTGTGAGGCACGACTTGCCCTTCACGAATCCGTGCTGACTATCCCGGATTAATCCGCATCTTTCTAAATGGTCGTAAATCCCATCCCTAATAAGTCATATTAATGAACAGGCATGAAGTTTCCATAAAAAAACAGAGCACAGATTAATCGCATATAGCAATCTCCACACCGGCCTTATTGAATCATTCCTCCACAAAGTACTGTGGTAATCTGTACATTTAGCAGCAATGAGAACATGACTACTTTTTGAAAAGCAGCAAATCAATTCACTGGTTAGTACTCTGTTCTCCATCCTTGTCTGTGTGATCAGTGAAAATTGGCAGCAATTGGACCAATGTGGGCCCATTTGGATGGCAGTCCACACAGTTATAAAAATGAACAAAGTGCCAATATCTTTGGCTCGACAATTGACATTGTCTCGACAATTATATTCAAAGAGAAACTTCTCAAAACCGCTGTATTAGAGAACCCGAAAAAGACATTCCCAGAATGATGTATAACTGAAGCTTCAGGTAGATCTAACATTTCAACAGTTCAAATAGTTACCCAACATTGTCAATCAGTGTTGTTGCTTCTGGGAATTTCCCTGATAGTGGGAACATTGGGCTTTGCTCCAGATGCTTTGCATTCCAATTTTAATACCCTCCCGATTCCCAGTCCACCTCAAAGGGCTAGTAAAATTCTAGCCTTGAACACAAAATCAAGACTGACCCTCCAGTGCAGTACTGCAGTACTTCTGTGATATCTGGAGTGCAGTCTTTTGGCCCCGTCAATCCTCTCCAGTGAACATAAAAGATCCTATTGTGAAGAACAGCAGGAAAGTTCTCCCCAATGTCCTAATAAAAAAATTACCCCTACCAACATCACTGCGTGTCATGTATGCATTGTAGCAGTAGCTACACTTTGAAAGCACTTCTCTCTCTCTCTGTTCAGGTGCCGTGCCTTAAGAGGGCATTGGTGACCAAATAGACTTCCATGTGCTGCTCTCTGGTTATAATTGGCAAGGTACTGCAGTGACTTGCCATTGCCTTCAGTAGGTTCCAGCTGATCAGGAGATACTCCTATTCCTATTGCCTGCCATAGACAAACTGGAAGGACTTACAGGTTGATATTCAATCTGTTTGGCCACATTATGAACGTACTTTCAGTGGCCATCAAGTACTGGAGTGGGTTTTGAACCCAGAGCTTCTGGTTCAGAGGTAGGAACGCTACCCAATGCATCACAAAAGGCCCTTCAGAAATAAAGCACTTTGGATATCCTGTGGCCATCCAAGGTACTATATAAATGCAAAGTCTTCCCTTCTTAATAGAAACACTTATAAACGTCAATGTTTTCATTGTGTTATGTTATTTGTTATGCAAACTCATACCCCATATATAATAATAGAAAATAGATTTTCTTAAATGGCAAATGATGTGCGAATGTGGGAAGGGAGATGGCGACCGTAAAACAAAGAGAAGAATAATTTAGAAAGATTTAGTCTTTCAATAAAAGAATAAAATATTACTGGAGCAACTGCCCAACAGTACGCTGTTAATGAGCTGAAAAGAAATAAAAAGAAAAATGCAAAACTTTAGTACATTTTCAGATCTGGTGCCAAAATGCCAAGTCCAACCTTAGTGGATGAACTCGTAATGAAATAAGTGCTAACAAATGCCAGAATGGGAAAGTCAGTTTAGTTCCAGAAACAAAAAGCCAGGCTTCTCTTGAAAAGCTTCAACTATGTTTAGGCAATTATCTCCAATTTCTGTACACTAACATCATTGTGACTAATTATACAATGGCTTCCAGTGCAATGTGAAACGTAAATTCAAACAAATCCATGCGTAGGCTGAACACAAATTGCTGTAATCAGGTACTTCGAACTCTCGTGTGAAGTGTTCATTAAGGTCTTGCCTCATAAAAACTAACTTCTTTTCCATCAAATTTTTTCCACATCACGTGGACTCAGAAGTTTTTTTGGGGGGGAATATAATGAATTAGGTCTATGTGAACAAATGCCTACGCAAAAAAAAAGAATGGCATTCTTGACACTGGAGAATACTTACACCATACAGTGTGGGAAAATTCCACTGATCCTTTTGCCATTCCAGCTAAATGTTTGCAATAAAGCATCCTGATGGAACTGATATTTATGAAAAGGGAAATTGTCCCTCAGTTAAAAGTCTGGTGGTGGAAAGAAATGTGATAATAGTCCTATGCTTGGAGCAGTATTTCCTTTTAGTCTTGAGCCAGATAGTAATCTGAAAATGTGTCAGACTAGTTAAATCACATTGTTTGTGTTTAGTGTGAAGTGCTTGCAGCTTCACTTCCATGCAAACGCTGAAGTGTAATTCAAGTGTTTATCACCCAAAGTGGAGTGAGACTATCCCATTCCCATTGGCGGAAAGTCTGAGAGCTAGAGGAAGGAAGAAGAACAGGGAGTCAAGATGGGGAGGCTTATGATCCCTCAAGCCATTCACTCAGTTTTTGAGCATCCCGCAATGGGTGGGCAGCCAGGGCGCAGCCTCCTCGCTGTTTCCAGGAATTGGGAGGGAGAGAGAGGAGAGGCTTCTGTTCCAGCCGGTGCTGGCCGCAATTCCGTTAGCCACTCCAGGGCTAGTTTCTCCCAGCACAGCACATTTATGCACCAATAGGCAGGCAAATGATGGAACACAGCCGTAATTACACACCATCCCTTCCATACCATTGAGATCTGCAGCTATGGCAAGATAGTTTATTGGAAGAAAGGGGTCTTCCCAAAAGAATGGGGGAAACAAAATGAGGAAAGGGTTAAGGAAATCCAATGGGATAAAGAGAACCGTGGGACACCTAAGAAATTCTGCTGTTGGCACTGTAATATTTTCAATTCTAGGGCCAGTGATCACCATGTGTGCACCTTTCTACACATTGCTCCTTATAAAGATGGTGGTGATGCTTACAACTGTGCGCACATGGTGTTGGCAGAAAACACACCTTTTTGGTGACCAAAGAGCCTTGCAGTGCCAGACATCTCAACTGAAATGTTTAAACCAGGATCAGGAACCGATGCCTTAGTAATTTGCAGGACCCGACACTGCATCGTGTTTGCGTCACTTAGGTGATGTACTCTTCAAATACAGATGTAGCGTTGAGCGTGGCCAGGGGCTGCTAATTATAATCCTCAAAGGCAGATGGCAGCCATGACTGGGCAAGCCGCTGCCTCGCAGAAGAGACAGGATATCAGAGGGTAAGCAGCCTCGTGGCACAGTGAAGTGACCAAGCAGCCAACTAAAAAGTACTGCTCTAGAGTTCAGAAAATAATCCTTATTGCCAAACATTTTTTTCCTCAGGGAAAACTCGGTGGCTTGTGACATCATACCTGACAGCTGTGCACTAAATAACATTGGTGATCTACAATTTGAAATTTGCCTTCTGGCCCAAGCAAACATGTTGACAAGCTCCTCAAGGAGCTTAACAGGCAGTTAATTGGAGGCAAGCAGTTTCCTGGCTTCTTCCAGATCTCCGATAACTCCCTTCTCCAAAGCCTCGGTACCCTCCCCACTGAGGCCCGGGTACACCCCAGACCTCTGATACAGTCCATCCACCAAGCCATCTGGCCTCACTCCTTCTAGAAACTGGAATTCATGCCAACCACCCGGCAAGGCTCTGGGATAGACTCCTGGCTGCCTTTAACAGCCCCCTCCGCTCAGTATTGGACACCTTGATTAGAAGCGGCACGGTGGCACAACGGTTAGCACTGCTGCCTCACGGCGCCAGGGACCCAATTTCAATTCCGGCCTCAGGTCACTGTTTGTGTGAAGTTTGCACTTTCTCCCCGTGTCTGCGTGGTGCTCCGGTTTCCTCTCACGGTCCAAAGATGTGCGAGTTAAGTTGATTGGCTACGCTAAATTGACCCTAGTGTCAGGAGGATTAGCAGGGTAAATGTGTGGGATTACGGGAATAGGGCCTGGGTGGGATGAGGTCAGTACAGACTCGATGGGCCAAATGGCCTCCTTCTGTAATGTAGGGATGTTATGATTCTAAGCCAAACTTGCCAATCAAGCTGGCCTCTGGCAGGGAACTCCTTGGGTGAGATTGCATACTGTGGTGATAATTCCCACCTCTGTGTTCACTATGCAGTTAAAATCCACACCCCGCTGCTCCTGGCTCAGTAAGTTAACATTCATTATGTCTAAATATTTGGTCAGGGGTAAGTTTGAAAGAGGGTTGGATGAGGCTATGGAGATTTGAATACAAGGCTGAAGCTTTTAAATTTGATTTGATTTATTATTGTCACATGTATTAGTATACAGTGAAAAATTTTTTTTTTTGTGTGCTCTACAGTCAATTTAAGACCCAGGACTGACCTAAAACAGCAAGGGTGACAGGTAGGTGGGAGATAATGTGGAACAGATAAAGGTGGTAGAGTTTTGGCTGAGCTGGTTTTTATGGAAAGTGGGAGGCTACCTGGAGAGTGGTGGAATATTGATTCAGGAAGTGACAAAGGCAAAGCTATGGTGTCAGATGAACTTAGGCGCAAAGTCAGCCTGTGGCATTTAAATGAAGCTCAGATATTAAATTGACATTAAAATCCAGTCACTGCAAATTGTCCTACAGTTAGAGTCACTGGCCCTGTCCGAGGATGATGGGAGGTCATCTAGGAGAGCATCAAAGTCAATGAATAAATGAGGTAGAGAAGGGAACAAGAAGAAATCCTTGGGAAATTCCAGATGGAACAGTGCAAAACAAGAAGAGAGACCAACCCTGATGGTAGCTGAAGAAGGCTTCTTTCTGAAGAGAAATGTGGTGAGGAGCACTGAAGAAATCCACAGGCAGAATGCATGCCCAATAGGAAGGAAGTTAAAGTTAACCTCCAGCAAATGAACCGAGTGAGAAAGTTAGCAAACATCAGTAAAACAAATTACCTGGTCATTATCATATTGCTTTTTGCGGGATTTAATTGGTTATAAAATCCTCTGTGACCTCCTAAGATCATAAAAGGGGCTAGACGAATGTAAGTTTTGCATTTATTTATCTTCCTTATTATAGCAGCACGGTCCTTGAAGGGGGTGAGAGGAGTGTTTTCTGAGAGCTACGTGGGCATTGTGGACCCAATGGATCACTCCGGAAGCTGAGCCAATCAGCAGGAGGACGCAGACAATGGGTTGAGGAGGGACTGGCAATTGGAGCCCAGGAATCCAGAGGAGCAGTCGCATTCAGTTTAGTCTTACTTTGATGTTTTTGTACACAATTACTCTGTTTTCAATAAAACCTTTATAGTTGAAACTTCATCGAGTCACCCTTGATCTATTACATTGGCGACAAGGCAAACATTAAAGTGGTCGGGGATTGCAGTGTCCAGCTAGAGGGGGGGGAGACTTGAGTGCCAAGAGTAAGAAGAAGTAAGGTGCACTCATTTTGCAATGCCTGTGATAGGAAAGATCATGCCATTTGACCCAGGGGTTGATGACCGGGGACAATACATAGAAAGGCTGCAATATTGCTTTGTTACGAATGAAATAACTGTGGAAGACAAGAGGAAAGATTTTGAGTCAGTGGCCCTCAGACCTCCAGCTTAGTGAGAACATTAACATTGCCAGACAATCCAGACACGATGTTGTTTGACCAGATTGTAGAACTGGTCAAAAATCATGTCCCTCGATCATTATGTTGAGATACAAATTTCATGCAGCATTCTGGGAGCCAGGGAGATCATGTCAGCTTTCGTGGCAAGACTGAGGAGATTGACAGAACACTGCAAATTCAGCCAAGCATTCATGGAAATATTAAGGGACTGTGGTATTAGCAGCTCAATAATTCAAAAAAGGTTACTGACCAAAATCATCTTCAAAAAAGCTGTCGAACAGGCCCAGGTGACTGGATGCACGGAGCAGGGACTAACAGAGTTGCAAGAAATGCCGAAAGAGGTAAATTGTTTGTGGTGTAAAACAGCCCAGGAGCGGGTGCATCAGTGCCTGATAGAAGTAGTGCATCACTGAGAGCTGACATGTGACTTAAATGTGGTGGGGAACGCTCTCAAGAAGTTTGTCGATCCAAGAACTGTGTGTGCTTCAAGTGTAGCAAGTCCTGGTACAGATCAAATCAGCACAGTCATTGCAGGAAAAAAAGACAGCGACTGCTGGATTAACTCCTGTAAAAGATCTGGATGAGGAACCTGGCAAATGATCTGAAAAGTTCACCCCAAACCAGGTCCAGCTAAACAAAGTGCCCTCAGTAGAGATAACTTTGCAGGTAAATGGCAAAGTATTAAAAATGGAAGTGGATACAAGGGCGGTGGCCACAGTCACAGGGGAACAAGCATTTTGTTGTCTGCAAAAGGGACTCCAACCATTAAGACTAAGTGAAACAGGTTCCGTGATGTCCACATATACTGGAGCGACACTGCAGACTTTAGGTGTTGCAACAATAACAGTGCCATATCAGAACGAGAAGGCAAAACTGCCAGTCTTGGTAATCTATGGTCACAGACCTTGTTTAATGGGACGAGATTGTTTAAAACAGATACGGCTAAACTGGCTGGAAATTTTAAACCTGAAGGATGGAGGATTTCAGGACTTACTGTTTGAATAATCCATGGTCTTCAGAGACAAATTAGGATGTGTATGGGGAGCTACAGTTAATCTATCTGGATCAAGAGGTGATGCCTAAATATTTTCAGGCCCCCCGGTGCCTTGTGGGGTGGCACAGTGGTTAGCACTGTGGCACAGTGGTTAGCACTGCTGCTTCATAGTGCCAGGGACCCGGGTTCAATTCCCGGCTTGGGTCACTGTGCGGAGTCTGCACGTTCTCCCTGTGTCTGCATGGGTTTCCTCCGGATGCTCCAGTTTCCTCCCACAGTCCAAAAGACATGCTGGTTGGGTGCATTACACATGCTAAATTCTCTGTCCCTTCATCAGAAAGTGGAAATCAAGCTTAAGAGACTGGAAGATTTGGGTATTATAAAAAATAGAATACCTTGAATGGGCTGCACCCATAGTCCCCATTTTAAAACCCCAGGTCAGACAGTCAGAATTTGCGGGGATTACAAATTAACTGAAAATAAAGGAGCATAGATAGACTGGTACCCCATACCCAGAATTGAAGATCCCTATGCTATACTAGCTGAGGTTTAAAGTATACTAAATTGGACTTCAGCCATACCTATCAGCAGCTGAAGTTGGACGAGGACTAACAAAAGCTGGTGACAATCAACACACACAAGGGATTGTATCAGTATGCCAGGTTGCCTTTTGGAGTTTAATCAGCCTGTGCCATTTGCGAGTGTGCAATGGGGAACCTACTGGAAGGAATCCCCAATGTAGTGGTTGATCTGGATGATGTACTGATCACTGACACTACACCTGGAAAACACAGATCGAATCTAGAAGTGTGGAGACATTTTTAGGGAGCAAGTGTTCGGCTAAAGTGGGAAAAAAGTATATTTCAATCAGAAGAAGTTACCTATTTGGGATTCAGGGTTGATTCGAAAGGTTTACATCCTTTGGAAAAAAAGGTTAAAGCCATCAAGGAGGTCCAAGGATGTATCCGAGCTGAAATCATTACGGGGGATGGTCAACTACTATGGCAGATTTTTAAAAAAATATTTCTACCATTTTAGTCTCACTTCACCAACTGTTAAAAAAAAATCAAAGATGGAAATGGGGGGAAGAACAGATGGAAGCTTTCGTAAAAGTTAAACAGGTCCTGCAGTCATCTGCCTTGTTGGTACCTTTTGACCCAAACAAACCCTTAATAGTGACCTGCGATGTTTCATCATATGGAGTGGGAGCTGATTTGTCCCAACTGATGCCTGATGGTGAACAAAGGCCCATTGTCTTTGCTTCAAGAACATTGTTCGGCACGGAGAGGAAATACTCTCAAATAGACAAGGAAAGTTTGCCTGCCATCTTTGCGATCAAAAAGGACCATCAGTATATTTATGGCTGGCCACAAGCCATTGTTAGGTCTATTCAGAGAAGATAAGCTGGTGCCTCCAATCGTTGATTCAAGAGTGCAAAGATGGGCTTTTTTGTTAGCGGCCTACAGTTATATGTTTCAGCATCACCCTGCAACACAGATATCACATGCAGATGCACTCAGACGGATACCTTTGCCACAAAGAGTAGCATCATTACCGATTCTTCAAGAGGTTATACTGGCTCTGCATTTCATTGACACCTTATCAGTTTTGGTAAAACACAAACTTGTGGATAGAAAAAGATCCTGTACTGGAGAAGGTAAAGAAGATGGTTACGCAAGGGTGGCACTAAAGTTAAAGTAAAGTTAAAGTTTATTTATTAGTCACAAGTAAGGCTTACATTACCACTGCAATGAAGTTACTGCGAAATTCCCCTAGTCGCCACATTCCGCTGCCTGTTCGGGCCAATGCACCTAACTACCACATCTTTCAGACTGTGGGAGGAAACTGGAGCACCCAGAGGAAACCCACGCAGACACGGGGAGAACATGCAAACTCCAAACAGACAGTGACCCAAGCCGGAAATCGAATCCGGGTCCCTGGCGCTGTGAGGTAGCAGTGCTAACCACTGTGCTACCATGCCACCCAGAAGTCAGAGTATGAGAAGTCAGATTTGTTAAAGCATTACCAAAGTAGAAGGTCAAAAATAACCTGTGAAGACGAGGTGTTATTGTGGGGATCCGAAGTTATAGTCCCACCCCAAGGGAGATGACTCCTGTTACAAGAATTGCATGACTCTCATTCAGGTCACAGTAGAATGAAGGCCATAGCCAGGAGTTACGTATGGTGGCTGGGCATTGGCTAACCATCCTTTCTGTTTCTTTGTCAATGCCCCAGATGCAAACCTCAACAGGCTTTACCAGCACCGGTGAATGTGTATCCTTGGGAGTGGTCTGGCCAACCATGGGCAAGGCTACACATAGATTTTGTTGGGCCTTTTATGGGTCATGTGTTTCTTATACCCATGGATGCATACTCCAAGTGGTTAGATGTGCAAGTGATGAAGTCAACAAAAGCCAAGTTAAGGAAGATATTTGCCATCCATGGCATTCCAGAAGTGGTGGTGACAGACAATGGCACATCATTCATGGTGGAAGAATTCCAAAAATTTCTCAAGTCCAATGGCAACCCAGTATCAACTGTGCTGGCAGAGCGGGCAGTGCAGACACAAGTCATCAATGAAAAAAGAGGCCTTTGCGCATAGCCAGTTTTCTATCATATAACACAACCCCAAATGTGGCCACAGTGGTCACATCAGCTGAGTTATTGATGGGACATTGGTTACAAATAGGATTGGACATGATATTCCTAAATTTGGTGGGAAGGTAGGGGCTAGGCAAGCCTTTCAAAAGATAAATCATGATGCGGGAAGAAAGAGCTGAGTGTTTAAAGTGGAGGATGCAGTCTTGGTTAGAAATTTTGCAGCAGGCCTGGCATAGGTGGCTGATAAAATAGTGGACAGAACAGGATCCATCTCCTACATCATGGAGGTACAAAGCTGCAGGCTTAGGAAACATGTGAGCCATCTGAGGAGGACAGCAGTATTGGACAGAGCAATCCCTGGGGTTAGTTCAAGGTTGCCAAGTCTGGCTACTGGACTTTTCGTGGAGAATGTGGGGCCTGAGTGCCAATGGATGAGGAGACGTTGGAGCCTGAAGCTGCTGAAGAGCCACTGGATCCAGGATTAATGAACCTGGCACTCTTATCTATCCAGTCTGGCCCTTAAAATACAAATGAGCCTGCCACCGGACTGAGGTGCTCTAACAGAGCCAGGAAGGCTCTGGACCTTTTGAATCATTGAAGAGTTTTCCAGAGGTTTTTCTGGATACCCTTTTTGTGTTAGAGCCTATAATGTGCCTATTAATGTTATATGTTGTTATCTGTTTCTCTTTAGGACTGTTTTAGAGTTTTTTTTGGGGGGGAAGGAGTGTAGTAGCTTGGCCCTTGAAGAGGGCTCAGGTTCCCAGGGTCACATGACCAGTGAGGACCCTACGACCCGGTGTGAAGCTGAGCCAGTCGACAGGAGGACACAGACCACGGGTTGAGGAGGGACTGGTCGTGGGAGCACAGGAATCCAGAGGAGCAGTCACACTTGTAGCCTAGTCTTACATTGATGTTCTTGTATATAATTACTCTGTTGGCAATAAAGCCTTTACAGTTGAAACTTCACCGATTTGCCCTCAATCTATTACAGTTATCCCATTAGATTCTTGAGGCAGCTATGACAGGAGGAACACAAAGGCTCTAATGCTCACACTGTGCATTGAAATAGATAGGATTTTTATGAAAGAACTGACTGTTTCTCATATTTTAGACCTTGAATTATTTCAAGACAGAACCTTTGGTAAAACATGCTGGAGGAAACAATGGGACAGGTTGTCGCGATAGTAACTCCCAGTTTTATGACCAAAACCACATGACAAGTAATCACACATTGTGTGGAATCTTTGCTGTTTTAAATCTCTATACAGAATGGCCACTTTCTACAAATGGCCCAACTATTATTGACATGAAACTGTCCCAAAATATATATTGCTGTTAGACACCAATTTATTAACAAACCATTTCCTGGTTCTGTTTTAAGTGGCAGGAAACAGCTGACAAAATAGTTTCCCTTTAACCCAAGCATAACAAAGAAACATATTTATTCTTATTACTTCTTAACATTTTAAAAACATTCTCAAGAAAGAAAGGCATTTTGCCATTCAAGCATTCAATAACAATGAATGATACTAAAAACAATTTTGATATTGAAAATTTTAGAATTTTTTACAATCTCATCCAAGCTGTTCAAGTGCGTGTGCATGAGGTGGGGATGTTGAATAGAATGATATAAATCAGGCTTTGTTTATGGGGACTGATTCCAATCGGATTGCTTGTGTGAAGGAGTGAAGGATGTCAATCAGATTGTGTATGGTGGCAGGAGGTGATGCCAATGAGTTGAGAGATGCAATCCTGGTTCACTCAAAGTTTCAGGCTTCTGATTGGTTTAAAGGGAGTGATTTTACAGGCCACCTGTGGGCAGGAAAGCAGGTGGCTGGTAAGTGGACCAGTAAAATAGGGCCCGCACCATTGGTGACGTGCTTGCCTGCCCTGATTTTATGAGCAGTGTGGAGGTGTTGGGCTACCTACCCAATTAAAAACCCTTAAGGCCACCTAAGGGCCTCATCCTGCTGTCACTCAGTAGCAGCAGAGGCCTGCACCTAACTTTCTGTGTAGCAGGTGTGACCCATCAGGCTGCTGGCTTGTGGAAGGAGGTGGGCCTCCTTTCTGAGCCTTCGGAGCCAATTGGAAGCCCTCCCCCTGCCAAACCTCGTGGCCAACTTTCCTCCCCTGCCCTGTCCATTATGCCCCTTCACCAGGGTCTGCCTGTCCAACCCCATGAAGAACTTGGACTTAGCTGAGGTCCAAATCCATTGATGAACTCCACATTAATATTCTTGCTGAAGTACTGGCTGTGGCCACCGCTCCTGGTGGTGCTGCTGGTACTATATAACTGCTGGCATCTGGATGGGCACTGCTGTCTGAAGCAGGAATTCCTTTTGGAGGGCTCACCTCATAATAATTAACACTGGCTGAACCAGCCAAGCAGAGACGGCTCACCTGTAAGGAGACCACCCTCATCATATAATTCAGCCTAATGTGTTTGAAGTGGTCAATCTAACTGTTTTCCAGCAAGTAGAACATTGGAAGTGAAGCAGGTATTAAAAACGCTCAAAAAACATAGTTTTGCTTCAAGTGCTCATTATTTAAAGATATAACTGCTACTTAATATGTGCGGTCATGTAGGAGCTTTCTTAGAGGTGGAAACATAATACTATTATTTATAAAGCAGTATCATTTAGGACTTACACGTGTGAGCGAGTGAGGTTTATTCAATTTTAATTTAAAAAAAGATATTGCCCATAATCTCTAGGAGAAATGTTAGTATATCATCTCCGAGATCCTATGTAAAATATGAATATATATGGCTGTTTAACACTTGTATTTCAATTTATGCGATGTTTGGATTAATTTAAACAAACCTATCTTGTAATAATTACCACATATACTCAGGTAAAAGTCAAGCTTCAAAGGCAAAAGTTTTAATCAAAAAGTAGGTGGTCGATAATAATTTCAAGGGCTTGAAAGCCACCCTCACTCATCATCTTACGATCGCAGAATTGTCAAGGCGGGAACTGTTCCTACCAAGCCCGCCCACAAATTAGCGCAAAGGGAGTGAAAGTGTATTTTTATTATTAAATAAATAAATAATAACCCCCAAAGAGACAGACATTCATTTGTGAAAATTCATCAAATTGATCAAGTTCATTACAAACAAAAGTCTTATATTCAACTTTATACAATTTCATTCAGTTTTTTGCCTGGTCAGTTGTCTTCACTTACATTGTTTTCCCTCCAACTAAGCTCACCATTTGACTAGCTGGCATGTCAAATTCATGGGAGTTTGATCCATTTTCCCCAATCGCAGCCAATCTATATCCATCCTTCTGTTGATGTTTGCATACAAACAGCTGAAACGTGATAAGCTTGTCATCGGGTTCTGCTGGGAGATGCTGTGAGATTTTGGTCTACTGTCACAGTACAAAATTCTTGGTGCATCGCCCCGGGTTGGCTTTGAAATCTGCAATGCCAAATTTTCTTGCTTGTTTCAGGGTGAAGATAAGGGTGGAATTCTCCCATTTTGAGACAAAGTGCGGTAGTGGGCGTCTCCAGCGGCGATTTTCCTGTTGGTGGGATCCCGCATCGCATTCTGCACTTGCACCCTCATTAGTTATGGACAGGTGAGTTCCCCTCCAAGTCACCTGGCAGCTGATTTGCCTGCCATCAGCTGGTGGGTTTGAAGGTCCCAGCGTCATCTTTAAATATCAGTCCAACACTCTCTCCAGCCCACCTGTCTTAACCAGGCCTTGCAAGATGTCAGCGACCCAAGTGAAAAATATTAGCAGCCTCAAGAAGAAGTCTGTTCCTCGATTCAACTTCCCTCCCCCAGCCCTTCACCTGTGAGGCACCCATGCACCACTTGGACTTCTACCCAACACTTCTGGACTCTTCATGCCGCTCCATCCAGTACACAATGTGGCATCCCTTTGACCCGCTTGTTTGTGAGCTTTTCATGCAGCCTTGTTGGGGTCCAATTTCCCTCCCCTCAGTCTTCCTTCTACCTTCCATTCTTCATTGTCTTCATCCACCTGCTTATTCCTCTACTTGCAATCATGAGACCTCACCCTTCTCTCCTCCGCTTGCACATCCCTTCTTATACATTCCCCCCTCTTATCTTCATCAGGCCAGCCTCCCCCCACCCTACCCCTCAATTCTCCATTCTTAGTTTCACCTTGCACTCCACCCCCAGTCGAACTTCGGACCTTCGTTGCAGTGGCTACATGAGTCCTGCAGCACTGAGCCGTACAGGCAGATATTGTGTGTGGCACCAGGGGGATGGACCTGAGTTACAGTACTGATCTGAGATAGTGTCACAGGAGGGACCAAGGGTCCAGCAGGACAGTGCTGACCATGAAGACCAATTCGGCATGGAGGTGGAGGGCAGGAACTGGTATGCTCTGGCAGAGGGGTGTACAGTGCATCAGGAGCAACACAGCACCATGGTAGTGTTGCACTGGCCCTGAACTCTCTTGCAAATTGAGGAGTGCCTTGTGCACACCACTCTTTAGCAATCTGCCTATCTGTGCAGACAGTTTCCTCCAATATCTAATGTTATTTTCTGATACTTTGAATACTCCAGCTGATGCACAGTTATTTGCCTCCTTTGCAATCTCAGTGGCTTTAGGTTTGAACTGGGCTGTGTATTTGGCATTCCTTCTTGATACCATATTGAAGGGCGGGATTGGCAGGAATGCAGCGCATACCAGTGAGGCGGTGGCCTTGACATCACATGTTGACATGAACAGAAATGAGAAGCTGAACAGCCACCCTCAATGGTCTGCTATTGTATTATCCGATCAATATGTAGCTTTGCACCAGAACGAGTTTGACTTCAGTGGTGAGCGGATGGTAAGTACAAAAAATTTGGATTTTTTGGCCAAATGTCGCTCGTCGACTTTTACACAAGATCGATCATTGCTTGAGTATGTACAATTTGTAAAGGGACCCTGTCCTTATGGGAAAAGTGTCTGGTAATTTTATTTATGAAGTCCATACATTTCTGATTCAGCTATGAATGAAGTCATAATTTTTGACCCTTCTTCAGTTAACCTTTTGTTGAAACACTCATCCATGCCTTTGTTCCCACTGTGTTTGACTATTCCAATGCCATCTCGGCCAGCCAACAATCTTCCAGCCTCTGAAAATTTAAGCTCATCCAAAACTTTCCTGTCTATATTCCAACTCACACCAAGTCCTGTTCATAGGAACAGGAGTAGACCTTAAATCCCTCGAGCCTGTTTTGCTATCCGGTGAGATTATGACTGATCTGCAACTTAACTCCAGAAACGTGCTTTTGTCCCATATCCTTTAAGAACTTGGATTAACAAAAGTCTATCAATCTCAGTTTAAAATGAACAATTAATCTAGCATCAATTAGCATTTGCAAAAGCGACTTCAAAACGTCAATCACTCTTTGTATGTAGAGATATTTCTTAATTTCAGCCCTGAAAAATCTGGCTCTAATTTGTAGCCTGTGCCCCCAGTCCCAGACTTTCCAAATGATAGAAATAATTTCTTTCTATCTATCCTTTCAAACCTTGGAAACTTTGAACAAATCACCCTTTAAGCTTCTAAATTCCAGTGAATACAAACCTAGTTTGTTGAATCACTCCTCATAATTTAATGGAGTTTTCTGCGGGCTTCAGGACCTCACCATCAGGCTCAAGTGCTTTTCAGAAGCCAGGACTCTCACTCAGCTGCGATTTTCCTTGAATTAACCAATTAATGGTCAGAAGATGGGCTCGCTATCCAATTTAGGAAGATGTGCGAGTTCGCAAAACAGGAGGCTTGGAAGTAGCAGGTAAGTGAGGAGAGAGAGGCACCAAAATTGGGACACCCGCTCCAACTTTTTAAAGATTTAAAATGGAAAATGGATCCAGCAATTGGGCCACCATTGTGGAGGATGGGTTGGGAACCTCTCCGCAAAGTAGTTTGTGGCAGTCGCTGCAACAGGCAGGTGGGGGCCCTGTAAGCCAGCGTAGTGCCCACCTCCCCCAATCCCCTCCACTGCCTGTGGGGTCCTGGATGCTGACTAGAAAACCAGATTCAGCTTCCACCAAATCCCCATCCCACTTCTGGGAAAATCACCCACAGCTGAATGGAGTTGGGGAACTCGCACGTTGATTGATGGCACTATAGTTAATGCTGTTTGCTCCTGTTCTGCCTCTGTTTGGGCCTAAAGATCCAAACCCAAGTATCAATCAGTAAGTCTGCGTTACACATCTTGAAGGTCAATATAATTTTTCTGAGGTGCGGTATCCAGAACTACTCCCAATGCCTCAGGTGTGACCTAAACAGAGCTTTCTATAGCTGAAGCATGACTTCTAGCCCCTTGAATTTGATTCCTCTAAATATGAAGGCAAGGACTTCATTAGTCTTTTAAATTATTTTCTGTACCTGTTCATGAAATCTTAACAATCTATATCCCTGAATCTCAAAGTCTTTTTGGACATGCACTGTTTCTATCTTTTCAGTATTTAGAAAGTAACTTGCTCCATCCTTTCGAGGGCCAAAGTCATTGACCTCACATTTGAAATCCATTTGTCACAGTTTGCCTATTCATTTAAACTATTAAAATTTCCTTGTGATTTTATGCTTCCTTTTACACTGCCTACAATATCGTCCATCATATGCCAGTAGTAAATTTGGACAATGTAGTTTTCCACTCCATCGTCTATGTTGTTATTATATGTGGTGAATAGCTATGGCCCAAAACATATCCTTTTAGGACATCATGAGTTACATTCAGGTTATGCGAGTACCAGCCCATTATCCCTACTCTGTCCCCTGCCACTCAGCCAATTTCCCAATCAGGTCAATAATTTATCTTCAACTTGAGCCAGCAGTTTTTTATAAAGCAGGGGCTTTATCAAATCCTTCTGCAAGTCTATATAAATGACATCCATAGACATTCCCCTATTTACCACTTTTGTCACCGCTGTGAACAATTTGATCAGCTTCATCAAGCCTGTCCAGTTTCAAAGCCATGCTTGTTCTCTGTGATCAGCTGGAATCATAGAATCTCTACAATGAAGGAGGCCATTCAGCCCAGCGAGTCTGCACCCACCACGATCCCACTCAGCCCCTATCCCCGTAGCCTCACGTATTTACCCTCCTAGTCCCCTTAGTCATCCTATACTTCTGGTCTTTAATGATTTCCCAACCACAGATATTAGGTTAACTGGTCTATAATTTCCCCTCTCACCTTTCTTAAATAACAAAGTGATATCCTACATTTTTCAATCTAAAGCAATGGTTCCCAAATCAAGATTACAGTGGGAATATCTGCAATGTTCTGAACTATTTGAGACCTCTGTGCTCACTGACTGGCAATATCTTCAATTTAAATTTCAGATCTTTGGGGGTGGATTAAAAGCTCAGCGTGGGATCGCCGTACCACAGCATAAATGTCGGGGGGGGGCAAACCCACCTGTGGTAGACTGGTTCACCCTGCTTTCCTTTTTTTATGATTGATGGGCCTTTACTGGGGTGAGACAGCAGCCTGATAGCCCTCTGTGGTCTCTGCATGCCTTCAATTCTGGCCTGATGCACATTCCTGTTTATTATCACTCCACCATTGGAGGCCCTGAACTCTTAAATTTACCCCACCTCGTTTTCTCTCTTTCTTCCTTTCAGCCTACTTGTTTGACCAAGTTTTAGGTCATCTGCCCTAATCTCTCCTCATCTAACTCAGTGTCATATTTTGCTTGATAATGTGCCTGTGAAGTACCTGGGAAGCTTCACTTGTTTTTTACCTCCAATAATAAATCCGATGAACACTTTTCCATGGCGACAATAACTTTTTTGTCACTGGAGGGTGGTGGTCAGTGAGTCATAGTCATAGAGTCATAGAGGTTTACAGCATGGAAACAGGCCCTTCGGCCCAACTTGTCCATGACGCCCTTTTTTTTAAAAACATCTAAACTAATCCCAATTGCCCGCATTTGGCCCATATCCCTCTATACCCATCGTACCCATGTAACTATCTAAATGCTCTTTAAAAGATAAAATTATACCCGCCTCTACTACTACCTCTGGCAGCTTGTTTCAGACATTCACCACCCTCTGTGTGAAAAATTTGCCCCCCTGGACACTTTTGTATCTCTCCCCTCTCACCTTAAACCTATGCCCTCTAGTTTTAGACTCCCCTACCTTTGGGAAAAGATATTGACTATCTACCTTGTCTATCCCCCTCATTATTTTATAGACCTCTATAAGGTCACCCCTCAGCCTCCTACGCTCCAGTGAAAAACGTCCCAGTCTATTCAGCCTCTCCTTATAACTCAATCCATCAAGTCCTGGTAGCATCCTAGTAAATCTTTTCTGCACTCTTTCTAGTTTAATAATATCATTTCTATAATAGGGTGACCAGAATTGCACACAGCATTCCAAGTGTGGCCTTACCAATGTCTTGTACAACTTCAACAAGACGTCCCAACTCCTGTATTCAATGTTCTGACCGATGAAACCAAGCATGCCAAATGCCTTCTTCACCACTCTGTCCACCTGTGACTCCACTTTCAAGGAGCTATGAACATGTACCCCTAGATCTCTTTGTTCTTTAACTCTCCCCAACGCCCTACCATTAACTGAGTAAGTCCTGCCCTGGTTCAATCTACCAAAATGCATCACCTCGCATTTGTCTAAATTAAACTCCATCTGCCATTCGTCAGCCCACTGGCCCAATTGATCAAGAGTGAAGATGGCAAGCCTCCTTTCCAGGTCCTTGCTGCCGGTTTCCCCTCCTCAAGTCCACCTTCGCCCACTTCCCTATCCAACATGCCTCCCCCTCCCCACCCCCTCAACCCCGTCACCCCTTTCGCCAGGACCTGCCTGATGCCCTAGAGGTCTGGGTCCATCGCTGAACAGCTCTTCTTCAGCCTAAGGTTTTACCAGTGGCCACCATTGCTTGTGGCACTGCTTATTTTTAAAAATTTATTCTTGGGACATGGGCATCGCTGGCTGGCTAGCATTTATTGCCCATCCCTAGTTGCTCAAGGGCAGTTGAGAGTCAACCACATTGCTGTGGCTCTGGAGTCACATGTAGTCCAGACCAGATAAGGATGGCAGATTTCCTTCCCTAAAGGACATTAGTGAACCAGATGGGTTTTTCCGACAATGGTTTCATGGTCATCAGTAAATTCCTAATTCCAGATTTTTTAATTGAATTCAAATTGCACCATCTGCCGTGGCGGGATTCGAACCCGGGTCCCCAGAACATTAGCTGAGTTTCTGGATTAATAGTCTAGCGATAATACCACTAGGCCATCGGCTCCCCACTGGCACTACAGAGCTGCTCTTCTCTGATTGGTTGGCAGCTCTATGAGGCAGGACACCGTCCTGAAGCAGGATGGAAGCTTCACCTCATAATATTTGAAGGCTGAAAAGTTAAAGAGATGGGTGAGCAGATTGTCAGAAATGATGGGAGCAGGATTGCCTCCACTTTTACGCTTGCGATCAAGGCCACTGCTGCCAGGATTAAATTCAGCTCAATAAAACATTACAGAATGGTAGAAAAAGTATTAATGGGAATGTAATTCCACTCGAATGCTCACACTGTCTTCATTTAAAAAATAGAGCTTTGAAAACCGCGGATATGCTAAAGTTATGGTGGACATTAGGGAGTAGCAAACACAGAAATTTACCCCAACACCATAACAGATTCAATCAATGACAATGAAGCGGCCATATATACAGAGCACAGAGTGGGCTTTTCTCTTTAACACCTGGGCATTAAGCATCAGCTGGGTGCAGCTTGCAGAGAAAAATCTGGTGGGAGGCCTGCATGCTAACAAATTCTGCTGGATTCCCCTACCATGTTGAAATTACAAAAAACACTATGCCCCAACACTGCTTTCATACAGCTCAAATACTTTATAAGAAGGAGAAATGTTTCACACCAGTGGGCAATAATTCATCAGTTGGGAGCAGAAAGGATGAGAATGGCTAAGTTAGCAGAGTGGTCATATGTTGCTGGAAAGCAGGAAAGGGTGGGCTCTCTCCATGTTCATGAGCATGAACAGATAAACTAAAAAAACTTACTAATGAGGTAATCAGGTGCATACTTGGGAAAACATTTGAAAATTAAAGTTGGAAGGTGAAGTTCATGTATGGCTGGCAATGTGTAACGTCGATGTAACGCTTGTGAAGTGCTCTGTCATGTGAAGTTGTTTTGTATGGCACACAAAATACTTGAAAGTATAGGGTTGCAATAAATTTTTGTTAAAAGTTTTTTTTAAAGAAGGTTTCAACCAGTTCATTTATCCCCCTGCCTTTTTCCACGGTGACCTTTACCCTTGCTTTTCCTAAAATCTGAAAACAGCCAATGTTGATGAAACATATAATGGCTCCTTTCCTGTGCAGTAAAGTCGGCTGTAAAGTCTGGTAATTAAGGTAACCAAGGAGGCTGAGCCCAGCAGGCTAATGGTGCACCAAACACTTTTATAACTTCAAACGATATCAAAGTCACAGGAGTGGGCTCAGAGTTGAACTGGTTTGAATTAAGCTCACTTCCACACGCTCTGCCCTAAGAAAGCTCCAAACTTCTGGATTTCATTAGAGCCAATTATCTTATCTTTTTCATCTTAGGCCTGACCCTAAGGCTGGCAGGCAGCGAGTCAGTATGTTTGTGTGGTTGTTTAAGAAAGCCTGTAGTCATTCAATGTCCCGAGGACCTGCTAATTAAAACACTTACCCCCTGCCTCTGATAATTAAATATGATAATAATGCTTGTCCAAATAATTTTCCTTATTATTTTCATTAATTTTATTGTTTATCCTATAAAACATCCTTAACTAGTTATTTTTATGGTCCATTCACACAGTGCAATCATGAAGGACCAATTGTTCATATTTTGCATTTCATATTTATTCTCAATGTCGAATTCCTGATTAATTGTACAACGCCGCAGCTGTATAAGTTTTAAGGCCTGAATTTAACCCTGCTTGTCCAACAGGAATGAGATGTGAAGGGTTATAACTTTCTCTTCTCTAAACAGAACAACCCCAACTTTTCCCATCTATCCGTGTGACCAAAGTCCCTCATCCCTGGAACTATTTTTATAAATCTTTCCTGCACCCTCTCTAAAGCATGCACAGTCTTCCTCAAGTGTTGTGCATTGAATTGGACAAAATATTCCAGTTGAGGTCGAGCCAATGTTTTGTAGATACATCATAATTTCCTATGAAATGCCTCAATTTATATACATCGAATCATGTATGCTTTTTTAATGACTTTCTCAAGCAGTCCTGCCAACTTCAATTATATGTGCATCTATACCCACTGATCACTCTGCTCCTGCAACCCCTTTAGATTTGTATCCTTATTTTGTATTACCTCTCTTTGTTCTACACACCAAATTATTTCATTTCCCACTTTATTGGCTTAAAGGGGATACAGTAGCATAATGATAATGTCACATTGACTAGTAATTGCAAGGCCCAAACAAATAGTCTGGGGACATGGGTTCAAATCCCATCATGGAAATTGCTAACATTCAAATGTAATTAATAAATCTGGAATTGAAAGCTAGTTTCAGTGATGGTGACCATGAAAGTTCCATCAATTGTCATGAAACCCAATATGGTTCACGAATGTCTGCCTTCAGGGTGGCACGGTGGCACAGTGGTTAGCAATACTGCCACACAGTGCCAGAGATCTGGCGGTGTCTGGGTAAAATAATCTTCCGGAGAGTCAGTGCAGTCTTGATGGGCCAAATGGCCTGCTTCTGCACTGTAGGGATTCCATGATACTTTACTCAGTCTGGCCTTCATGTAACTCCAGACCCACTACAATGTAGTTGATTCTTAACTGCCCCTTGAAAAGGCCTAGCAAGACATTCAATTCATGGGCAATTAGGGATGGGCAATAAGTGCTGGCCATGTCAAAGACACCCACATCCAGTCAATGAATAAAAAAAAAATCATGTGCCTGTTAATTCCAATTAATTTATTTTTAGTAGGTTTCCTTGTAGGTTCAAAGTTGGATTTACCCTAAAGGAAACCCAGTACCTCCTCTGTCACCCAGATTCCCTACTTTGATCCCGTTGCCCACCTCTTCACTACACCTCACCATTTGCCTTTGTGGTGGGATCTCTTTCTTTGGATTCCCTCCAGCAGCCTCCTGGTGTTTGAGGTCACACTCATGCCTGTGGAATTCCTTTCATTCTTGTCAGGTATGGTTGGGAGTCAGTTTCAAAAATTGGTAGTCAGGCCCAAGATTTTAAAGAACCCACGCATCATGCCAGTACCATCCTGGGTGTTCCAATTCACAACTGGATGGCATGGTGGCACAGTGTTGAGTACAGCTGCCTCATACCTCCAGAGATCTGGGTTTGATTTCCATTTTGTGTCACTGTCTGTGTGGAGTTTGCACATTCTCCCCGTGTCTGCGTGGGTTTCCTCCGGGTGTTCTCACAGTCCAAGGATGTGCCAGTTAGGTGCATTGGCCATGCTAAATTGCCACATAGTGTCCCAGGATGCGTAGGTTAGAGGGATTAGCGGAATAAATATGTGGGGTTACGGGGATAGGGCCTAGGTGGTATTGTTGTCAGTACAGACTTATGGGCCGAATGGCCTCCGTCTGCACAGTAGATTCTATGATTCCAAGAACTGGTCCTCATATGCCTCATTTATATCCTGAGGTGAAATCAAGCCTATTATGTTCAATTCAATTAATGAACTACTCAAAATTCAAAAGGTTTACAGAATCAATTTGCTCAAAAAAAGAATCAGGATCTAATGTGCCATTTGATAAATTTAAGTTTATTGAAATTGCCCCTTTATAACCTCTTTTGCATTGAAAACAATGACAGTTTGATAGCATAACATCTTGTAGACTCTGAGGACAAAATTTCCTCTGCACATTCCAACCATTCATTCAGTTGGAATGGGAACAAGTATACAAACTCTTTCTACTGATAATTTATTCTATCTTAACATAACACCCACTTAGATGTCAAATTTTACTAGAAGCAGGCTGAAGTTATTGGCAGCATAAGCTGGCTGAAGGTGAAAGCATTGTCCTGTAGTGTTAAATGCACAATGTACCTTTGGTTCCCAAAGAGCTATTCAATGCTGTCAACATGCACATTGAAATCTTTTGGTGTCAATTTTCACCTTCACTACCTGGATGGTTATCTGTTGACAGAATGGATTGTATGGGCATTATAAAGCATACTTAATTTGCATCCCAGAGTTGTGGGTCACATTGCTGGAAAAGATGTGCTACATTGATTGAAGTGGACCTTGGGTAGATTCCTGAAAGAAGATGAGGTTCATCATGAAATTGGTTTGCTGGGACACTGGGAAATCCTATTGACAGCGGCGGGACCAAAACATCCCTCCAACGGTGAATAACGCACCTTCTCTCACCGCGAGAAACATGCCATGGGGAGGCCAGAGAATTCCCCACACTGCATTTGCATGTTTAGGATTTTTAACATTATGGCTGGGATTTTTCACTCCTTTCCCTACCAGTTTATTCCTGTGGCGGATGGGGCAAGCCATTGGCCATTGGCAAGATCTTTCAGTCCTGCCAAAGTCAATGGTCTTGCGTTGCTCGCCAATGGCTTTGCTTTTATCATTATTAACCTGTACTGGAAAGAAAATCACTGTTACAGCTTCACTCTACAGCCAGAATGAACAAGATGACATTATCGTGAAGGAATATTCTCTCCATATAGTGGTTACAATCAAAGTTATATGGCTCATCTGCTATGATGTTTCAGTTTATGACCTTAACATATTTACCACTTGAATTATCAGGATGACTGAAATGCTCATGTGCACAGAAATCAAAAAAAACCTTCATCCATCTTTGCTGAAGTTATTTGAAAATAAATTGGTGACAATCCACCTCTCTGCTGTGAAAGTAGCACATATGCATAATGTTCAATCACAAATGAACAGCAAGGTTTGAAAATGGAGGCATAAACAAAAGGTGATCCTTGCATGCAGGTGAAAACACATAATTCTGAAATTTATTGCACTGTTTAATATTTAACCATAACAGTTCATCAAACACTAGTCATTCAAGTGTTTGAATGTGTATCAGAGTAATCAGAGCACCAGTGACTAATTCCCATAATAAGGCTTTCTTACTTTATCTTATGTATCTCATGGCGCATTTTCCAACTTCCTAACAGTGCCTACATAATGATAAGTTCAATGGCGATAAAACAGAGAAAAGAAATTGACTAGGAGAATGTGAACAGGCTATGACACACTCAAATGGTTTAAATAGCATCACACTCAATCATTCAACCCTAAAAGAAAACTGCTTGCAACACATTCTCTCAAGAAGAGTTTCTTTGTTAAATATAACACAACAGGCCGGTTATATTTTTAAATAGAATATCACTGTGCAGTGTTCTCAGTGGATTTGTATCGTTCATTGACCAGCATTCTCTGATGCTGTATCCCCCGCTACCGCTGCCAGTGAAAACAAAGAACTTGGTGCTCAGTAAAACATCCTTCACTGCAGTGGGACCAGAAAATCCCAGCCGCGGGCGAGTTCAGAGAATTCTGGCCATTATCCTTACTAACCACCATTCAAACCTTTAATTTGTTCCATCTACACGTAGTTTTGTGTTATGAAGATGGAAGATTGGTGCTTAGCAACAATATGATGTTTGACAAGAGCTGGGATTTCCTCCAATATCGGCAAAGGCCGATGTCGGATAGGAAAAGCAGCATCAAAGCTGCCAATGATAATGGCAACTTTCTCTGCCATATAGTCATAGAGTCATAGAGGTTTACAGCATGGAAACAGACCCTTCGGCCGAACATGTCCATGCCACCCTTTTTTTAAACCCCTAAACTAATCCCAATTGCCCAAATTTGGCCCATACCCCTCTATACCCATGATACCCATGTAACTGTCTAAATGCTTTTTAAAAGACAAAATTGTACCCTATCGTGTAGCACTTAGGAAAATCAACTTGGAGTCATGGGTTCCACGACTATTGCTGGCCTTTCCATCAAATCAGACACTTGATAATCCAGGTGCCATTTTTAAAGGTCACCCCAGTACACAGCTTGCAAACCAGGAAACAATCTTCACCTAATTGCACCCACCCACACCCTGGCACCCCCTCCTTGGCTGCCCCACAGCACTCCCCTCCGTACCAAGCTGGCACTATCCAGGCATTACCCACTCTCCCCTGAGAACTGGGCTCACTTCTGAGCTTTCCTGGGAGTATTGCTCGCCAGGTGCATACCTTCTGAGACCAGACACCTTCACGCCGTTCTGCCATCACATGCTTTGGATGGAACCTTTGAACTTGGGGGTATAATCCAGAGTATGGACTTGATAATTATATGTTAATTTCTTATAATGAGGCTTCCAACATTGAATGTCAGGAAACGTGACCCATCACTGACGGAGGGAGGGGACTATCGCTTCCTGTGAAATGTGACTTTGGCCTTCTCGTGATATTTTCCACTCCTGTCGCTGAACGCGCCCAATGTGAATTTGAGCGGAAAATCCCTGGGAAAACTTATGATGTGTTCAGCTGAGTGTTGTACTGTGAACCAGCACAATTTTACAGAGGGTCCTGTACACATTATGCACATTGTGTGTGACACCATACAGTCAATTTAGTTTCCATTTGGTTGAATCTGAAACAAACAGCACTCAACAATGCATCATGTCTGGGAGGATTCTGCCTGACTGACCTCTTTGATTTCTTCAATGAAGCAACAACCCAAGTCAACTGTGGTAAACCCTACAATATTATACATTCAATCTTCCAAAGCACATTTGATAAAGTTCCACATGAAAGGTTGCCAATTAAGCTCAAAACTCTGGAGATTCAGAGGAAAACGTACGTTTGAATAAAAAGCTGTCTGACATTTAGGAAACAATAGGTGCTGGCTCTAAAGAGAGTAACAGGGTGGGAGGTTGGAGTGAGGTTGAGGGAGGCGGGTAAGTATTGAATGGGATGCCCTAGGACTCATTAGTAGAACCAACTCTGTTTCCAATTTACATCAATGAGTTGTATTCTGAAACCCAATGCAAATTAAATAAATTTACAAATGATACTAAATTAGGAGGAATGTTTGACTTGACAGGGAAGATCAGAAAATGCTGAATGAGCTGAACAAAATATAGGAGTGGCACATCGAGGCAGATGAAATTTAATACAGATGAGTGTAAAGTGTTGAATATTGAAAGATATAGCGAGCAATATAAACACTACCTGAACGTATTGAAATAGCCACGGATGAAATTAACGGAGAACTGGACTGGACACTCATCGTATTCAAACAACAATGCCACAATCAACAGAGGCAATAGGATATTGAATTACATAACAAATCAGAAGAACACTAGTCAGGCAGAGTAGTAATCAAACTGTACGATGCTCTGGTTACATGCCATTTTGAGTACTGAAACAAAAACAGAAAATGCTGGAAAGTCTCAACAGGTCTGACAGCATCTGTGGGGAGAGAATAGAGCCAACGTTTCGAGTCTAGATCACCCTTTGTCAGAGCCGATTTTACTTTTATTTTGAGCACTAAATCGAGTTCTGGATATTGAGGAACAAGGAAAACAGTCAAGTGCTGGAGATGGTGTAGGGAACAGCCACAATACTGAAATCCAGGAGGAAATTTTAACCCCCAAAAACCTGGTGGATTTGTATCAGATGGGAGATTAAAATGCTCAATAACTGAATCTCAACCCCGATCTATTTCCAATCCACCCACTTGCAGTTTTAACAAGCTGGGGGGACGTGGCATCAGAGGACAACCATTCACTCCCTGGAGGAGGCTTGGCAATTTAAAGTTTATAATGAGGCTGCATGTCTCATATTATCATATTTATCCACTATTTCAAACGTAACTCTGTGCATCCCAGTTTCCCAAACCTTCTGAAAACTAACAGCTACAGAAAGGTGAGGATTGTTAGATCAAGGAGATAAGCCTCATTCCACTTACCTGTTGGATTCAATGTACCTTGAATTGCCAACCCCCCTACGGTTAGACACCCTATTCCAAAGTTATGCAATCTCTCCTTGACCTCGTGTCTGCTGAGGTCTCCCATCTTTCCACCCCAACTTCCAAGGCTTCCATCCTCCAACCTCCAAAGTGATTGACCTCTCTCTCTGCTTCCCCCCACCTCTCTAATGCCTCCCCCACTCTGCTCCCCCTGCCCCATTTAGGAACTGGAGCCCACCTCACACCCTGGGTGAGGGCTCAAACCTACCTGGTTCTTCAACCTCTTCCCAATGCTCCTATCAAGCTGGAAGCCAAGTTGGCCTATCAATCAGGTTGATTTTCAGGCAGGGAAACTACTAGTAATGGCACACGTGTGCTGTGGAGCTAAAACTCCAGAGAATGTGGGTGAACCCCCATATGTGACCAGACCTCCCCATTCTTACTGGGTGGAAAGTTAAAACCTCCCCTTTCCCCATCCTGCCCCTCTGCCCCACCCATCCAATGTGTACACATTTACTTTGAGTTAAAATTTTACACACTTTTCCAATGACCTCTATGTGAAGCTATTTAAAAGAATACATTTGCTTTGAACTTAACCAAATATTACTACAGGTGGGAACACACCTGAAAGCTGTAAGGTATTCCACATCTCCCATAGGGGGATTGAGACCACCTGTCCAGGCGATATTCACATTGAAGCCTTCACCAGGGCCGCTTCCAACCTGAAAATAGGACGGCACCAAGAAAGAAAAATATATATTTTTGGATAACATAGCTTTGAAACCAACATCAAAGAACATGCCAAAATCAACCAGACGATGCTTGACAAGCACTGGTTGGGGCCGTGCACTTGGTCTGTACTGGGACACAGTCCCAGTGGACAATTTTGCAATCCGCAGCAATTTAAAGTGCAACAGCGAAGAATGAGCTAATTAGGAATAATCATGCAATGCAATTAGACCAGAACGATAAAAGAGGCCGATGAGAAATGAAACCAACCTCGTCTGGGGCTCCACTACCAGGGAAAAAGTTTCCTTCATCATAACGGTGGAGGGAAATATAAAGCACGTTGGGGTCATTATAAAAGGCTTGCTGTGTACCGTTACCATGGTGAACATCCTAAAGGTGAAAGGAAACAAATGACAAATGTAATAATGTCCAGCTCTTGCTTAAAGGTCACTTTTGCCTTCCCCCTCCTCCCCCTCACAAACTTCCTGAACCTTCAAACAAATTACTCCTTAATGTGCTCATTTTTTAGGCTTGTTTCTCTAGTCAGGAAACCATAGCAAACATGCCCTGGAGACTCCAGAAGAGCAGTCACTGAGAAATTCCAGCTCTTTTCTACATTTAGATATTTATACCCTGGGTCTTTGTACTATTTGTCTCGGTGATAGAATCTAGTATCCTACTTTATGCAAGAATTTTATGACTTATTAACTGCCAACAGTTCATAATCCCTCAGGGTCAATTAGCTGCTTGAATTCGCTTCTAAAGAAAGCCAAGTGTTACATTACAGAATCTGTACTTTTTAGGATAATCAGTGGGGCACAACAATTATGCGAATTTCCAATCAACAGGAAGTTTAATTTTCAAAAGTAATGCTCAGTGAGATTTATTGCCGCAAGTATAGTTTTGCTGGAATCTTCAAAGAGACCACTGCCAAATCTGCAAGGAAGTGACAATACTTACACAGGAAGTGATGCAAAATGTAAGTTTAATAGAAGTTTCATTCCATTTACAGATTTCTCAGCTGTTGAAAGGTTTAGGCTAGTTCCTCATAATCACATTACACGTACTCCTGATGATAGATTGCTCGCAATTTTCCTTTCCCTGCATAATTACTCTAGCCTGTTGAAAAAGCATGTTCTCCTAATAAAATCCACGCAACTTTGAAAGATTTCAACTGATCAGATTATTCCAATGGCCCTAAACATTTACAAACATATTGAGGTCTCTTGAAAGGCCTTGAGGATGGTATTCTTTATCTTGTAACTGACCATAAATTTTGGTATGAAACTTCCCCCCACCGCCCTTTTCAGGGATTAAGGCTCAGAATAGTGATGATATGATTTATCACTTGCAAAAAAATTTGAGCCTGTTACAGGTGGGATTGATTATTATTCGATGCCAAGCTTGATTTCCTCTGCATTCTTTTCACTGGCTAGCTTATCACATCACCTTGTGAACTGTCAGGACAGTCAAATATAGTTTATTCATTTATCAATATTTAGTACCTTTGAACCTAATGTAAGTGCAATAATGGCAGAAAAAGGTCATATGTGTTGTTATTAAATCAGAGCTTAAATATTTGATGGAGATGTACATTATTCTTTAAAGTTAATAAGAGTTTATCAAATCTACCCAGAATCTGCTCACTAATCCAAATGGCCTGTATATTTTTATTTGCATTATATATATAATTGTGTACATTCTGAGTAATTCATGAAGATCTAGTATATTGTTATTGACGTATGCTATGGTCATGGAATTTTGCCTTTTGACTATAACATAATTACATTTTTCACAGAGTTGCCAGAAATTAGCTACAGAGTATTTTTTGACAAATTGCCAGAATCCAACATTGTAAATGTCAGCAATAGCAACAATTTGTAATAACATAATACAACATCCACTTGTGATTCACATCATCGAAAGGGAGTGCCAACCAGAAATCGGAGAATTAGATTATATGAATACTGGGAGGGAAGTTCTGAAAGATGGGGAAAGAAGCAGTGATGTGGCTAAGGAAGGGAATTACAGAAGTATAATCTGGTTGGTTGGCAACTGAAAAGTGAATGGCAGTACGTATGAGGAGGAAAGAGGACAGAGTCAGAAGATTATGAGCATAGAGTGAAAAGATGGAAGAGGTTATGGTGATAGGCAGTGAGGAGTCATGAAGGGACTTGTAAACAAGGACAAGATTTTGTATTCAGTAGACTGGGTGATTGGAATCAATTGGAGATCTTTGAAGATAAGAATGATAGGCAAGTGGAATTAAGCCAGTGGAACTACAGACAGGTTTCTATGAATGGCATCACTCACTGACGCAAAGTGCACTGAATGTTCATATGAGCCTGGCCAGCACACAATCAAAATCAAAACTTAATAAACTCTCCATGTATTTGAATAAATATTTTTAATTCTTAAAAGAATGGATATAATAGAGCCATTTACAAGCAATTCAATGATTTAAATGAATTCTACAATTTTTTTGGATTTAATTCTGGGGTTTAAAAGACTTCTGAGCCCAAAGATTCCATTATGGGTTTTAATCATTCCTAGATTTAACCATATTGTATCAGAAGGTGAATCATGAAATCTGAAGTTGTGACAATATATTTCAACCAGTGTGATTTTCTGTCTTCGATAGAATTTTCATGTTTTTAATTGCAGTCTGTATTAATCAAAAACAATAGTGCTGCCAGTGAGTAAGTAAAAGCCTGCAATTTAATTTCAGGGTTTATATGACGTCCATAAACTACTTGGACATAGTTCTTGTGGTTTATGATGTTATTCGAAACCTTCAAGTAAATTACAACCTTCTTACTCACTTCCTACTATCTGTAATTGTTTTGGGAGCAGCTATTACCAATGTACGCTAGAGTTTCCTTAAGTACGTAGATGATTATCACTGAACCTGCTTATTTTGTCACTACAGCATAATTTTCCATTTTGAATAAAATTGGTATCCTATTAAGGCAAAGGAATGGCAATGCTAACCATTACATGCGGTATAATATACAATATGCTCACAATATTTGGGGTGGTTAGGTCCTTTTACCTCTCAAATCAGGGATAAAATCCACAGCACAGTGATAAGGTGAACATTTCCTCATTCTATTAGCTGGGTGTCTTAGAAGAAAACATTTAGGCAGTGTAATCTCAGTTCCTCAGTGGATAAATGCAGCAAGTACCTTTTACAATTTGACACAAATTGTAACTGAACAGAAACTTCTGCTGAAAGAGAACACAAGGGAGGTGGAAATAAAATATGGAAATATTCTGTGAATGGCCTAAGACATGTTTGGGAAAGATTTCTTCTAGGTGCCAGATGCAGTGAAATTAGACCCATCTTGGCCCAGATCTCCAATCTCCAGATAATTGGAGACTGGACATAAGCCCCTCAGAAATCCCAACACAATGGGTGGAATTTTCCCATTTTGAGACCAAGTCCTGTGGCAGGGGTGGAAATGTGGAATGTTTCTCACTGTGGAGGCTGGCAGGAAAACACACCAAATCTTCCAACCCTGACTTTATTAATTACGCACCCAGGTGTTTTGTGCCATATTCTGTGGCGGGGCAGGCCCGTATGGCCTGTAGTCTGCTGTCGTGTCCAGGTGCCATATTGAAAAGGCACCCAACATCACTGACCCACTCTGACGAAAAATGGTGGATCACCTGAAAATGAAAATGGATCTCTGGGAACATTGAGGCTGAAAGTTGGACCCCCTCCAAGACACTGAATCAGGAAGGCCCACCTACAGATGCTCCCCCGGCCCACTGCTGTGGTGTTCCAGGGTCTAGGCTTGTAGACGACCTCCAATCCAAATTCCAGAGGCAGCCCCTGACATTGTCCAGGTTAGTCCCGATACCTGCACACCACGTTATTCCAAACATGTCTCACACCAACATGTTTTCCCACTGGCATCACAGAGAATCTGGCATGGGGGCTCAGGTCTTCACCTGCATTCCATTAATGGGATGTAAATCTGGTTCATGTTGGCCTCTGGTGGGTTTTCTGACCCACCATGGCAGGTATGAGTGGAATATCCTGCTGTAAATTCACAATGGCGTGAATTTCTGGGCCTCCTGCCATATTCTCCTCCCACATCCACCATTGAACCCACTGGTGGGGACTTGGGAGATTCTGCTTAATGACTAGGAATTTTGAACTGCCAATAGGCAATTAAAATGCTCCCCGAGACCTCCTGAAAAAGTCTCCAACTCTGGGTTAGAGCCTGAGACTTTGGATAGTTATTTACCTGGAAGATACCCAGCAAATGTTGGACAGATTAACACCTAGTCTGACACCTGGGTAACTTTAGAACTGACCCACCAAATTCCACACAGTGACCGTCCTCCCCCCAGATACCCGTGCCCCCCACAGCCCCCTAACAGACCGCCACCCCACCTTCTGACCCCCCGGATCTTCCGACTACTCCCTTGACATTCCCTTACTTGACTTGACTAACCCCTACCATTTGATTCCTCCCTTGACTCCTCCCATATACCCCTGGACCCCCCCACCCACAAGTCCCCCCCCCCCCCCAAACTTGGCCAACTAACCCCGACATCTGACCCCCCACTCAACACCCCCCCCCCACCTCCACTGACCCTCTGATTCCCCTGACTCCCTCTCGACCTCATCTGATTAGCCACAACCTACCTGACTATCCCCCAACCCTATCCCCAAACACCCTGCGACCACTCGACTCCCTCCTGACCTGACATGACCTGATCCAACCTCACAACCCTACCTACCTACCACCTTGCACATTTACCTCACCCACCTTACCCCTTACCCCCTTATCCCCTCACTCCTCTACCCCATGCCCACCTGACTCTCTTACCTACCTACATCACACACTGTATCCCCTTACTTACCTTAACCCCTTACCCACTAATTGTATCCACCCTAGCCCCATAGCCACCCTATCACTTACCTACTTACCTCACCCAACATACTCCTTCACTCACCCTATCCACTTACCGGCTTACCTTTTCCCCATAGTTTTTCAAGAAGTTCTGGGAAATTTAAACTCTTTACTTATCAGAATACAGCAGTTAGTGCTGTAAAAATGGAGGCTTCTGCACAATGGAGTCTCTCCATTGTTCCCGAGGAGGTTTCCTGCACTGATTAAGTTCTGCAGGATCCTCCATTGGAAAATTGTTCAGAAATATCGGAGGAAGGCAAGTGTGTCGTTTTTTGTCTGACCCTGAAAGGAAAGTTCGGGCCAATGCGTCTAAGTTTTCTGGTCCTGCCTTGTCAGTCTTTCCAGTGGATTTGAGACAGACATAATCAGAAATTAGCTTGGATATGCGAGGCACCATGTCCTCACACCTTTCACTTTCTAGAGGGCAGTTCTATCTATATGTGGGCAAATGCTGCAAATCATGTGAATACGAGGGAAACATGGCCATATTTCTCACTCTCTGTCCAGTTTGAAGGCTGGATTCTGGGGTTGTTCAGGGGATGATCATGCACAGACTCCAACAGCAGCAGGTAACTTGTTGCCAAGTGCGCCCTACTGCATCAGGCCTGTCATGGCATGTTGCGCCCAATACTGTGGCAGAGGCCAGGGACGCCATCTCCAACTGCATGCTAGAACAGCTGGGTGCAGAAGGACATCTCCATGGTGAGCAGGTGTCAGATGCCTACTACTTGGAAAATCTAGGCTATTATTTATAACTAAGGAAATCTATTCCCAATGCTGGGATAGATAGAATATCTGGTGGGATTCTGCTCTGCTGCGTGGTGCCTGGAAATGCATGGTACTGATCCTCGATGCAAACAAAGGAACAAAATTCCATTTGATAAACACAAAATCAACCAAAATAAAAATGGTGGCACTGTGGTTAGTATTGCTGCCTCACAGCACCAAGGATCTGGGTTCGATTCCAGCCGTGAGTGACTGTGTGGAGTTTGCATGTTCTCCCTGTGTTTACGTGGCACCTCCAGGTGCCCCAGTTTCCTCCCACAGTCTAAAGATCTGCAGGTTAGGTGAATTGGCCATGTTAAATTTTCTCTGAGTGTCCAAAGATGTGTAATGAGGTGGATTAGTCATGGTTAATGTGCAGGGTTACGGGGATAGGGAGGGATGCCCTTGCAGAGAGTCGGTGCAGACTTGATGGGCTGAATGGCCTCTTTCTGCATTGTAGGGATTCTTTGATTTTATGTTAATTGCACATCTATTAATAATGTATTTTGTTCATGTATTCATCTATTAATAATATATATCTGTATTGAATGTACAATGCGGGTGAAATTGATCAACACCAGTAGCATAAAACAGATCTATAGCAACTTGACAGCCCATTTTGCACTGCTTTTTTTTAGAAAATCAGGTGTAGTGTAATATGAGGAGTTGATTCACAATGAGTCTATTTTGTGATGCTGTTGTAGGTCTTTTACACCTCCAACATTTGCTTCTTTTGAGGACCTATTAATTAAGAGGAACATCGAGATGCACAGTGATGTAACAGCATGAGCTCTCGTCAAGAGGTCTACAAGAAAGAAAGCAGAAAGTGGAGCTTAAGTAACTACATTTTCACAGGAGTTATGGCCTCACAATTCTTAACAAATCATGATAAAACAGATGGGTCAGAAGAGATTTACGAAGATCATCCCAGGGATATGGGGCTTTAGTGATGGATATGGGCCTCTTTTCATTAGAGCAGAGAAGAACCAGAGGAAATTGGATCGACAATTTCAACATTATGAAATGTTTGATAATATAATCAGGAAAATCTATTGTACTTGCCAGTGAATTATTAGATAGAAGGCAGTATTCCACACATTATCCCAGATAGCTCTAAGCCTCTCTAACTGTTCAACATGTAAATAATGAATGCAAGTCGTGGAATGAAGGGTAAGAACATTATTTATACTTACAACATTGTTACTACATTGAAACTTTATCAGAGACAGTGGTGAAGGAAAAATTCATAATAGCACTTATAAAGGACGTGAAAAAACATTTGAAAAAGGAAAAACTTAAAAGTGGAAAGAGCAGGAGACTCGGATAAAGTGCATAGCTTTCAGAATCGGTGTACATTCACAATGAGCTCTTTCCCTGCAATGAAGCTTTATTATCATTTAACTTTGTACATGAGGCAGATTTATTGACCAGCTTCCAGGCTGATTTAGGTTAAAACACTTTCAAAGCTGTTTTTTGTTTCAGGTTAGAATCTTAATAATAATCCTAAGTGATCTCAGTCCATAGGAAAACTAAGGGCTTCCCAAAGTTGTTCGCGATACGTCAAGAAGCGGTTAGATAGAACACTCCATGGAAAGCAGGATCAGGCTACTGAGTTCATTGGTCATAATGAATGGCGGAGCAGGCTCGAAGGGCCGAATGGCCTCCTCTTGCTCATATTTTCTATGTTTCTATGTTAAGAAGGTAAACCTGAAATCCTTCCAAGATGTCATTGTTTTTGTGATGATGCTAGTAGTCTTTATACATGCAAATAAAGACTTACCAGGCAAAATCTTGAATATACTGTCTGGTGAAATTATTGTAATTATCAATTGTTGCACATTTTTGACATTATTAGTTCAACAAAGTGTGCTAGGCCAAGGATGGAAAGCTTTCCTCTTTCCTGATCACATAACTTGAAATAAATATCACAAGAACCACTGTTACTATGCAGTAAAATGTTGTTCTTTTATAAATTGTCTTATTTTTGTAACTTATCTTCTGCTGCATTTGGGTCAGAGTTACAGCTCCTATCAAATCCTGAGCCTTCACTGATATAATTCTGAAATGTGGCAGTATGGTACCACAACAGCAAGTTAGGGTTGACTCTGTCATTGATTTTTACCTGTGGGGAACTAGCTGGTCAACACTGCATTCTTCTAAAGGGATGCATCTCAGCTCAGGAGTTCAGTGCACAGTGGTTAGCACTGCTGCCTCACAGCACTAGGGACCCAGTTCGATTCCCGGTTTGGGTGACTGCTTGTGCGGAGTCTGCACATTCTCCCCGTGTCTGTGTGGGTTTCCTTTGGGTGCTATGGTTTCTTCCCACAGTCCCAAAGACATGCTGGTGAGGTGCATTGGCCATGCTAAATTCTCCCTCTGTGTACCCGAACGAGCGCTGCGGTATGGCGACTAGAGGATTTTCACAGTAACTACCTTGCAGTGGAAATGTAAGCCTACTTGTGACACTAATAAATAAACTTGTATAAACAGTGCGTAAGGATGGTATATATGACAATGGTCATGAGCAGCCCAATATCCTTGTATAATGTGCTGCAGCACTATATGTCATTTCTTTAATTACACTGAGCAAAATAACATTAACAGCTCTCAAACAACTGAAGAACTGAGAATTAAGAAATTGAGCAAATTTGAAACCTGCCTCCTGTTTGAAAAATTAAGATGGCAGTCATTTATGCCTGGTAAAGGGCAATTTCTAAAACACATCATTCATAAAATATCCCCATATATTGTCCCTTGAATATTATATATACATACCCAGTCCACGATTAATATCTTGCCTATATTTAGCTTGTGCTTCAAGTACTTGGCAGTAATTGCCACAGAATTAAAGAAACAGAACCCCCTGTGGAATAGAGAAAAGAGAGAAATAAAAAGGCAAATCTGTCAGGAAAATGGTTATAAATAATGATCTGGGGCATTTTTTAAAATGCTATATGATCTCTATGGCCATAAATCTGCTTCTGGGAGTACCTAGAAAGCTTTTCCTTTTGCGTTTTACAGCCATCTGTTAATAATTAGAGTGCTGTAGAGGCCAGAGCTATGCAGGTGACTGGCAGTAACCCCAGCGCTGTTAAAACAGGCAATGCCTCTGGTACTTACATGGCAGTGGACTCTTCGGCATGATGGCCAGGGGGCCTGACAACAGCAAATCCATTCTATAAAACAGAAAATAAATACTGGTTTAATCTAATGACAGATTTCCGTGGGCTTTGAAGCATTTATTTATTTTTGTTCCAGTGCATGTAAATCGAGAGCTAACCGTGATGGAATAAACAGAACATTTTTCTATTCTGCATTTACAAAGTTCTCAGCCATCCAGAGAATTAGCACACCGCCATCCCCACACCAGTTAAAGGAGAAAATTAACACCCCCCCCCCCCCTCACCCCCCCATTCCCACACAACAATTACTTTATATGTGATTGAAAGGAACCAGAACCACCCAAAGGAGAAAAAAGGAACACTGTCATTATGGGGAAAGATTAATTTTGATGCATTGTGTGTGATATGTTTCGTTATGCACAGGTTTAAGATTTTGTTATAATAAGAGCACTGGACAAATCCAGTCACTATTTTTGGAACAATCTACCATTTAAGCTTTTTATTGTGCAAAGAACAAGGAAGGAAATACGGAACTGGGGAAGGGAGAGTTTAGCAGAGATAGTTGAAAGTTTTTGAAGAGTATTGGATATTGAGGTGATTTCTAAAGGAGGAGAGAAAAGCAGAGAGGTAGAAGGATATAGTGAGGATGTTCCAGACGGCAGAGTTTATATGCCAAAAGTGCTGTTAGAAATTGTGGTGTGAAAAAGTGGAAGCAGTCGATGGGATAGAAATCAAGGGACGGGCAATCCAGTCAGATTTGCGGCAGCTATTGTGTTTTGCTTTTGTTTTACTGTGACTCATCCAAGGCTTGATGTCAGAAAGGGGTGTCTGGTGGCATGGATGAGGTTGTGGGGTTAAAAGAAGTGTTTGAGAAGATAGAAATAGAAGTCATCAGCATACAAATGATAGGCTAATTAGTATTTGCAGCTGATGTCATTGATAAATCGCATATAATGGAAGCGAAAGTAAGGGCAGGATTCTCAGATCTTGTCTGCGCCAGGCCCACTGAAGTGAGAATGGAGAATCTGCTGTTCAAGTCAAAACTCCATTTACTTTCAGTGGCACCGAAGAATCCCAGCTGCTAAGCAAGGACAGAGGTTTTTGGTGTAAGAGTTCAGGACAATGCCTCCTACTGGAACTTATATGTATTGACATTCAGGATTAGACACAGCTGAGATTCTCCCAGTATTCGGCTACCTGTTAACATTCGCTGGTCTGATTTATGCTGGAAGGATGATCACCTGAGCAATTAGAGAGGCCCATTCATTTAATAAAAATCTATAATTATTTGCTATAAATGTGTTGAAATAAGGGAATGGATCAGGTGTGAATACATAATACATTTGTCTGTGAACATAGGTAATTTTCAGGTTATAAACGCTCCCTGTAAAAAGGAGAGATATAGTTGATATGGAGGATTTTTATTCCAATTAACATATTGTGGCACTTGTTCGTGAAGCCCTTCAAACAAAGCGCTATGATTTAAGTGATGATTAAGACAATGATTTGCATCTTCTTTGAAAAAGACCTGATTTCTTACGGCTTGTAAAGTTTTGCCTGTGTATTATTAATTAAAGCAAAATAATGTTTCAAATAGGATCCCATTGGACAGACAGACAAGAAGTCTATTGCTACAAACACTCCCCCACCTCTCTGATCACATTGTCCCCCATGTCTCTTTCCTCTTTCCCAACCCCCTTTCTAACCACGTCATTGCCCATTGTTCCCCCGTGTCTCTGTCTCCAATCCCATACCCCACTCCTGGTCACAATGTCTCATATGTAACTCTGCCTGAACCCTGCAGAAGGTGTCTAGCCAGAGAATAGAGGAATACAGTGGGCAGAACAATCTTAGGCCCACTACACCTAGGGAAGTGTCTCACAGGCATTGGTGAAAACCTGGAGCACCATTGTAGGTAGGCTTTGAATGTTGCACTCACCTCCAAAGTGAGGGCTGACAGCTGTACACCACTTACACCCAAAAGTGTTTTAGACCATATTAATTTTGTGCTGACTGTCAGCATCTATGATGTGTCGGTGACCCACACCCACACATGAGCAAGATTGGGAACGGCTATGTGATACTTGTGAATGGCCTTTTTAAAGTGCATGATAATGTATGCAAATGGAGTTCCTCCCATAGATCAGCAGGAAACCACACCCACCATCAGCCTGCCATAAAAGTGGTAAGGTAGACAATTAAACAACTGACTGAAGGAGAAAGTTCTACAAATATCCCCATCCTCAATACTGATGGAGTACCGTGCATCCGTGCAAATGACAAAGGGGAAAGATTTGCAGCAATCTTCAGCCAGATGTGCTGAGTGGATGATCCATCTCGGCCTCCTCCTGAGGTTCCCAGCATCACCAATGCCAGTCTTCAACCAATTTGATTTACATGATATCAAGGAATGGCTGAAGACACAGAATACTGCAATATTCTGGCATATTACTGAAGATTTCAGTACAGATACAAACACTGGCATCTACCCGGCAAGAAGGAAAATTGCTCAAATATGTCTGGTCTAGAGAATTTGGTGGTCTTTGTGCCACAGTGATGCACTATCAATAAGGCGAAAGACTACCGATATGCCAATATAAGTGTAGGCTTTTATTCACAACAGAATCAGGAGCAGATCCCAACAAATAACCGACCTGGACTGAACAAGGGGGAGGAGACAGCCACCTTTATACTAGGTGCTGAGGGGAGGACCCAAACTGGAAGGGGATGAGTCCAGGTATGACAAGCACACACAACGGTGGTCCATATAGGACAAAGGCACAACTGAGGTCCACCACATTCACCCCTTCCTTTTAAAAAAACAACACGGGGGTGAAGCAGAAACAATATTACAAGTCCAGACGAATCGGTGGCTTGATCCGCCGTCGCGATCGTCGTAGTGCAGGTCGCAGAGTCGTCCGATCAGGGAGCGATGTCGGCCCAGGCTCCGTACAGTGAGCGTCGAGAGAAGGCGCTGGGTGGTGTGAAGCGGACCGATCCGTCGTCCCGTCCAGTCGTCGGGTACTGCGTGGCGACGGCTCCGGCGACTCAAGCGAGCTGTACATAGGGGCGAGAGGAGTGAGCAGTGGCCCTGGTGGCGTATGGGGGACAGTGGGAACCGGAGCTGGGGGGTGGGGGGCCGCCACGGGCTCAGGGCGCACTACATTGGGGACAGGGACTGAGGGAGGAAGAGGCGTAGCAGTCTCCGAATGGATGACACCAGGGACCGTGGGGCGGAAGGACGTGGTGACCTCCGGGGCACCCGCGGGTGCCAAGTCACGGACAGAAACCGTGTCCTCCCGCCCATCAGGGTACGCTACGTAAGCATATTGGGGATTAGCGTGGAGCAGTTGGACCTCCTCGACCAAGGGATCTGCCTTATGGGTCCAGACATGCTTCCGAAGCAGGACGGGTCCCGGGGACATCAGCCAATCCGGGAGCGAAGTACCCGAGGAGGACTTCCTGGGAAACGAAAACATCCGCTCGTGAGGGGTCGTATTGGTCGCTGTGCACAAGAGTGACCTAATGGAATGTAATGCGTCCAGACTTCCTCAAGGGAGAAGGGCAGGTGACGGGACTTGACAAAATGGAAAAATCTGGTGACACCCGGGTGACAGAGGTCATTATGGAGGGACTGTAGCTGGTCTAGTTGGGCACTGGCACATGATCCATGGGACAGGGCGTCTGGGGGCTCATTGAGCTTCCCGGGCCGGTACATGATGTCATATCTGTAGGTGGAGAGCTCAATCCTCCACCGCAAGATCTTGTCATTCTTAATCTTGCCCTTTTGCCTGGTGTTAAACAGGAAGGCAACTGACTGCTGGTCCGTAATTAAGGTGAATCGTTGGCCCGCAAGATAATGGCGCCAGTGCCGGATGGCTTCCACGATGGCCTGGGCCTCCTTCTCGACCGAGGAGTGTCGAATCTCAGGGCCTTGTAAGGTCCGGGAAAAGAAGGCCTCTGGACGGCCCCTCTAGTTAAGGGTGGCAGCTAGGGCAAAGTCAGACGCATCACTTTCCACTTGGAATGGGATGGATTTGTCCACAGCATGCATCGCGGCCTTCGCGATGTCCGCTTTGATGTCGTCGAAGGCCCGACGGGCCTCCTCCGCCAGGGGATAAGAGGTCGATTTTAGGAGCATACGGGCTTTATCTGCGTAACGGGGAACCCACTGGGCATAATAGGAGAAGAAGCCCAGGCATCTCCTCAGTGCTTTGAGGGCAGTAGGGAGGGGAAGCTGCATAAGGGGACGCATACGGGCTGGGTCGGGGCCAAGGACACCATTTTCTATCACGTACCCAAGGATGGCGAGGCGGCGTGTCCGGAAAACACACTTCGCCTCATTATATGTGAGGTTCAGGAGAGTGGCCGTACGAAGGAATTTTTGTAGGTTGGCATCATGATCCTGCAGGTCATGGCCGCAGATGGTGACGTTATCCAGATACGGGAAAGTGGCCCGCAGTCCGTGCTGGTCCACCATTTGATCCATGGCCCGTTGGAAGACTGAGACCCCATTGGTGACACCAAAGGGGACTCGGAGGAACTGGTAGAGGCGGCCATCCGCCTCAAAGGCAGTATATGGGCGATCCTCCGAGCGAATAGGGAGCTAGTGGTAAGCCGATTTCAAATCGATCGTCGAAAAAACCCTATAGTGCGCGATGCGGTTGACTATGTCCGCGATACGGGGAAGAGGATACGCATCTAGTTGGGTATACCTATTTATGGTCTGGCTGTAGTCAATCACCATGCGGTGTTTCTCCCCCGATTTAACTACGACCACTTGCGCCCTCCAGGGGCTGGTGCAGGCCTGGATAATCCCTTCCCGGAGCAGCCGTTGTACCTCGGACCGAACGAAGGCCCGGTCATCCGCACTATAGTGCCTACTCTTGGTGGCTATAGGCCTACAATCCGGGGTGAGGTTATCAAATAACGGGGGGGGGTGATCTTGAGGGTCGAGAGACTGCAGGTGGTGCGCGAGGGGCGCTGCAGTGACGGCGCCTTGCAGACGGAGAGCGGGGGATAAGGGCCATCATACTGCAGGATGACGCTTCTATGATGGCTGAGGAAATCTAACACCAGCAGTGCAGCACGAGGAGCCGAAAACGCTCGTAGACTGTGCCCTGCACTGTTAGCGTCACCAAACAGCACCCGAGGACCTCCACCGAGTGGGAATTCGAGGCCCTGGAGATGGTCTGGCTCCAGGGTCGCATGGGAAGGGCATATTGACGCACTGTGTGAGGGTGTATAAAACTTTCTGTGCTCCCACAGTCAAACAGGCAGTTTTCTGCATAACCATTTACCTTGATCTCCATTATGGACTTGGAGAGTTGATGAGGCTGCGACTGGTCCAAGCAAATCGATGCCACTGTTGAATTAAAGAAGAATCCATCTTCGTCGCCGTCTGATGACGTCACGGATGAAGCTTCCTGCTCAGCTCGCCTTGCTGCCAGTCTCAAAGATGGCGATTCCCGCACTTCCGGTGACCGCATCAAAGATGGCGATTCGCGCGCAGCCGCCGCCTGCATCAAAGATGGCTGCGCCCTCGGAGCACACATGGCTCCACGAGTCTTCGGAAGCGGCTTTGCTCGGCAGACTTTAACAAAGTGGCCTAGCTTACCGCATCCGGAGCAAATCGCGTCCTTTGCCGGGCAGTGACGCCGAGGGTGCTTAGGTAGGCCACAAAAGTAACATTTGGGCCCTGCTGGAGCAGCCGTCGCAGTGGAGCCGTCGGTGGAACGGGATCCAAGGTAAGACCCGAGATTATGGGAGGCTGCTTCTAACGTTTCAGCCATCGTGGCCGTTTTCCGGAGGTCTAGGTCATCTTGTTCCAGCAGACGCTGCTGGATGTATGTAGACTCAATGCCCGCAACGTAGGCGTCGCGGATCAGATCCTCCATGTTCTGAGCTGCTGAAACAGCCTTACAGTCGCATGCTCGGGCGAGGACTTGCAGGGCGCGCAGAAATTGGGCGCACGATTCTCCTGGCTGCTGCTTGCGGGTAGTTAGGAGGTGTCTGGCGTAAACCACGTTAGGGCTCTTTCGGAACTGCCCTTTTAGGAGTTTGATAGCGTCCGCGTAAGTAGCAGCGTCCCGGAAGATTCCATAGACAGTTTCGCTTACCCGGGCGCGGAGCACGTGGAGTTTAGCAGCGTCGGTGTCGATGGCCGTAGCGGTGTCGACGAATGCTTCAAAGCAGTCCAACCAATGATCAAATTTATCAGAGGCTCCAACCTCTTGAGGGTCTAATGCTAACTTGTCGGGTTTTAGAAACTGCTCCATACTAGTAACTGTTGTGAATAAAATTGATGCGCTATCAATAAGGCGAAAGACTATCGATATGCCAATATAAGTGTAGGCTTTTATTCACAACAGAATCAGGAGCAGATCCCAACAAATAACCGACCTGGACTGAACAAGGGGGAGGAGACAGCCACCTTTATACTAGGTGCTGAGGGGAGGACCCAAACTGGAAGGGGATGTGTCCAGGTATGACAAGCACACACAACGGTGGTCCATATAGGACAAAGGCACAACTGAGGTCCACCACACACAGGAAAGGCACATTCTTTCTCAATAATTCCCTTACAGGTGAAGAGTTTTGAGTCAAATTGGGAATGTATGGAGGCAAGGAATTAAAGAGACTCAGACAGCTTTAAAGATCCTCCTTATCTTGAAGAGTTGACATGGCTTTAATATCCTCTATTTTGTTTGGATTGGGACGTATGCTAGTACTGGAATAAATAGAACCAAAGCCTTCATGACAAGTCGCTTGCATCAATAAGTGCAGATTATGGTTGTGTTCTGCTTTACGCTTCGATAACAGCTGTGTCGTCTGATATAGACCCATTCTGGTACAGTACATGTAATGCAGTACATGTGAGCTTCAAAGAGATTCTGGCTAACAGATAGCCCAAGAGGAAGTCATTGAAACAGTATCAACTGAATGGGGCGCAAATTGTAATTACCCCTTGGGACTTCTCTGCGAGATACTGACCAGTAACCATGCCTGGGATCAAGCAAGAGGAACTTTGCAACTGTAAAACTTAGATTTAACTCTTCTGATGTGGGTATGACTAAGAACAACATTTCAAAGCTGTGCTTAAACATTGTGGATCCAAGTATACTCTTAAAGATCCATCCTTATTTATGACCTTGCACTTCAATTTGACGTGTAATTAGATACTGCACTTATGCGGTGAATCAATTAACATACTTGCATTCTTCTATAAATGTAATGCTGCAACTCTATAAGAAGGATGTGGAAGCGCTGGATAGAGTGCAGAGGAGATTTACCAGGATGCTGCCTGGTTTGGAGTGTCGGTCTTATGAGGAAAGGTTGAGGGAGCTGGGGCTGTTCTCTCTGGAGCGGAGGAGATTGAGGGGAGACTTAATAGAGGTTTATAAAATGATGAAGGGGATAGATCGAGTGAACGTTCAAAGACTATTTCCTCGGGTGGATGGAGCTATTACGAGGGGGCATAACTATAGGGTTCATGGTGGGAGATATAGGAAGGATATCAGAGGTAGGTTCTTCACGCAGAGAGTGGTTGGGGTGTGGAATGGACTGCCTGCAGTGATAGTGGAGTCAGACACTTTAGGAACATTTAAGCGGTTATTGGATAGGCACATGGAGCACACCAGGATGGTAGGGAGTGGGATAGCTTGATCTTGGTTTCAGATGAAGGTCGGCACAACATCGTGGGCCGAAGGGCCTGTTCTGTGCTGTACTGTTCTATGTTCTATGTTCTATGTTCTGTCAAAACTGCCAATTTTGTTGAAGCATTCTGGATATTTTGATTTTAGGTCATGAACTGAGATGGTAGCGGTAGTTTCTGAGGTTTATCTTCCTTGTGATGTCTGATTCATTCCATGGATTGTTAGTCATGTGAGGTCACAACATTTTGGTTAACGTGCAAGTGCTTGGCCTTTACTTTCCACATTGTAGAACATCTGTGACACTGAGGAAGATTAATTCTACTTGCAGTCCAGCGGCGGGATTCTCCCATTTTGAGATGAAGAGTGGTAGTGGGAGCCTCCAGAGGTGCATGTCCTGCTGGCCAAGATCCCATGCCAAATTATGGACATCATTAATAATGCCCAGGTGAGTTCCTCACTGACTCGCCTGGTGGGGCGTCAGCTGATTCGTCCATCTGTCACTCATGAACAGACTGTCGCTGTTGTAACCCCACTGTTCAAGAAGGGAACAAGAAAAAAGATGGAAAATTATAGGCCAATTAGCCTAACCTCAGTTGTTGGCAAAATTCTAGAATCCATCGTTAAGGATGAGATTTCTAAATTCTTGGAAGTGCAGGGTCGGATTAGGACAAGTCAGCATGGATTTAGTAAGGGGAGGTCGTGCCTGACAAACCTGTTAGAGTTCTTTGAAGAGATAACAAATAGGTTAGACCAAGGAGAGCCAATGGATGTTATCTATCTTGACTTCCAAAAGGCCTTTGACAAGGTGCCTCACGGGAGACTGCTGAGTAAAATAAGAGCCCATGGTATTCGAGGCAAGGTACTAACATGGATTGACGATTGGCTGTCAGACAGAAGGCAGAGAGTTGGGATAAAAGGTTCTTTCTCAGAATGGCAACCGGTGACAAGTGGTGTCCCGCAGGGTTCAGTGTTGGGGCCACAGCTGTTCTCTTTATATATTAACGATCTAGATGACGGGACTGGGGGCATTCTGGCCAAGTTTGCCGATGATACAAAGATAGGTGGAGGGGCAGGTAGTATTGAGGAGATGGGGAGGCTGCAGAAAGATTTAGACAGTTTAGGAGAGTGGTCCAAGAAGTGGCTGATGAAATTCAACGTGGGCAAGTGCGAGGTCTTGCACTTTGGAAAAAAGAATAGAGGCATGGACTATTTTCTAAACGGTGACAAAATTCATAATGCTAAAGTGCAAAGGGACTTGGGAGTCCTAGTCCAGGATTCTCTAAAGGTAAACTTGCAGGTTGAGTCTGTAATTAAGAAAGCAAATGTAATGTTGTCATTTATCTCAAGAGGCTTGAAATACAAAAGCAGGGATGTACTTCTGAGGCTTTATAAAGCACTGGTTAGGCCCCATTTGGAGTACTGTGAGCAATTTTGGGCCCCACACCTCAGGAAGGACATACTGGCACTGGAGCGGGTCCAGCGGAGATTCACACGGATGATCCCAGGAATGGTAGGCCTGACATACGATGAACGTCTGAGGATCGTGGGATTATATTCATTGGAGTTTAGGAGGTTGAGGGGAGATCTAATAGAAACTTACAAGATAATGAACGGCTTAGATAGGATGGACGTAGGGAAGTTGTTTCCATTAGCAGGGGAGACTAGGACGTGGGGGCACAGCCTTAGAATAAAAGGGAGTCACTTTAGAACAGAGATGAGGAGAAATTTCTTCAGCCAGAGCGCGGTAGGTCTGTGGAATTCATTGCCACAGAGGGCTGTGGAGGCCGAGACGTTGAGCGTCTTCAAGACAGAAATTGATAAATTCTTGATTTCTCGAGGAATTAAGGGCTATGGGGAGAGAGCGGGTAAATGGAGTTGAAATCAACCATGATTGAATGGTGGAGTGGACTCGATGGGCCGAATGGCCTTACTTCCGCTCCTATGTCTTATGGTCTTATGGGTTTGGAGGTCACAGCATCACATCTAAATACCAGTCCAGCACATTCCTATCACTCTCACCAGCTCACCTGTCTTCACCAGTTCATGCAGCAAGTCAGCAACCCAGAGGGAAAAGGCTAGCAGCCTCAAGAAGAAGTCTGTTCCTCGATTCAATGACCTTCCCCTGAGCCGATCACCTGTGAAACGCCCATGCCCCACTTGGGCCTCTATCTACCATATTTGGAGCCTTTATGTATCCCCTTCCAGGAAACTATATGGTGTCCCTTTTGCCCCCTTGTTCATGAGCTTTCCATGCAGTCTTGTTGGGATCCAGCTGTCCATGAAGACCAGCTTGACATGGAGATGGAGGACAGGAGTCTGTCTACCCGCGCAGGGTGGTGTACAATGCATCAGGAGCAGTGCTGCATGATAGCAAAAAGGCTTTTTTGCACTCACCCCCAAGTCTCTGGTGATCTGAGGACCATCCTGTGCATGCTACTCTTTAGCAATCGGGTTTGACGCCAATGTGATTTCTCACTAGTGTGATGCAAGATTGGAAGGCCTGATGGGATACTGGCATGCAGCTGTCTTAATGAGCATTCACGAGATGCAAACTAATGCAAATGGAATTTGTGTCACCTGCCAGGATTACTGACCCACCATTAACCTGCCACTGGGTAAATTGCAACGGAATTTTACGCCGACGGGCGTTGCCAGATTCTCTGGGCCTTCCCACCACCAAACCCACCACAGATCGGTTGGGAGAATTCCACCCCAGGACTATGGATCCAGTCTATGCAATTAGTGAACCATTGTATGCTAAAAGTTTCACAGTAGCAAATTCACCATGGTCTTCTACATCTATGGAGACATGTCTTTTAGAATTTACAGAGGTAGTATGCTGGCACTTATCCCTGTGTCAATCTTGGCTACTGATAACTAATAACAAACTTTCTGAGAGCAGCTAATTTGAACTATGGCAAACATTTTGGATGGTTTGATGACATCTATGTTTTCCACAAGACTGATGGTGTAAAATGTGTGTTCACTGTTCTTTGTCTCATTGTGCACATCATCATCAGATTCAGGTTTGTCAATCATCTTATGTTCATGTTTCTGATGGGATACCGGATGGTCATTATTCTTGCTTGAAGGTACACATTGTGTATGGTCTGTCTAGATCAGTGCATGCCTCTTTGTAGCTGCAACAGCCATTCCTCTAGTGCACTGCCACTGCCAACGGCCCTTTCTGAGACATGCCCTGCAGAATTGAAGGAAAGCTAGGAATTTTCTTGGTGCATGCAGAAAGTCACACCTTCTACATATCTTGCTAGGTTTGGGTGTCAGTGATTCAATAATCGGTGTTGCACTTCGGACCTGTAAGCTTTGTTGACCCGTGAAGATCACATTGCACTTACGTCCATCTTTGAGTAGCCCTTTGATGCGAGATAGTCTGGAATGCTTCCATGGTAGTGGATGAGAACACCAACTCGACAATTTTGTCTGCTAGCACTGCTGAGGTTGTATGTTGGCACTTGCCCCTGCATCAATCTTAGCGATTAATAAATAGTTACAAACTTTCTTAGACAGCTAATTTGAACTATGGCAAACATTTTGGATGGTTTGATGACATCTATGTTTTCCACAAGACTGATGGTGTAAAATGTGCGTTCACTGCTCTTTGTTTCATTGTGCACATCATTGTCAGATTCAGGTTTGTCAATCATCTCATGTTCTTTTCTCTGCAACTGCTGACCAGATGATCTATGGATTCTGTATGCTGATGTCAATATGACCTGAAATCTAGCTGATGAATATGGAAGTTTAACTTGATTCTGAACTGGTCTTCCAATGTAGTTCATATCTTTTGGGAATGCTTTACCTCTCCTTCTGTTAGTTCTGATATGTTCAGCCTGTATAGACCTTCACTCCCAATTGCTAGGTGAATTTTTATGGCTTGTTTTCTGCTTCAGACACACTTGATGAAGAATACATAGCTCTGTAGCTGCTTCAGCATTTTGAATTTGGATAATTGCAACCCAATTCAAGCTCAGGAATTTAGTGGACATTCTAACAATACCTCTTTGACCTTCTTTCTTCTGTGATACCGGGATGAGTGTTTCTGTCGATGCTTCGATGCACTTTTTAAAAGCTAAACCAATGAAGGTGAGTTGTGTCAGGAATGCACCATGGACTAATGGCGGCTTTGTTTTTTATTCAATTTATTGTTCAGCAATTCTCAAAGCTGCCCTTTATAATAGCAACCTTCTCTGGCACGAATTTTATGATTTTGTTTTATTTGATGCTCCCTCGCTCACTGTCGATCCGTCCCACACCCTGGTCACTCACCCTCCCTGTCTGAGCTAGCCCCATGTTAGTCTTCTCAATGCATTGTTCCACTCAGGGAATTGACAGGCAATCTCATCACAAGGATTCCATCTGCTTATCAACTCTCTAGCACTAGCTTGGTGCTATGTGTTCAAAGCTTTTCCTTGCAGGCACCACGCTGTGTTTTTAGCATTTTTCAATGATGTGACTTTGTTGTGGTCTGACCAGAACGTTGAAGGTCACCCCATGCCATGTAGCATGATCAAAGGTTGTTCACCATGTCGCACCTGTATTTAATCTTGCTGCTACATGTCTGACAAGTGCTGATCACCATGTCATGTTATTATAATGATATAATACTATATAATATTATAATCATATGGGCTCATTTACTGCACAAGACAAAAGGCATCAATTGCACATTAGGGATTGAGTAAACACATTGTGGGTTCATTTATTAAGACTAGGCACATAAAAACAATAAACTTAAGGATAAAACTTGAAGACATTGGAGCTGTGTGAGTGTGTGTGCTCTGCTCAAGGCAAAAGTGAAACTAAGACTGGATCACTTGCTATGCTTCCCTTCTAGAGCCATACCTTAAAGGTATATTATAGCACTCTACATCTGGTGGCACTGTCTGGACTGGAAATGTGCCGGCCTCTGATTGGCTGCCAGTTCTCTGAGGCGGGATTTCCCGATCCAGATTGACAGAAGTCCTGCCTCCAGCCTCTTAATAACCGTTAAATGGCTACGGGCAGCTGGTGTTGTTCTCCACAGACATTTTTGCCATGTGCAATAGGAAGGAGGATAGGAATTTATGACACATATAACTCAGCACATTGAGAGATTATTTAGAAAAATATATGGCATCTTGGACTTCATGAGTATAGTTATATTTTTGCTACCGAGGCAGGTAGCTCAAAGCTACCTCAAATTCACCCATTATTTTCAACCCTGGGAGGCTGATGTGAGGTGCCGTCAGGCCTGCCACCCCCCCCGACACAGATCAGAGACTGCCATTGGGGCACCTGGATGATTAAAAGAGCCATTGAAGCTCTCTGGGACTTGGTTGTTTGGATACATCTGGGGCTTTCCAGTCCTCACTACTTATCTCCACTCACCCATTTCCCTTGCCAGCATGCCAACACAAAACCAAGTCATTCCCCAACCACCTCCCATGGAACCTTATAGCCTCCATGCCAACTCACTGTCAACTCCCAACCTCCGTATTCATGACCCTCCCATGACCATTCATCCAGTATACGCTCTGTCCAGTAACAATGGCATGAGTGAGACTGCTTAAAGCAACACCCATTCATAATTTTTAAAAGGGTGTGGTTTTCTTACAAACCTAAGGGCCTGATTTTACCATTTTGAGTCTAAGTGCCGAATCTGGGCATCAAATAGACCCGCGCCTGGAATCCTCTTTCCAGCGCGCCCATACGCGTTTTGCTGGCTCCGGTCCGATTCGCGCTGTGGGCGGGGCTTAGCGCTGGCGGACCAATCGGAGCTCTGAACTGCGCATGTGCAGTTTGAAAAAAATCTGACAGAGCGCGCCTGGGTGCGAAAGAAAAAAAACCCAGAAAGCGGAGAGAGCGGCTCTCTGACGATCATCCTCTGGTTGGGGGAGGCGGGGGGTGGTCCACTGCGAGTCTGTGGCCGATCCCTCCTCCCGGAGTGGACGTGCGGCCATGTCATCCCACAAAATCTTCAGGATGAAGCAATTCCTCGCTAAGAAGATGAAGCAGAACCGGCCGATTCCACAGTGGATCCGCATGAAAACCAGCTACAAGATCAGTACAAGTCCAAGAGGAGACACTGGAGAAGGACCAAGCTGGGCCTGTAAAGGGATACACCATCACTGGTACACTACCAGCCACAGATTACTCTTCCCTGCAGGGGCAAGAGAGTGGGAGAGATGGCTGTGGCTGGTAGTGTACCAGTGATGGTGTATCCCTTTACAGGCCCAGCTTGGTCCTTCTCCAGTGTCTCCTCATGGACTTGTACTGATCTTGTAGCTGGTTTTCATGCGGATCCACTGTGGAATCAGCCGGTTCTGCTTCATCTTCTTAGCGAGGAATCGCTTCATCCTGAAGGTTTTGTGGGATGGCATGGCCGCATGTCCACTCCGGGAGGAGGGATCGGCCGCAGACTGGCAGCGGACCTCCCCCCGACCAGAGGATGATCTGGGTCCCGCCCCCCCACCCCCGACCAGAGGATGATCTGGGTCCCGCCCCCCCTCCTCCTTCCACTCCCACCCCCCCCCAAACAGAGGATGACCTGGGTCAGAGAGCCGTTGGACATTCTGACCCCGCTCTTCAGAAGCTGCAGCGACGACTTCAGACTTTTATTTTGCAGGTCGCTTACAACACGGATGCGGAACGGACCAGAAGACGGTAAAGTGGGATTTGGTGGTAGGGTTGGGCGCGTGGTTCATTAAGTCAATTCAAATGCATGCAAACGCATTTAAATCGTCGGGCCGCCCGATTCGGGCGCGGGCCGGACCCGCGCCCGAATTGGGTGTCGGTAAAGCTCGGAATCGGGTGCAGATCGCGGTATAGGCCCGACGCCCAACTTTACTGCGATTTCGTGCCCGAAAACGGGCGCGAAGTTTTGGTAAAATCGGGCCCTAAGTGTCAATCAACCAGACTACTAAAATTTCAATAACAGAACCTTTAAGCACATGACACTTTTTAATCTTGTGCAAATAAATATGGAGACATTGATGAAAAAGATCACAGAAAAAAATAACTTAATATCACAGGGTTGTTGATCAAGCAAAATCAACCCTTTCCTCCAATCATGTAAACAGAGTTAATCCTTTTAAAAGTCTGGGCTCTCAACTAAGAATGCATAATTAGGCTTGGCTGAGGTCTAAGGGGGACTCACATGGCAGTGGGGGTGGATGGGGGGCATAAGTTGGCATTGAATTTGAATGGAAGGGCCATGGGATAAAACCTTTCAAAGATACCTTTCAAAAGATTCCCAAATCCAGATTATGGTTCCTGACTCCTCTGCAAGACCGTGAACCAATAGTCATCCAGAAGCTGGCCAACTCCATGAAAATTGCGCGGGGACGTAGAGATGCTTACTCCTGCAATGGAGTCAATCAGGTTGGTAGTACAGACTCTGTTTGCATTCCATGAGGGAAATTGGGGTGCTGGGAGTGAGTGCGGAAATCCTAGAGTCAGGTCACATCCGCCATTTTTAAATGACTCCTGAAGTAAAATGATTCCATTAAAAAATGATCCATTGAGCAGAAAAGTAGGGAAATTATTCTGAATATTTCTATGAATCTTTATAAAACTCTGGTTTCACAACAGCTAGAGCACTTCATCCAGTTCTAGTCACCACACTTTAGAAAGGATGTGAAGATCCTTGAGAGGGTGCAGTGAAGAGTTGAAATAGTTCCAGGGATATAGCTACAAGGTTAGGGTGGAGAATCTGGGGGTGTTTTACTTGGAGAAAACGAGATTGAAGTGAGATTTGGTTGAGGTGTACAAGATTATAGGAGCTGGTTCAGATAAAATAGATAAACACAAGTTGTTCCCATTAGCTGATGGTACAAGGACGTGAGGGCACAGATTTAAAGTTTTGGGCAAGAGATGCAGGGGGAAGTAAGGAAGAACGTTTGAGGCAGTGAGTGGTAATAATCTAGGCCTTCTCACCTACGAAGTTGCAGGAAGCAGAAAAAATCCATGATTTCAAAAGGAACTTGGAGAACATAGACTTGCAGAGCAATGGGACTGACGAGATGTCTCTACAAAGAGTCAGCTAACAGAATTCAACCGCACCAACCACCATAGATTCAGAGCGGGCAAGGGGCGGATAATGGAAATGTCCATTGACCTAGGTGGGATTTTCCGTTCTCAGATCGAGCGGGGCCATAAAATCCTGCCCAGCGTGAACTTGATGGACTGAGCTGATTCTTTCTGTACTGTAATGACTCTATAATCCTGTGACTCTAACAGTTGGCTGAAGAAGCTTTTTCAACTGGGGTTTGTAGATTACCTAGTCTGGGCTGGAGTAAATAGTTCAGAAATAAAGGGTGGAATTTTATCATTTTTTTTCAAAGTGCATTCTCAGGCGGGAAAAGGGGAATTTCACAATAACTTAATTGCACTGTTAATGTAAGCCTTACTTGTGACTAATAAATAAATAAACTTTAAAATAAAAGTGGAGGGAGCCCGTCAGCTGCCTTGCTGGCTTTTCCCGCCAAATGTTCAAACACTTAAAAACAATGGAAGGGGTGGGACCCACATCATCATGCAGAGCCCACCCCACTAGCCAGTTTTGACCCTCACGTATTGGAGAGCCATTTCTAAAAGGTGCCCCAACCTGTCAAAACAAAATTTAAGAAAAGACCCCCCCCCCCCCCCCCCCCGACCCCAGAAAAGGAACAAACTCCCACAGATATGGGACTCCCCCTCCCTCGGGGAAACCCCTCTCACTCCGAACCTCCCCATTGGAAGTCCCCCTCTGGCATTGCCCGTGATACCGCCTGGGCATGACCGTCTCCCTCCTGGAGGTTCTACTTACCTGGGCACCCTTGGCGGAAACCATTTGCCAGGTCCCCGTTGGTCCAGATCTGTTATGAACCCTGCTGATGCAACAACACACCGGCATGGAGAGAATTCCTTACTTAGGGTGGGGGGAAAGAGATGGAAATGATAAGGTGGGGAAGCCTGCTAAATTTAAATGTATGGTAATGGGGTTCCCGACCTTTCATGGCAGGAACCCCATTCTGTCATTGGTTGAAGGCGGGGCGGGGGGCAATGCCACTGGGAAATCCCGCCAGCGTAAAAGCCATTTTGGAGACTCCTGTTGGATTCCCGCCCCCACCGGCTTTGTCACCTGCCAAAAATGGGGGCAGAAAGCCTCCCTCCCCCAAAGCATTTTTTAACTTAATTAGGAAAGAGGGCTGAAGTGGCAAGAATTATTTTTGAATTTAAGCAGTAAGGCAAGGGAGGATACAATGGGATGAATTATGAAATTAGAGAGCAATTACAATGTGGCATTCCCAGAACAGGAAAGAGTACACCTGACAAAAATTGCCAGTGATTTATTGTACAGTGGAACGAAAGCTCCTATTCTGAGTTGAAGTAGGGGTTACTATGGAATTGTTTAAACATTTAGCAGGCAGTTTGCTTTAATTTATAGTCATTGGGACACAAAGGGGTGGGGATATAACAGATGACATATTAAAAAAAAGCAGGAATTTTTGATGTTTTCAACCCACGTTCGCATTTTCATTCTCTCACAGTTTTTAGGTATGTGATAGCATTAAAACTACTCCCCAGCCTGAAAGAATGCCCTGCAATATTCATTATAAAAAGAGAAAATACCCGTATATTTCCTGCTGGTAGCCTGGGACCTCACTGTCAAATTATAGCCGCATAGGGTATATACTTTTCCCTTAAGCTGTCCAGGCAAAACTGACCAGCTCATCACAAACTTATTCCATTGAAAAATTCCACAGTGTGACAACACTGCATGTGTGAGGGATTTTAATTTTTATTCAGTACACTGTTCTATTGCTCTATCTATTTTTAATATGTCTTGCTTTGGGTTGTGATAAACTTTCAACAAAAAGAACTTGGTTCGAAAAGCATAAATTGATTATACCCCATTCAGAGTAACCTTCATCTGGGTCAGGGCTGTATAAATTTAAAGCTCTTCACTACGTTTGCCACCGGCTTATTGCACTGGGAATATTTATTTTCAGGAAATAAAGCATACCAGACACTTTAGTACAAAGAAAAGTGATGTTAAAGGAACAGTCAGAGGACAACAATGTGGAGGTACAAGTTATCTATTTCACAGTGCACTACAATTATGTGGGTAGTTACCCTTCAGACCAGCAGTTTCTCGGTCAACCAATTAATTCCCAATGAACAGGCCTTATTATGTGAGTTAACTTTCTCTGTCTCTTGTTTCCTCAATAATTCCCACACACAACGTTGCTGGACCTCACCTTTAGCTCTCCAGAGGCCACTTTAGAAGCCATCTCAATGACACAGCCAACGGCCATGCGTGCAGCACTGGACGAGTGCATCTCATTCCAAATGGTGTCACTGTCCACCTGAGCAAACAGACAGCAAAGAGAAACAAATCTGTGAGGGAGGGCTGGCAGGATGACAGCCAATGTACAATAACATTAGTCTTCCTTCTTGGCCAGCTGAACGGACCTTCTGGACACGGATTGCTTATGCTTTTTTATACACAGCCATGTCCAATGGAAATACATTCCTGTCATGCCTCACTGCCATTCTGTGTTTAGACTTCATTACAAACAACATCACATGCATGGACCGGATCTGGCTTACTTTGCAAGACTATTATACACAGGCCACAGTAGTGGTTTGATATGAGCCAGGGGTCTGTGGTATGTGCATGACTCTTATACAAGTGCCAAAGAAATTGAAAAGAAAACCAAGTGAATGTTTATCACATTAGATACTAACAGAAAGCATACTCAGCAATTTTAGAAGCATTCTTGAAAAGTGTGACTTTACCTCCAGTATTTTTAGTTACATAAAACAATCTGGTTATTTAAATGACGTTGCAATAAGTAACTCAATTATGCCTTATTAAATGTCTATATGTCATTTAGAAAAATACAATTCTGGTACTAGTATTCTTTATCCATTAATAGAGGTTTTAGTTTATTACTGTTATTATTTCTGTCATTTCATCCTCATAATTACACATTTTGTGCTGTTATGGTTAAAAGACTAACATATTTTCAAAAGAAGTACCATTCAGAAATTAACTGAATAAGACAGTCACTGAATATGTTTAACTGATATTTTATTATTGCTGCTTGTAAGGGAGGGATATCCAGCAGTAAAAATCCTTCAGTTTATTTATAGTCAACAAGAAATAATAGCCATGCATTGATGCCAAACACTAATGGGTTCAGCTGACTGAGTCAATTCATGGAGCATTTCAATTTGATTATTAGGTTCCATGAATTTACAGAGAAAGAAAAAATACGTATGCTAATCTGTGCTGCACGATGGCAGGATTTAACTATCACACGAGTATTTGGGTTATGAATGGGATGATGAGCCATTCAGAGATGGCCTGAGGGGTGAGATCTGAGCATTATTAAATGTTTCACCTCAGTGATAGTATATGGGAATTCTGGGATAGAAATTGGTCTTTGTTGCTCCCATTTTACGCCAGTATCTAGATTAGCCAGTGGCTGGGGAAACATAATGCTTGCATGAAAGGATCGATTCATCTTATGCCCCAACAATGCCTGATAAGAAAGTGATTGGAGCTGAAAACAGTCATTAGTTCCCTTTCAATAAGAAACAGCACTGACATATCAAGTTGATTTTATTTAAATGGGGGTGGGTGCATCATAAACAGGCATCCAGTAAACTGTACACTGTCTGAGCACAACTATGGGGCAGCACGGTGGCACAGTGGTTAGCACTGCTGCCTCACAGCTCCAGAGACCTGGTTTGATTCCCACCTTGGGTCACTGTCTGTGTGGAGTTTGCACATTCTCCCCATGTCTGCGTGGATTTCCTTCGGATGCTCCGGTTTCCTCCCACAGTCCAAAGATGTGTGGGTTAGGTGCATTGGTCATGCTAAATTGGACGCAGGTGAGGTCCCAGAGGATTGGAGGATAGCTAATGTGGTCCCGTTATTTAAGAAGGGTAGGAAGGATAACCCGGGTAATTATAGGCCGGTGAGCTTGACGTCCGTGGTGGGGAAGTTGTTGGAGAAGATTCTTAGAGATAGGATGTATGCGCATTTAGAAAGGAATAAACTCATTAACGATAGTCAGCATGGTTTTGTGAGAGGGAGGTCATGCCTCACTAACCTGGTGGAGTTTTTTGAAGAAGTGACCAAAATGGTTGACGAGGGAAGGGCCGTGGATGTCGTCTATATGGACTTTAGTAAAGCGTTTGACAAAGTCCCTCATGGTAGGCTGGTGAAAAAGGTTGGATCTCATGGGATAAAGGGGGAGGTGGCTAGATGGGTGGAGAACTGGCTTGGTCACAGAAGACAGAGGGTGGTAGTGGAAGGGTCTTTTTCCGGCTGGAGGCCTGTGACTAGTGGTGTTCCGCAGGGCTCTGTATTGGGACCTCTGCTGTTTGTGATTTATATAAATGATCTGGAAGAAGGTGTAACTGGGGTGATCAGTAAGTTTGCGGACGACACAAAATTGGCAGGACTTGCAGATAGTGAGGAACATTGTCAGAAGCTACAGAAGGATATAGATAGGCTGGAAATTTGGGCAAAGAAATGGCAGATGGAGTTCAATCCTGATAAATGCGAAGTGATGCATTTTGGTAGAAATAATGTAGGGAGGAGCTATATGATAAATGGCAGAACCATAAAGGGTGTAGATACGCAGAGGGACCTGGGTGTGCAAGTCCACAGATCCTTGAAAGTGACGTCACAGGTGGAGAAGGTGGTGAAGAAGGCATATGGCATGCTTGCCTTTATAGGACGGGGCATAGAGTATAAAAGTTGGGGTCTGATGTTGCAGATGTATAGAACGTTGGTTCGGCCGCATCTGGAATACTGCGTCCAGTTCTGGTCGCCACACTACCAGAAGGACGTGGAGGCTTTGGAGAGAGTACAGAGGATGGAGAGAGTACAGAGGAGGTTTACCAGGATGTTACCTGGTATGGAGGGGCTTAGTTATGAGGAGAGATTGGGTAAACTGGGGTTGTTCTCCCTGGAAAGACGGAGGATGAGGGGAGACTTAATAGAGGTGTATAAAATTATGAAAGGCATAGATAGGGTGAACGGTGGGAAGCTTTTCCCCAGGTCGGTGGTGACGTTCACGAGGGGTCATAGGTTCAAGGTGAAGGGGGGGAGGTTTAACACAGATATCAGACGGACATATTTTACACAGAGTGTGGTGGGGGCCTGGAATGCGCTGCCAGGCAAGGTGGTGGAGGCAGACACACTGGGAACGTTTAAGACTTATCTAGACAGCCATATGAACGGAGTGGGAATGGAGGGATACAAAAGAATGGTCTAGTTTGGACCAGGGAGCGGCGCGGGCTTGGAGGGCCGAAGGGCCTGTTCCTGTGCTGTATTGTTCTTTGTTCTTGTTCTAAATTGCCCCTTAGTGTCCCGGGATGTGTACGTAAGAGGGATTAGTAAATACGGGGGATTATAGGAATAGAGCCTGGTTGGGATTGTTGTCAGTGCAGATTCGATGGGCTGAATGGCCTCCTTCTGCGCTGTCGGGTTTCTATGGTTTTTGTGATTCTAACTAGGAAATGAACAGTATGCAAAATTTTACTCTTTCGTCAACACATGTCTTTAATTTACAGTTCTCTACTGCAGCTGCTGATTGCACTGTTAACTTCACTTTTCATTTCAAGAGTCTTGTCAGCAAACTATAAAAACCACAAAATATTGTGACATATTTTTGCTTTCCATTGGTCTAGACTTGTAATTAAAAATATTTTGTCTAAGTGGGTAGAGCAGCTGAGGTACTTGGGAGGGCACTGTCAGTAAATTTACTGAGTATGGATCTGCTGGGGGTAATAAGATGCAACATTTTATAGTCACGGGACTTTTTCTTGCTTCCTCAATGCATAGGGCTGAATTTTCACAGCCCTGCAGAGATGGGATTGGAGGCAGTGGTGCTCGGAACAAAGAGAGGAACCACGTCAGGGGATTTTCCTGATGCATTCTTGCCTCTGGGGAAATTTCTGGGTGCAGGCCAGCATCAGCTTCCTGCTCCACCAAGGTGGACAGGCACTTAAGATCCCACTTAGGGACCATTTTGCATTGACAGTTTTATTTTCCAACTGTCAGAGTGGTCTCCCTGCCTTGGCTGCCAGTTTGTCCAACACTGCTCCTGCAAAGACGCTTCCCCCCCACCCTGATGTCCCTACCAGCTTCAGGCCTCTTAATTGCTTGACTTCTCTGCTAGGCAACTGAGGGTACTTCCATGTTGAAGCACCCTCACACTTGCCTTCCTACCTCAGCTTTGCCCACCCCACCCAGTGAGGCTGTCAGCCACTGCAGGCCCACTGATTGATAATCTCACTTCTCTAATCCACCTGCAACCTTAATCAGACTCCTGGAACTCCCGGAGGCGATATTGTGATTGATATTCCTGCCATTGCCACTTCTACACTCTCAATCTGGAATTGAAACCGACATTGAGATTGCATCCTAACCCGGAAAATTAAACTCATTTGGCTGGATGTTTGTTGCTCGGATTGGGTTAGAACAGAGATGGGCAATAGAAAAAAATGGCACCAATGTCATGTCTCACAATATCCTGCCTCTGTCCCAACCCTCCCAATTTTCATGAGGACAGGAGTGAGGGGAGTGGAGAGTGAGAGAGTGAGGTTGTCCACATCCAAAATCGGATGCATTTAGGTAATTACACAGCCCCTTAAAAACTTGCTTTCTGAGGTATTAAAGTTTTGGCCAGGGGACAGCCATTGGAACCTGTGTGTAAAGCAGAACAGCTCCAACATTTTAGGAACAGGTTTGGGCATTGTGGAAAACATGACACTTTATTGAAAAAAGTGGAAAGTTTGCAGAAAATCTAATTCCACAGAAATGAAGTTTTAATAACATGAGTATTCCCCTTCTCAAACCCAGCTTCCAGTTTTCCAGCTACCTTGATCAATTTGAAGATTCAGATATTGTTTTTAATGCCATGCACAGATGGCAGTAACAGCAATGTAAGAAGTCTCACAACACTAGATTAAAGTCCAACAGGTTGATTTGGAATCACGAACTTTCGGACTTTAACCTGGTGTTGTGAAACTTCTTACTGTGCCCACCCAGTCCAACGCTGGCATCTCCACATCATGAGTAACAGCAATAGTTGCCAAGTTGGACCACAGATGGCCCACTTCCCTGGTGTGCCCACCTCCATTCCTGCACTTCTGGCCACTAACTGGCTGCCACTGCCAACCCCTCACCAACCAACCACCTTCACCAAAGCCGGTAATTTTGTCTGCTTTTCATCGGATTCACGACCAGAAAACGAACCCACTTCCCGAATCCTGCCTTCTCAGCCAAAATCCAGCCCGAAGTGTTAGAAATGGAAAATTAAGTTCTCTTCTATCTGGGGTATCCAGTATCCATATTAAGCACCCTCCTGACAGGTGAAAAGGAAGAAATTACTTTTTTTAAAAAAGTAATGCTGAATCTTTTCTTCTTGCACTCATCAGGACAATCGCAAGAATGTTAGAGAAAACAACAACTTTATATTATTTGAGAAGGTGGTGCTGATTGGTTGGCAAATGGATTCTGATTGGTCGAGGCGTTGCCATGGAGAATACACCAGTTAATGGTGACAGTTAACTTCCAAGTATTGTTTGAAAATTTAAATCAGATTGGACAAGGCTTTGCACTGAGGAATGAAGCAACGAGTGGCTATTAATTACTTTGATGAAAACTGTCGACAAATTATCTTTTTGCTGCAAAACTCAAATTCTGTTCTACCAAACAACTTTTTTAATAAGTTTTTTTCTCCTAGCAGATGTAGGAGAGTTAGAATCAGGCTTGCTCTATGCTGTCCAATAACATTCTTCAAGCACAACCTTAGAACAACCACCCCCATCATACCAGAAGCTTTCCATTTTTATACCACACATCCTTGTGGCCCTGCAGTGTGAGATTGCCAATAATTAGTGTCAGATTATGGACAGGTTTGTGCTATGGGTTCACTGAGAATTGGGCTGAGACTACTTAAACATATTTTACATAGAAATATTGCAGCTGGCAGGAGGAAGCTTTCATCTTATCATTCTGGACTTGATTCAAACCCGGACCCCTGATGTGAAATTCAGTGTCCAAATACATTGCATCACTCTGTCCATATGTGAGTCATCTTTGGCATTTAAATGGATGAGTTTCAATATCATTGTGGTAGAATTTAGCAGTGACTGAAGGCAAGTGTGATCATTAAATTCATCATAAATGTTTTTAACCTAGGTTGCAAGACATATGAATAAAGAACAAAGAAAAGTACAGCACAGAAACAGGCCCTTCGGCTGATCATGATGCCCTAACTAAAAAAAAAACTTCTGCCCTTACTCATTCATATCCCTCTATTTCCTCCCTATTCATGTATCTATTCACATCCTCTAGCAGCATATTCCAGGCACCCTCCACTCTGCGTGAAAAATGTCTGTGTTATTAAATGTTTATTTATTAGTCACAAGTAGTCTTACATTAACACTGCAATGACGTTACTGTGAAAATCCCCTAGTCGCCACACTCCAGCACCTGTTCGTACACTGAAGGAGGATTTGGCATGGCCAATTCATCTAACCTGCATATCTTTGGACTGTGGGAGGAAACCAGAGCATCCAAAGGAAACCCATGCAGACAAGGGGAGAATGTGCAAACTCCACACAGTCAATGATCCAAGCCGCGAATCGAACTCGGGTCCCTGGCTCTGTGAGGCAGCAGTGCTAACCACTGTGCTGCCCTCTGGTGTGGTGATCAGATCTGCATGCAATACTCCAAATGCAACCCAACCAAGCCTTTATATAGCTGCAACATGATTTCCCAACTGCTATACTCAATTCTGCGGCTGGTGAAGGCAAGCATACCATGTGCCTTCTTAATCACCTTGGCCACCTGTGTTATCACTTTTAGGGAACTGTGGACCTGCATGCCCAGATCCCTCTGTATGTTAATGTTCTTAAGGATTCTGCCATTTACAGTATAATTCATACCTAAATTTGATTCTCCAAAATGCATCACCTCGCATTTGTCCAGATTAAACTCCATCTGCCATTTCTGTGCCCAAGACTCCAATCTATCTATATCCTGTTGTATCCTCTGACAATCCTCGGCACTATCAGCAATTCCACCAATCTTTGTGTCATCCACAAACTTACTAATCAGACCATCCACATTTTCCTTCAGATCATTTATACATACTACAAACAACAGAGGTCCCAGCTCTGGTCCCTATGGAACACCACTAGTTACAGATCCCTTCCACCGCTACTCTGTCTTCTATAACCAAGCCAGTTCTGTATCCATCTAGCCAGCCCACCTGAATCCCATGTGATTTTAGTTTTTGTACAAGTCTGCCATGTGGGACCTTTACAAACGCCTTACTAAAGTCCATATAAACTACATCCACAGCCCTTTCCTCATCAATTATCTTTGTCAGCTCTTCGAAAAACTCAATCAAGTTGGTGAGACTTGACCTTCCCCGTACAAAACCATGCTGCCTGTCACTAACTAGTCCATTTTCCTTCAAATGTGCATATATCCTGTCCCTCGGTATCTCCTCCAAAAGCTTCCCACCTCTGATGTCAGGCTCAATGGCCTATAATTTGCTGGATTATCCCTGCTTCCTTTCTTAAACAAGGGAACAACATTGGCTATTCTCCAGTCCTGTGGTCAAAGAGGATGTGAAGATGTCTTAAGGCCCAAGCCATGTCTCCCCTTGCCTCCCGTAGCAACCTGGGATAGATCCCATCTGGCCCGGGAACTTGTTTATTTTAATACAAACTAGGATATTCAATACTTCCTCCTTTGATATATTGACATTCTCTAGAGCGTTCACACACCTATCCCTGACCTCAACATCCATCATGTCCTTCTCCTTGGTGAACACCGATGCAAAGTACTCATTAAGGATTTCACCCACTTCCTGTGATTCCACGCATATCTTCCCTCCATTATCCTTGAGCAGGCCTACTCTTTCTCTTGCTATCCTTTTGCTCCTAATATATGCGTAAAAAGCCTTGGGATTCCCTTTGACTCTGTTTGTGAAAGACATATGGTTTAGTAAAGCAGCAAAGTTAGTCGTTGCTTAATTTTATGAAAAAAAGCTTAAATTTTCCCTGCAGGATTTTTCTTTGATGAAGTTAAGCTCTGCTGTGTTTTAGTTTTAGAAAAAAATAATATTTTCATTTCAGAGTCCTACACCCTCAGACGGTTGGTCCCAATCCCAATTGGTGCCAATTTCTTGTTGCCAAGTTCAGAGACAGGCATATGGTGAATCCATTGCATCTATTCTTGCATAACTTTCATAAAGGAAATGCAATTAGCCATCAAGAAAGATTGTGGGTGGCATGGTGGACAGTGGTTAGCACTGCTGTCTCACAGCGCCAGGGACCTGCATTTGATTCCTGGCTTGGGTCACTGTCAGTGTGGAGTTTGCACATTATCACCGTGTCTACGTGCGTTTCCTCCGGGTGCTCTGGTTTCCTCCCACAGTCCAAGGAAGTGTGGGGGTTAGGTGGATTGGCCATGTTAAATTGCCCCTTAGTGTCAGGGTGACTAGCATGGGGTTATGGGGATAGGGCCTGTGTGGGATTGTGATCAATGCAGATTTGATGGGCCGAATGGCCTCCTTGTGCACTGGAGGACTCTATGGATTCTATGATTGTAATACAGAGCTGCAGCTTTCCTATCCCACGAGACATCTATTTTCAAACTGCGAGATCATTGGCATGGGGTGGGGTGAGCAAGGTTCTATCCACTTCTTTTAAATTGGCTACAACTTTGTAACTTTTCCTTTGAATCCCTGTGATTTTACTACTAATGGTTTAGTCTTGGATGTCGGAAATGCATCTTTCTGAGCCAAATGTCTCAGTAAGGACATTACTGTCAGAATGCAACGGGAATGACTCAGTTCATGTCAAAATTAATTTGAATGATCCAGTCACTCGTCAAAGAGATCCAGTGTTATTTCTCCACCAATTTTACCATCCTGTAGCTTTTAGGTACAATTTCAGTGAATTGCCCCAATTCAGATGATACAAGTCAACTGGTATTCTTTGATGTGTGCTGGGTATTCTCCAGGGCATCAGGAACGAAATCATCTTGTATAAAATCATATCCTGGTTGCAAACAGCATATTCCCCCAGCCAGCAGCTAATCTAGATATATTAACCCTAGCCAACCTAAGAGTCCATTTCTCATCCAGTGTCATGAGCCCGGCCCTTTTATATTTTTATGACCCTGTCAAAAAATAATATTTGCTGCCATTGGTGATGATTTGAATTGCCTCCTCTGAGCTGTGCAAATGGAGAAAAAGGTCTGTTATCAATTTTGCTAAGCGTGCCTAGAGGATTGTGGATTGTTTCAGGTCCAAGTTATAGATGACAACAAACGCTACAAAGCCTTTTGAAGCAGGGCAGCTGATGATGGTATTGTCATAAAATCTGGCTTGTTCCTTTTTGCAGCACTATTTGCACCCGTCAAGGAGATTAGAGGCTATGATTATTGAAAAGAATTGATACTTTTATTGCCAAGATCAGCTAACATGCAAACTAAACTGCAGCATCAGTTGTTTGCCGCTTTCTCCTGTATGCAAGTGTATTAGTTTAACTACATCTACACATCCACGGAGTGTTTTTTATTCTACACTCATATTAAATAAAAGTTGTCAATAACAAAGAAATACCTGAAAATGTGGAACAATGGAATAGAAACAGAAAATGTTCAAAACATCCATCAGGTCCATCAGCACCAGGTAATGAATCTCAGCCTGACTTTTCACTTTCCAGATGCTGGGAAGTTCACTCTGTATTTCCAACATTCACTAAGTTTATTCACATAGCATCATAGAATAGTTACAGCACAGAGGGAGGCCATTCAGCCGTTCAGATCCAGGCCAACTCTCTGCAAGAGGAATTCAGCTAGTCCCATTCCCCTGCCCTTTCCTTGCATGCCATACTTTTCATTTTTAAAGAGTTGAATCAATAATGGGTGCAGCTATTGCAAAGACGTTCCGTGTACCAGCCCTATTTTCAAAGACACATTTGGACAAATTGTTTTGCAGCTGCAACGGCTTTTGAAGGTTTTTGCTCCTTAAAATTATGCAATGGGCTCTGCTTCAGTATAGTTTGCAACCTCTAATCTAGAAATTAGGGCAGTTATAATTTTTGGCATCAGCAATCACTCCACAAATATTCAGGCCAGCAACTAATAGGACTCAAAGCCACAGGCATTGGCATGAGTTGAAGTGGTCGTAAATTGCTAGAGTAGTGGCAATAGTGAATCATTCCAGCCACAGAACGATTGAGGAGACTTGCTGCAATTACTGATGCACATTCTTAATCGTACAATGTGAAGTTTGCAACACAACTATACAATGGCTTTCCCATTCATTTATATATATTTTGCTATATCTTCCATCTCCACACAGGACAGTCATTACACAAGGTATACTTGAGGGCTTGTATTATTTCCTGCAGCATGTCCCTTTGCAGCTTATCATAGACTGCTTTATTGTCCGTAGTAATTTTTTGGGGAGGGGGGAATGTCTGGAAGTCAAACTTAAAATTCCAGAAGAGTTTTATATCTTTTACTTCAGGATGAGTCACTAAGAGCTTTCTTTTTATTGCTGTTGTAAGATATATCACAAGACAAATATTTCCACTAGTTTGTAAATCATCAGTGCAGTGACTGCCACTTCCTGTTTGGTGTATGGTGAGGTCAGCCTCCAGTTCTATTAAAGGGTGGGGGGGAGGGGGGGATCTTTGGAAAGCAGAGCTTTATGACATGTTTTTGAGTTAACGTTGTATTGCTAAGGCTCCTTAAGGTTGAATGTGGGAGGATATTTGTAAAGAGTAGTAGAAAAGACAGCAGAACATGTCACACAGAGGGTGCACAAGTGATGTCTTTTCCATCTGGGGTTAAATATTCGAGAACATTGTTTCAGTGACTCACTGAACAACCAGTGTTTTGCTTAAGAATAGTTAAGGGAATTCTCCAGCTGTCAGACTTTAATGAAAGCCTGACTAAGACTTAATACAGTGCACAGAATTTTTTTTTCCAAACCAACATATAGAATGAACAGCAACAAAAGTTATACTTACTCCAAGACCCCCACAAGGGAGAGCAGTGAAGAAATTTTGCGTGACAAATCCTAGATGAAGAAGGAAAAAAGTAAGTAGAGTCTTAATTATTGCGAGTTCAGAATTGCATTCTTTAGAGTTTAGAAGCCAAGTTCCATGTCATAAACAGAGGAAACTTGGTGGAACAGCATGGAGTACAGAAAACATTCAAGTCTGCACAACCTTACAAGATGTTCATTTCAAGGTTGAGCTAATGTGGAATATTTTCTGTTCATTTCGCAGATGCCTATTACACATTGGTTTATGTCCCAAGATCAGCACACATGGGGATTTAAAATTAAAATTTTCTCCCTTCCTTGCTTAAAAGTGCTGACTTATGGTAACACAGGCTAGACTTTCCTTTGATTGGCGTATTAGCTGCAAGATAGAAATTTGAACTATCACTTTGTTGGACCAACTTTCCTGGGTCAAACTGGTTAAATATTTAATTGCCAACACCAGGATCAAGCCAACACAGCAAGACCTGCAGCATCTGAAGAGATGGAGAGGTTTGAAAGAAGGCTGAAGTGTCCCAAAGTGAGGGAGTAAAAAATTATTTTAGATATCAGTCTGGTCTGACGTCTAAATCATAGGGCCTCTACAGAGGTAGTCAAGAGGCTATTTCTAGACTTTGTCCTTTTGCGTGTATCAACTTAAGAGGCTCAACACTTTGAATTCAGAGATCCATGACCCTTTCCTTGATGATCCTGGCACTAGAGGCCATGGCAGGAACATTGCAGTCTGCCCCAAATTCTGAATTTGCCTCATTAACTACCATTGTCATGTCCAATTGTGGGTGGCATAATGGAGGAAAATACAGCCAGAGAGTTCATATAGACTCCAAGTACCCTGCAAAGCAACTGTAATCAGTGGACATTCAGGTGATTCTTGAGGAATAAAATAGATGTACAGCTGCTCACATCAAACAGTTTGAAGGGATAATTTTTTAAATATGTATTTTCATTGGAACTTTTTCCTATTTTTAACAAACAACGCAACAAACCCTCAAGGATTGGTACAGTGCAGCATAATCATTTTTCTACATACTCACAAAGAAAGTTTGGATCATTCATTATTCATTACAAACAGCACCTTCAAAGATACAGTGAAGGGGTCTTTCAGAGATTGGGGGAAAACAGGATAATAAGATAAAGTCATGAGTACATAGTATAACAGTGGACAGCCTCGCTTGCAGGATACTAGAGACAGAGCCAGGATATTCCAAGTAGCTACTGCCATTGTGTATTCAGTGAAGGAATAGGATTTGACACAGGGATAGAAAAGATTCTCGCACCACACTTAGACATGCACCAAAGCACATTTCCCATCTCCAGGTATATCGGGGCACCATTGATCCAAAACATGTCCTTTCCCAGGACATGTGCTCTGTCTGTACCTTTCAGGGGTCTGTAAGAGATTATTTGACTTCAAAATAACAAAACCATGTGACACTAACAGTTCTAAGGGGTTTTCCTCGCCAGTTGTGAGGACTCGGGTCATACCTGCAATGTCCACCACCCACCCACCACTCCGCAATGGCGCTACTCACATTAGCCATGAAAATGCAAGGATTATATGAAGAAAAGGCAGATAAATATCACATAGCCCTAGTGCCATACAACTTACCCAGCATACCCAAGCTTTTTAAGAATATTAAACCACTAGGATTCAATTTTGTCACAGGACTGCAAGCAATGCAGGTAGTCCTCCATGCCACCTTGCACTCCTGGTATAATGAGGATCAAATCTTTGTCTTAAATCTGGAGTAATTAAAGGAACATGCTGAGGGATGCATTTAATTATAAACAAATGCCCGGTTTTCAAAGGATAACAGGCAAAATTCACCTCAGTGCTCATATACTAGATCAACATGATAAATAACATTACAAAAAGGAACTAGAATGATAAGGGGTAAAGAACAGGATTAGCGATGAACTGCAGATTATGACTCCAAATTATTGTCATCTATGATTTTAGAGAGGCCAAAGCCTTAGTAGGATTGTTGAACAGTCTTTTGGATCTGTCAGATGTCACCCTCAGGGTTGCAGGATAAATCATGGCAAAGTGCATTCAGATAGCTTTCAGATGCTTTCCAGCTTGATCAAAACTTTCATGACTGAAGCTATGAAAACGCATGATTACCAGCCAGGGGTCAGACCTCGAAAACACAATACGATGTGCCCCTTCAAGATTAATATGCCCAGCTTTTGTGTCAAGATAAAGAAAATGTGTGTAAAGGTGTTGGCTCACCAGTTTAGGGAAAACACAACTCATTTATTTGCAGGTTAAACTCTACAGAGGCTTGCAGCCTCGTGGCTGCAATCAGCTCCCTCGCTGATTCTGAGTGCAGAAGTCCATGCTTACCATGGTGGTGATCCCCCATTCTGCTCCCCAGGTCATGTGACCTTTACTCTGCAGATTGATCCTTAAAAGGACAATCACCATAACATGGTAGCAAGTTCTCAAAAATTTAGCCAAGAGCGCGCCCTCAACTCCTACTGGAAAGCCAGTCACACGGACACTCCTTCTCCAGTTGCAGCTCCCCAGATTAAGCAGGATATCTGACATACCATTTAGCTGATTTTCCAAGGATTGAAAGTGGATCTGAACTAAGGATGCTGCATTCTTGACAATAAGGTTTCTTTCCTCTACTTCATCAAGCTTGCTTCTTATTGATAGTCTGCCATTCAGCAATATAAGCACTGAAATTCTGTGCCAGAAGGCCGTGTTCGTCATCTATAACTTTAATCATACTGGCAGTCATCATCTACGATGATGTTGCCAGGTTGAGAGCCCACTCACTGAACAAATCGCCATATTGATGGCTCGGTTCACCCCGGCTGCCTCCAACTACTTCTTTCCATCAAGGATTTTCATGACTTTATTCAGCACTTTGTCCCAATACCGAACCAGAACTCTTCCAGGGATATTGTACGGAGTTTTCACTCCAAGATCAGTTACTTATGAGCTGTGCATCAGGATAAATAAAATGATTAAAAGATGGCCACCCATTAGACTTGGTGCTTGATTTCTGAGAGATCCTATGTATGCTTAGAACATAAGAACTAGGAGCAGGAGTAGGCCATCTGGTCCCTTGAGTTTGCTTCAGTCTATGCAAAGACTTAATTTTAGGATATTTCTGCCTATGCAATTACATTTAAATGCTAGACTGTAGGGGTTAACTAACACTGCTAACTTGATTACATTTTAAAGCTAACATGACTACATTTTAAAACTCAGAAGGCATGCTGGGTTAGCTAGAACTTGATTGCATTCCTGAAGAGTATGCAGCAGACAAACAGCAGCAGCTGCAAAGCTTGTTTCTCTAGACATACATGATGTGGAGATCTCTGGACAGAGACAGCCTGCAAAGGACATTTACAATAATGAGATAAGAATTGAAATATAGATTGTAACTGTGTGTTCAGTTTTCAGTTTGTTTTCAAGAACCAATTCAGTCCAGTACAGTACAGGGACTGGCTTGCTTAGAAACCAGTCTCCAAGTAAGCCTTTCTTTTTCTTTTTACTGCTTCTGTCATGTTAAATTTCTTAAGTTCTGTTCAATTAAAGAAAACCATTTTAAAATTTGTACCAAGTGTTGTCCCCTTGTCTATTCGCATGAATGAATGGACCTACAATTTCCTTTCACTAAAATTAACAGGAAAATTTGTCAAGCTGTTTAATGGCTGGTTGATTCCAATATTGCCCATTTCCACTATTGCCTTAAATTAAAATTATCCCCAATTGCTTTTGGAAGTATTTAATGTATTATGGATTTACCTCGGGCAGGATTTTCCAGCCGTTCCTGCCAGCAGGAAGTTCCGGTCCTGCTGACAGTAAGCCTCCACCACAGGTTCCCCGGTCCTGGAAGGTGTGAACATCGTGGCAGGACTGGAAGTTCTCGCCACCAGCCGATAGCGTGCTGCCTCTGCCATTGCAAAATATGCTGTGGGGCAGGGGAGGGGGTGGAAAATCCTGCCTCTAATCTTTTCCCTACAATTTTCAATTTTGACATATACCTACACTTTATGCTTGGGCCTTCCAACCTGATTTCTAAAGTTAAATAATAAAACCTGCCTTTCTCACTCCTTATTGCTTAACTAAATTACACAAAAATACTTTGTTTATTCTAGGAATTTGGACAATGCAGTCAAGGCAGCATTTGTTGTCCAGCATTGGTTCCCCGAAGGGCATTAAGAGACGACCACACGGTGTGGGACTGGCGTCATGTATAGGCCAAACCGGGTCAGGGTAGCAGGTTCCTTTCTCTGAAGGACATTGATAACCCAGTTGGGTTATTTCCTTTTAACTAGATTCCCTCATGCTATGCATCATTCCACACACTTCTTTTGGTGTTCCTACAGTGACTCTGTTTTTTGCAAGTCTTGTATCAAAGAAAGACATAAATATACATCCAGGAAAGAATTACAAGTGAAAATACACATCCTCTCAGTCTGTAGTGAAATCTGTTAGACAGCTGATCTAATACATCGACTGCAGTACTATTGTAGCAATTGGGTCATAAAAATAATGAAAAGGCAAGCATCTTGAGTATAGATTTGTACAGTATTTTTAAGTGAAGATTTTCATCCACTCCACCCGGACCAGATGGGACAGTGTGATCTGTCAATTACCATCCCATTCTCATAGTGCACCAATACTTGTCATTTGACCAGGATCCTGAGATGTGTGGAGTTCCATTAAGCATGCACCACACATCTGACCCAGATGTTGAGTGGCCTGAACAGTGATCATTAAAAGGACCATTGTCGGTCTCTCAGAAAAAAGTCCTGGAAAAGGCTTAGAATTTTTATTTTGAGTGGATAGCAGGTGCCCTGGGCTCACAAATAAATTCTATCCCATTGCCGACCTTCTCGAGACCCTCTGTATGGATTGTTCTGGATACCTACAGGGGGAGAATCTTCAAGCTTCAGGTGCTGGCTTAACAGGATGGGCACACATTTTGCTGGAACTTATACCGCTGGCCAAAATGGCAACAAATTATAAAAGAACAATTCAAAATTTGGATAAATATGTTGGGAAAAGTAACAATTTGCCACAATTCTTGCTGAGGGCTTTAAGCTGACTGATGTATATTATGTGCTGTTGTCAGTTGAGAAGTCTCTACAAACCTAACAGCTTCCTTGTGTCCAGTTTTTGCCTGTTGAAGATGTTGGTGCCAAAGAGCAGCGAATGATATTCAGAGTGAACCATCTGTATCTCCTCCAAAGTGGCTTTTCGACCTTGGATTCGCTAAAGGAAGAAAGCAGTAAAACACAGTCGCTCAGAAACCTGTATAATTTTATTAACAATTATCACTCTTACAGAGAACTTTATTAAAGACACCTTGACCTATAAATTAATCTGATATCACAAAAGCTGCCTGCAATTTTGTAGCAAATGGCCTTGTTATGCTTTAATCATATTATGACATATTACCAATCACAACAACTAGGTTGCATAGGATGAGCATGACTTCTATTTTTAACATGGAATTATAGAATCTACAGTGCAGAAGGAGGCCATTTGGCCCATCGAATCTGCACCAATAACAGTCCCACCCAGGCCCTATTCCTGTAACCGCACACATTTACCCTCTTGATTCCCGTGACACTGAGGGACAATTTATCATGGCCAATCAACTTAACTCGCACATCTTTGGACTGTGGGAGGAAACTGGAGCACCCGGAGGAAACCCACGCAGACATGGGGAGAACGTGCAAACTCCACACAGACAGTGACCCAATCCAGGAATCGAATCCGGGTCCCTGGCGCTGTGAGGCAGCAGTGCTAACCACTGTGCCACCATGCCGCCCAACATGAGTGACTAAACTGAACAACACACACTGGTGGTAATTGTAACCTAATGCACGAGGCAGGAAACCCATGCTTTTTTTTGTAAAGATGTCATTATGCAAACACTTGCTTTTCATCTTGCCCAGTATCACTCTCAACTGAATTCAATAAAGAGTAAAATCGAGTGTGGTATTGAATCAGTGCTCCACCTGACTCTGTTAGCTTCCCAACAGGCAAGATAAGTTCAGATCAAGCTCTTTGAGTCATAACTATGTTATGAAATTGGACTCCGTCATATAAACATGGTGATATCCACTTTGGGGGGGTGGGGGCAGTTGGGGTGGTGGTTGGTGTTGTAAGGCGGGTGGACAAGAGGTACTGGGTCATTGGATTCTGTCGTGCCTGATTTCTGGGCGCAAAATAAAGAAATAGAGAAGCATAGAATGGTGACAGCACAGAAGGAGGCCATTTGGCCCATTGTGTCTTTTATAGTTCTCTGTCAGAGTAACTCACCTAGACCTGGACCCTGAAAACCTTTTCCCTTCAAATAATTGTCCAATTGTATTTTAAAAGCCACAATTGAATCTGCTTCCACCATACTCAGGCAGTGCGTTCTAGATCCTAACCACAAGTTGCATTAAAGAGTATTTCTCATGTTGCAGTTCTTCTTTTGTCAATCACCTTGATTTGGTACCCTCCGGTTCTTGAACCTTCTGCCAACAGGGACAGTTTTTCCCTGTCTATTCGGTCCAGACACGACATGATTTTGAACACCTGTATAAAATCTCCTCTTAACTTTCTCTTCTGCAAGGAAATCAATCCCAAGTTCTTCAATCTTTTCTCTAACTGAAGTGTTTCATCCCTGGAATTATTCTCATGAATCTTTTCTGTACCCTCTCTAAAGCCTTCACATCCTTCCTCAAGTGTGAATTCCAGAACTGGAAACAATACTCCAATTGAAGCCAAAGCAGTGTTTATACAGGTTTATCACAACCTCCTTGCATTTGTACTTGATGCCCCTATTTATAAAATCCAGAAACCTGTATGCTTTATTAAAGGCTTTCCCAACTTGTCCTGCTACTTGCAAGGATTTGTGCACATTCATCCCTAGGTTTCTCTGACCCCCCCCCCCCCCCCTTAGAATTGTATCCTTCATTTTGTATGGTCTCTCCATAGTATTCCTACAAAAAATGGATCACTGCACACTTCCCTGCATCATCTGTCACTTGTCAGCCATTTCCACCAGCATGCCTAGGGGAGGTATTTTCCCATTTTGAGAATAAGTCCCATAGCTGGAGTAGGAACATGGGGTGTTTTCCACTGCAGTGGCTGGTGGTCAAACACGTCAAATCTTCCGGCTCCAACCTGGCGTTTCACGGTGCACTCAGTGGCGGGGAAGGCCTGGATGGCATGTAATCCACTTTCGCATTCTGGTGCCATATTGAAAAGGTGCCCAACTTCACTGACCTCCTATTGAAGAAGAAAGGTGGACCTCCTGAAAATTAAGATAGATCTCTGAGAACACTTGGAGACTGGAAGATAGACCTCCTGAGAAAGAAGGTGGATCTTCTGGAATATTCTGAGGCTGGAAGAGGGGCCATCTCCAGGACACCCAATCTGGAAGATCCATCTATAGATGCTCCCCTGACTCACTGCTGTGGTGTTCCGGTGTCCGGTGTTGCAGAGGGCCTCCACCCTGAACTCCAGAGGCAGCCCCAGGCATTGCTCAAATGAGTCCTGACATCTGCAGGCCGTGTTGTATGAACGTGTTTCATGTTGGCATGTTTTCCCACCGGCACCGCAGAGAATCTGGTGTGGGGGGGGTTCAGGCCTTCATCCGCATTCCATTAACGGGATACCAATGGGGTTCACTCAGGCCTAAATCGAGTTTCCTGACCCGACATAGTGAGCACAAGCCAGAGGATCGTGCTGTAAATTCATGCCAGCGTGAAATTGATTTTAGGTCCTCCCACCATATCCTCTCGCTGTTTCCACCATTGAACAGCGGGGGGTTAGGAGAATTCTGCCTTAGGTCTTCTTGAAGTGTATCACTATCCTCCTCACAATTTACAATACTTCCAAGTTTTGAGTCATCTGCAAATTTTGACATTGCCTTGTATAACCAAGCATCAATCATTAATGTATGTCAGGAAACACAGTGATCCTAATACCAACACTTCGGAACGCCATGATCTACCTTCCTCTGTTCTGATAAATGACTGTTCAGCACTATTCTCTCTTTCCTGTCTCTCAGTCGACTTTGTATCCAAATTCCCAGCCCTATTTATTCCATGGGTTTTAACTTTGCTGATAAGCCTGTTATGTGGCACACAATCAAATGCTCATTTGGAGGTCCATGTACGCTGGTCAGCTCCCTCTGTTGCCTCATTATACAACTCAGTCAGATTAGTCAAACATAATTTGTCCCTTAACAAATTCATGTTGACTTTTCTAAATTAATCTCCATTTGTCCAAGCGACTGTTAATTTTGTCCTAAATTATTGGCCCATAACTTGCAAGCTCCAAGGTAGTGTTCTGGGGAATCCTCCTACCCTCCACCCCAGAGTTCTTAGCAAAGGATTGCAGGGCAATTGCCCAGGAAGTTCAAATGTCCAATGGGCAATTGCCCTGCACTGGTGATCATCTAAAAATGTAATTTAAATTGCAAACTTGGAATAGTTCCAACTGTCCTGCAGCAATATTTATAGAGAAAAAGTCAGAGGAATTTAAATCACTTCCTGTTGCTTTACTCTGGCCTTTTTCTAACAAAAGTGGGTGTCGTCTCCTTGCGTCAACTCTATAGCTCCTGACAGAAAGCCTCAGGACTACACTGCACTGGACAGTTCTCAGCCTGAGTCAGAAGGTTGGGTGAGGAAGGATGAACAGAATTTTCAGGTGAGAAACTAGGAGCAGAATGGCATTCTGACACTGATTGCCACTCCGTAGAAGTAGCCCCATAGCCCCGCACATTTACCACTGCTAATCCATCTAACCTACACATCTTTGGACACTAAGGAACAATTTAGCATGACCAATCCACCTAACCTGCACATCTTTGGACTGTGGGAGGAAACCCATGCAGGTACAGAGAGAATGCAAAAACTCCACACACACCGTCACCCAAAGCTGGAATTGAATTTAGGTCCCTGGCACTATGAAGCAGCAATCCGCCCAATTTAATACCTCCTATACAGTGTTTCAACAACAATCACTTTGGCTATGACTTAGGCAGCTTTCTTGGTAGAGATGTACGCAAAGTGCTAATTTAATACCTCAGTCATTGAAAAGATGCCCGTTCACTGGTTTGGAGAAAACACAACTCGTTTATTCACAGGTCACAATCACACAGAGGCTTTCAGCCTCGTGGCTGCAACCAGCTCCTGAGATGACTTGAGTACAGAAGCACGTGCTTACTCAGATGATTCCCCCACCCTGCTCCCCGATTGGCTCATTTGACCCTCACTCTGCAGATAGATCCTTAAAGGGGCAATCACCACATCTTTCCCCTCCCTTCATGCAAATGTCAATACTCAATTACAGTCACAGATGATTCAACATTTAGGACATGAATTCAGTCAATCATGCGTCAAATCTTTCAGGGGATTTCCAAATCCTTGTGGAGCAGTGTAACTCCTCTGTCTGGGGCGCTTCCACAGGATTGCTGCCAGCCAAAACCACAATGACAGATGGCTCTTCAGGCACAGGTATTTCAGTTCTGTATTTCCATGGAGACGTCGGTTGTGCCTGCCACAGGAGGACCAGGTACTTCAGTACTAAAACAGTCGGCAACATTTGATAATGGCACTTTTCTTCCTGATGACAAAACTGGCTGCTGCAGCATCTCTCTTTTTCTCAAATGATCTATGTGCTTTCAGACGATCCTTCCTTCTACGTCCACTAGATAAAACAAGGGTCCAGTTTTAGAGACAATGATTCCAGGGAACCATCTCAACCCACGACCAACTTTTCACAGCGTCATCCACCATAAATGACCGAGTTGACTGACATGAATCATGACTTGCCTTCTGACTGCTTTGGCTGTCCTCTATGCTCCCCGGCAAATTTGGAAACACGAGGCTCAATCTTGGTCTGTGATGACGGTTCATTAACAACTCTGCTGGTGGGACTCCCGTTGCTGCATGTGGAGTGGTTTGGTAGCCCAGAAGGAAACATGAGATTCTGGTCTCCAGGGTTCCTCCTGACTGCTTCTTTACGCCAGAACTAAGTTTTGGTTGGACAACTCACTCAGCTAGTCCATTAGATGCTGGGTGGTAAGGCACAGTTATAATGTGGTTGTAGTGAAGTTCTGAAATTCAGCATTGTGAATACTGTTCCATTGTCAGACACGATGACTTCAGGTATTCTGAGGGTGGAAAACATTGGTATCGGCCGGGATTCTCCCAAAAAGAAACCTAAGTTTCCAAAGTGCAGGACAACGGGAGTAATTCCCACGATTTTTTTGAAACGTACTTACCAGAGTGAATCTCCAATACTCTGAGCACTGCAAAGTGCCACAGTGGGATGCACTCTGGAGAGTAGGGGGTGGGGCGTATTCCTGTCCAAGAGGCTGGTAGCCCAGTGCTGAGAGGCTGCTGCGTATGTGCCGAACCGTCAGCACAGAGATCAGCGCATGCGCAGTGGCCTCCCATTGCCGGCCTTCAATTGCTGGCCAGCCCCACAACTCCCCTGATCACTGGCCCTCCGAGCCCCTCCCATCCCCACCTCCTGATTGTTGGCGTCCTGGACCTCCCTGGGCCAACCTCGATCTCCACACCCTCTACCAGGCCTGAGCCCCCCCCCCACCCCCTCTCCCGGGCAACCCTAAGCCACCTCCCCCACCAAAGGCCAGCCCTGAGAGCTCTCACTCCCTTCTTCCCCCACCAATCCTCTTGTAGAGTGGCAGCAGGTTCCTCCCACCACGATCACCCACCCAAAAGCTCCTGCCCCTTCTGGCCCCACCCACTTGACACGGCCCGGTGGGCAGTGCCAGGGTGTCAAGATGGCACTGCTAGGCTGGCATTGCTCAAGGGGCAGCCCCCTTACCCCCGACCACCCTGGGGGGGCCTCAATGGCCTCTGTTCCTTCCAATGAGGTCAGGTGCCTGTTCCCCATTAGTGGGGAGCAGTCGTAAATGCTGCTGGAGGGAAGCACTCTGGAGGGAGACGTTAGCAGGCTGGAGAAAACTGTTCCGGGCCCGCTAATCATATTGAAAAGCTGATTTCAATATGACAATCAGCTCCATGCTGATGTCCAGTGCGGAGCAGATTACGCTCAGAAACATGGCCTGGGAGACACGTGGAGGCCCGGGCACCCAATATGAATCCCGCAAAACGGCCGCTGCTGATGCCTGCTAGCCCGCTGCGCTGCTCGAGTAGTGCAGCGGGCTGGGAGAATCCCGGCCATAATCTTTCAATGGTAGTGTGCAATGTAGGAGACTTCACCTCAAAAATGTCTGTCCACTTGGTGGGCATCAACAATAAGCAGAAACATTGTGCCCATGAATGGACCAACATAATCTATATGAACTCGTACCCATAGCCAGCCATGGCCAAGGGTGCAGTCGGGCTGCAGCAGGCAACCTTTGTTGCAACTGGCACTGTTCAGAGTACTTGTCTAGGCTCTCGATGTCGGCATTAATACCAGACCACCACATATAACTTTTGGCGAGATCTTTATCTTTAAGATGTCCAGATGAACACTATGTCATTCCATTAGAAGTGGCTCTTTGCCTGGCACAGGGATGATGACTCTTGCTCCCTAGAGTGTGATGTCACCCTGGCAACTCAATTCATCGTTGCTTTAATTTCTTCAGAAACTGGCTCATTGGCCCAACCTGTATCTTGTGTCTCATTTTGGACAGAGATAAATCCCGACTAGTCCAGTCTGTGATTTGCTTTGCTGAGATTGACAATGTGTTCAAAAATTCAATGCCATGACAATTTACCGTGATACTGGAGTACCTGTAACACTTTCCTGTAAAGGTCGGCTGCATTCAAATTTGCTATGTGTGTTCCAGGGTGCTTGAATGTATATTCGTAGATGGACAGAAATAACGCCCAATGTTGAATTCTTGCCAATGCGATAGTGGAATAGCCTTGTCTTCTTTAAAAAGACCCAAGAGAAATGATGGTAACGTGCTTACCATACAAGTACTGGAGGAATTTCTTGACACCAAAAACTATTGATAATCCTTTCTCAATTTGTGAGTAGCCTTTTTTGGCCTCTGAGAAAGTTCTTGAGACATAGTTTACTAGCCTTTCAGATCCAGCATCCATGTCATGGGACAACACTGCACCAATGCCATATGGAGAGGTGTCATAGGTCAACACCAATTCCTTAAACGGGTCAAAATGTACCAACAAGTTTGAAGAATGCAGCAAATGTTCTAATCTGTTGAAAGCTTCTTTTGGAGGAGTCTTGCAAAACCAACTGATTTTCTTTAGCAGAATGTGTGAAGGGGCCAATAACGTTAACAAGTTTGGTGAAAAAAACACCCACAGCAATTTATCATTCCCAAAAATAACTTGAGCTCAGGTGTGTTTTGGGGGGCTGGTGTCTCCTTTATGGTCTTGACCTTGTCTTCCCTGGTGTGTAATCCTTGTGTATCTACACACTATCCCAGGTAGGTTACCTCTGGCTTGAAAAGTACATTTCTCCTTCTTGAGGTGAACTCCAGCGTCTTGAAATCTCTTCAGCACCTCATCTAAGTTTGCTAGATGTTCGATTTATTCGATCCAGTTATGAGATCATCAAGGTATACCACAACTCATGGCAGCCTCTGCAGCAGACTGTCCATTGTCCTCTGGAAAATGGCACATGCTGAAGACATGCCAAATGGCAGGCGCGTGTATTGGAACAATCTTTGTGTGTGTTTATTGTGACATGACCTCAGGAAGCATCCTCTAATTCGAGTTGCTGATATTCGTGACTCATGTCCAGCTTTATATAAGGTTGACCTCCTGCCAACTTTGCATACAGATCTTTAATCTTCGAGATTGAATATTTATCCAACTTGGCAGCCCGATTAACTGTCAACTTGTAATCACCATAAATGCGGGTGGGTGTTGTCTGCATACAATACGGGAACTATGGTTTCTGCTTTCTCTCAAAACATATTGTACTGGTCTCACCCTAAAGAATCAAAGGGTTGCCTCTGGGTCCACAAAGACCTTCACTTGCAGGGCTTTTATTTTGGCTAATTCACACTTGAAGATGCTCTCATATTCTTTCATCAGTTCAAGCAGTTCTCCTACCCGCACTTGAAAAATCTTGATCCAATTTAACTTGATTTCCTGAAGCCAATTGCGGCCAAGAAGACTTGGCCTTGTGCCTGTCACTATGATCACTAGGAGTTGGGCAAGCTGTTGCCCATTGCTTACAACGACCTTTGCAGTGTCCATTATTTCACTGCTTCTCCTGTATAAGTTGTTAACTTGGCCACAGCACTCTCCAAATTGAATGGTTGAACTCCTTCTCTCAAGTACTGATATGTATGCCCTAGTATCAACTTCCATCTTAAGAGGCTTCCCATTTACCCAGAACATTACTGTAATAGGGGCTATCTTGCCTGCTTTTATTTAAACAATGAGTGAATATTTAAATTGTTGGTGCTAGACTCTTCCACATTATATACTGATGATGCATTATTTAATTGGCTGCTTGGTGGACTTGCCGCTACACCTATGCCTTAAGTGGCCTCCCCGATGACAATAAAACACTCAACGTCCTTACATCTGCAGGATTCAGGGCAGTGGTTATCTTCACAACAGTAACATTCTGCTTCAAACTTTGCTAATCCACGGCCTCTTTCAAATATTCTTGTATTATTTGTGACTAAATTCGTTTCCTGCCTTGTGGCTACTTCTTCAGTTTTGGTGCCACTGTTGATTGTAGGTTCCTGCCTGAACTTTTGAATGGTGCCATTTTGTGTGCTCTGTAACTCTTGTGCAATTTTTTAAGCACTTTCCATTACCTGCATTGTCTCCATTGCTCATTTAAAATTTATTTCAGCCTCTGCAAGTAATCTCCATTGAATCACCTTGTCATTCATCCCGCAGACTAATCTATCCTGTAACATAGAAGGTGCTCCAAAATCCCAATATTCCGATAGCTGTTTCAACTTAGCGATACAAGTCGCAATTGTTTCACCTAGGGCTTTTCCCCTTGCATTAAACATGAATCTCTGGTGTGTAACCGATGGTTTAGGCTGGAAATGTGACTTCACCAATTCCACGAGCATACTGAATGATTTGGAGTTGGGCATGTTTGGGACTGTGAGGCTGTGAATCAGATCATAAGTTTAGGTTTCATATGTACTTGATAGAGTTGCCTTGCACTTCACCTCCTCCCCTATTTCATTCACTTGGAAGTAATACTGAAGGCACTCTACATATTGTGTCCATTCCTCTGCGGAGAAGTCAAGTGGATCTATCTGACCAGAGAGGGGCACCTTGGTAAATACTTTTTCCTTTTCTCCACTTCATTCAATTGCAATGGAAACTGGATACTCTCAGTCTGAGGATCGCTTATTTTCTCTTTGTCGTCAAATGTAAAGATGCTGGTTCACCAGTTTAGGGAAAACGCAACTTGTTTATTTACAGGTTAAATTATACAGAGGCTTCAATCAGCTCATGCGATGATTCTGAGTACAAAAGCCCATGTGTACCATGGTGGCCCTTCACCCTGATTGGTTCCTCAGGTCAGCTGGCCCTTAGTCTGCAGATTGATCCTTAAAGGGACAATCACCACAAAGTGGTAGCTAGTTCTCAAACATTTAGCTATGAGTTTGCCCTCAGCTCCTTCTGGAAACCCAGTCACACGGACACTTCTCCTTTGGTCCCGGCTCTCCAGATTAACCAGGATATCTGACATACCATTTAGCTGATTATTCAAGGATTGAAAGCAGGCCTCAGCTAAGGAAGGTGCATTCTCGACAATAAGGATTCTTTCCGAGGCTTCATCAAGCTCTTTATCGGTATTTTGCAGTTCAGCAATGTGAGAATTGAAATTCTGTGTCAAAAAGCTGAGTGTGTCATCTATAATCATAATCATATTGGCAGTCATCATCTATAATGTCTTTGCCATTGTCGGGTCCGGAACCCACTCACTAATCAAATTGCCATACTGAGGGCTCGGTTCTACCCTGGCTGCCTCCAACTGCTTCTTTCCATCGAGGGTTTTCATGACTTTACTCAGCACTTTGTCCCAAAACTTAACCAGAAATCTTCCAAGGTCATAGTACAAATTTTTTACTCCAATATCACGTTTTTACAGGCTGTGCACCAGGATAAATGAAAGAATTAAAAGATGTGCCTTGCCAAAGCTCACAGAAACACAGCTAATCCCGCACTCGCATCTCAAAGGGATAACTTGAACTTTGGCTGATGGTGTAAGTTAGGTGGTATCAAATTGGTCACCCATTTGCTTAATTACCTTTCATTGAAATCAGTTAACAGGAAAATTTGTCAAGCGTGTCATGGCTGGTTGATCCAATATTTTCCATTTCCACTATTGCCTGAAATTAAAATTATCCCCAATTGCTTTTGGGAGTAATTTAACTTAACATATTACTGATTTACTTATGGTGGAATTTTCCAGCCAGCCCCACCAGCAGGATCTTCGGCAGATCCCCATCGCAGATTCCTTAAAGGGACAATTACCACAGTCATGAACCACGACTCCCTTTTATGGCCCCTAATTGATTTCACTCCTACTTTTACCAACCTTTTACAATATGTATCTCTACGGAAAATTTAGGTTCCCTTTCATGTTAGTTGCCAGTCTCTTCTCACACTCTCTCTTTACTTCTTGTATTCGTTTTTCACTTCCCATTTGAATTTTCTAAAATCAGTTTGGTTTTCAAATGTATTATCCAACTGACATCTGTCAAATGCACCCTTTATTTTGCTTTATCTTAACTCTCTATCGCTTTTGTCTTCCATGGAGTTCTGGCGTTGTTTGTTTTACTTTTTGTGGGAATGTACTTTGACACGACCCAAATTATCTTCCCTGTAAAATTAGCCCGTTGTCTCATTAAAGTTTGGTCTGCTAATTTTTGATTCTGATTCATCCAGGCGAGATTCGTCCTCACCAGATGAAGTTGGCCCTTCCCCAGTTCATGTAGTTTTTTAATTTTGGGAAAGATCTCTCCTGGAAGTGCATCATCTGCCAAATTGGCAGACAGAGAATTCCAATTCCCCAGGATACCAGTCTAAATGAGGCATTTAGCCTCAAAAATATGCTTATTAGGGTCTAATGGGGTAAACACATGAGCCCATAACTTCCGCAGAGTGGCAAGCTCATCTTCACTGCAATTGCACAGCTCGTGTCTCACTCAACCGTACTCACTGTGAAGTGTAATCAGTGCAGAGTAACTGGGGTGCAGAATGTTCAGTCATATCCCCTTTTATGGCTGTAGCTGCCTTAAAAGGGATGTTTAAAGGGACAAAGGAACAGGTAAGTTTCAATGGTAAATGGTAGGGCGAACCGGATGGGAGAGGGTGAGAGGTGGGTCAGAGCAGGGAAGGGGTCCCAGAATGGAGAGGGGAAGGGGTTTTGGACCAGAGTCAGGGGGGAGGGGTTGGACCAGAGGGGGTTCAAGCTCGGAGCGGGGGAGGGGGGGGTGTGGGTGTGATGGTTTGGAGCCAAAGTGGTGTGGTGGGGGGGAACGGGGTTTGCGAGTCTGGGTCTGGCTTCTTCGATAGTTACTCTGAAAGAGTTAGAAGGAAAAATAGTCCTTGGAGCTAGAAGGGACTTTTTGCCTTCTAACTCTTTTAGAGTAACTATCAGGGCAAAACTGTCAGAACTATCCATAGTTAGTGATTTAAATCGCTTCTGTCAGATGGTTCCCAGCCCAATGCAATTGTTCAGAGGAAGTTAGCACTTCTGGGTAATTGCCAGATAAACCCTTACGTAGGAACTTCCTGGAGGGATTCCCCAGCACATCACTGGGCTACCCCCCAAATGCGATGCTGGGGAACCCAGAAGTTATGGGCCATGTTTTGGCCAATGTTTCTAAGTCAACAGTGCAACTCAGCAAAGCACAAAAAAATTACCTGCCTGATGATATAGGTGAGAAAATGTACCCCCTGGTATATATCAATAGTGCAAGCCATTACCAACTTGCAATCACATACTCATGTTATAACTGCACTGTGTATTGCACAGATTACTATTATCAGAAAGATGTTTATAAATATGCTAACAGGCAAAAATTCAGATGGAAAAACTGAAAGAAATGATGGTCTGTTTAAGTGAAGTTGGGTCCCCGACATCATCTTACATCAAAGATATTGGGTGGAATCTTTTGGGGGCAACATGGACCACACCTGTCTGCTGGAGACTTGGCGAGAGACTCGCATTGCCTCCACTGAGGTGGGCCTTTCTACAGGATCAGTGCTCGAGGGGCGCGGAGGTCCAGCTATCAGCCAATCAGAGGCTTGTGGCTCCTGCTGGAATGACAGCCACTGTAAGTCTATGATCATGATGTGACCCAGCCAGAGGTAAGTATTAGTGGGGTGGGTTCATAATTTGGGGATCATGGAATAGGAGGGGAAAAGTGGGTGTAAGATGGGTCAGCCATAAGGGCAGGGTGTGGCATTCAGCAGGGCCTCCTTCCTAATCCCAGGCACTATGCCTTTGCAGGAGTTTACAACAAGCAGCCCACACAGGTTTATTTGTCATTCTCCTCCACATGGTAACAAGTCCACCTGCAGTTGGTTTAATATTAGTGGCAGTAGGATGAGACCCTTAAGTGATCAATAATTGTCAACTTATGGGCCTCAATTGGCAGTGTGGCAGGAAAGCCCACCTTCCCATCCTCGATCCAATTACATTGGACGCGGGAAGGAGCTGGGGTGCTTGCCTGCCATTGCCCTGCCCAATTAAATGCCCTCTAAACACTGCCACTAGAGAAAGCAGAAGATCTTGCCCATTTCAGTAGAAATAAACATTAGCATGCTTCCCAAGGGCAAATAAAGATGGGCAATAAATGCTGCCAGTGGCACCCTCATCCATAAAAAATGAATTTAAAACAGTGAGACTTTTCCATCTAATTATCCCATTGCAAATTCGTAACCAACAGAGTTAAAGACCAGAAGCATAGTATATGAATGCTCTGAAAACAGACAGATCTAACATTGCCGTTGTTTATTGTATTAAACAATTACTTTCCTGGTCACTTATCAAACAAATATTGAGAAACAAATCACAGGATCAAAATATCTACTTTTGTAACAGTCTTTAGAATTAATATCACAGGAATGATAAAGCAACTTTAATATTTACCTCATTATCTAGGTAACATAACTGACCAATCAGCAAAAACAATAAGTTGTGTTTGTTTTTAATCCTTAAATATATTAAAGTCACACCAGTGAAATGCTTCATTTTTTGACTGCATCAAATACTGAAGTTGAATGCCAGCATTCAAACCAATTGACTTTGGTGTCTGATTCAAACCTTCACTCAGAAATTGATGCTCGAGTCGCAATTATTTTATCATGTTTAAATTTGTTTGGTGTACATTCTGTGCCCATTCAGGAACACCTTTGTAAATGCTAATTTGAACTTGTATTGCTGGCTGTAAATTGAATCAGCCATTTGTTTTATTCTTGGTGGTTTTGCTTCCATATTACGTTAGTGTAAAATTACTTCCATGTATAATTCCATGAAACGCATAAGAACTCATAATTGAGAGCCTGGTAAAGAATGCACTTTTTATTAATTGAATTCATGATGTTCAAAATGTAAATGCAACACTAGCTTTCTTTATGCATTGAAAAGATTCTCAACAATCTACTATTAATTGAAATATATGGTTGAAACATGTATAAGAGTTTTCCTTTGAGACCCATGGAATATTAACATTCATTGGATATTGCATGTCAGTGCAAATAATTAATATTAAATAATTGCAGGCTTTGCCAGAAAGTTTCATCGCTTAACTTTTGAAATGTTTATTCAGTGTCTGGAAGTAGTTTTAGAAATTTATGTCTACTAGTCCATAGTTCGAGGTCACAGTCCCATGACATGTCAATGAGTGATTTCTTACACCCCACCTCACCTCACAAGTGCTGAGCATTCCCGTTTCCTGAAACCTTGACCAGATGCTCTGTATCCTTCCAGCATGCTCAGGGTGATTGCTATGGTTACCACAGATGCACTGGTGTTTAAGCATGATGGTGTCATAGACTACTCCTGCAGTAAGAGAATAGCAAAGGGATAAAGAGTGGACTTTTAATATTAAGCACTGTATTCATGTTGCAAAAAATGACCCAACATAAAAGAAGACCAATTTAGAACAATTTGGGTGAAGATTTTTCACTTTGCTGCAGTGGTAAGTAGAATTTTATTAGCGTTATACACTTTATGTTTTTTTTAAAGTTAATTTAATCATGCATTGTTTAAATTTACATTTCAAATAGCACTGTTGCTGGTGCTTTATAAAATAAAGAAGATTTATTTGGGTTACAAACTTGCCAATGGAATAAACAGGAATAAAGAAATTGTAATTTTCAGAAGGAAATAGAAACTTAAAACCCTGTAGCTCTCACTATATCAAAACCCTTCATGAAGAAGAAATCTGAACTAATCTGAAATTGTCAGTATCTTCTAGTAATACCACCATCAGGACATTCCAACTATTTCAATATTTCTGATAATTGTAGTATGATGGTAGTGTACTGGGTAGTTATCTTTAGTACTTTTGGTAGGCTGTGTCCAAGAATAAATTGAATGACTTGTGAGATTGTTACTACATCCAGCAGAAAACATGGATACAAACAGGTTGGTAGAGAGAATTTCAGACATTTCTAGAATGTCATGGAAATATATATGTCATCTACATAGACCTAACTACCATGGAAACAAAAGCCTCAATGAGCTAGGCTCCTCTAGGAACAGAAACTGGTGATATCGATTTAAAGTCTCAAGGGGTATCTTACCCACTGGGCTGCCATATACATCAAATAAACCAGATGAGTTGCATAGAAATATCGATACAACATCAAAACATAGTTGCAAGAAACACGTACCTTTCAGATAGTCTCTTTCATCTACAGAAGTCAGATGCAAACAAAACATGCAAATGTTTGGCTTGATAATCCAAAATGCTAGTATACAAATGTAGTATCGACAAAAAGATCTAAATCTCCCATTATACATAGAGACCTCAATAGTTATTAAAAGGTGCCAGTGGATCTAAAAATAATTAGGTTAAAGTGATATTCAGAGCTCAATCTTACTGGGATCAAAAACCAGCAACAAGATAACTAGCTATCAAGAGTACTTGTCAATCATTGAGCTCCAAATGCCATGCATCATTTTACTGTGGTCTGCATTTAATTTATATTTGTTTACATTTTACCCCATTGGGTTTCTGTGCTAGCTTTCGTTAAACTCAAACTGGAGGTGGCTCAGTTACTTGGGTCTATTCAGCTAAAGAAATAATCCATTCTATTTATGTTTCTATGGGGGTAATATTAATACCCCCACATCCTCCTGCCTGCTCCTCATATGGACAGGAGAAGGTCGAGGATGGGGTTAAAGTGGCAGAAATGTGAAACCTGATCCCAGCCCGACATGCGTCTACTTCCAGTTTAACCACAGTGGGTTTGTAGCATCCAAGTAACCTGCACGAGGTGGGGTTGTGATTGTAATGTTTAAATGATGCTCCATCATTGGGAATCATTTGAAATTATCAGACACAATCTGGGTTCCCAGGACTCATTAAATTCCATGTTTCCAATGTTTCCAGCATTTCTGGACTACCCCAACTTCCCCACATACATGTTCCCCAACTCCCTGCAAATAGTGGGGCCCATGTCATTGTGTTTATTTAACATTGTTTTTAATACTCTTTCAGGTTTCCCAAGGTACTTGCAACAATACTGCAACCTCTAATGTTTCTGCCTCATGGGGTTTTCTTCAGGGTGACTGAGTTTTTATCAGATCTTCAATAAAGCTGACATCATTTTTATTGTTTATGTAGTTTTAAGAGGATTTGTACATATGTAAGGATCATGTATCTTAAATAAGGTTCCTAATATGTTTGGGATGGGTTATTTCCTGACGGTTGAGGTAGATAACTTTGTTGGTCAAACTGAGTTCCTGCTAACAAGAATTTTACTGACTTGCTAAAACACCATCTTCAATCATTTGTCAGCAATTAGCCATTTGTAGTGCATTTGCAGAAAAGTTCACCAATAGGCAAGAAAGTAATAGAAAGCTGCAATTTAACAGATTGGAAAGAGCTTTGTGAGCACGGCCCTAAGGTAATACCCATTATCCTGTGGGGCCTCCATAACATGCTGCAGTTTCTTGTTCACCATGACAGTCTCATCTCTGACAAATAGAATAGCCTCTGTCTGCTAGTGATCTGTCGACAGAGTGATTGGACAGGATAGGTGAATGAGAATGGCTGTCAGTGCCTTTGTGCATTCCCAATGTGAGAGAGTTATTTTACTAACTGGTAATCATGACTTAACAGAGTCACTTCAAGCTACGGACAATTTAATAGAGGGATAAATGCCATGCAAAAATTTTTAAATTGCTCTTGTTTTGAGGCCACTCCACATAAAAAGCCAAAATTGAGAGGGGGAGAGATGATATGTAGAGCCCTTTGTTTGCAAATGTTCCAATATAAATGCTGGGTATAATGGGAGTCAGGAAAGAACACATTGGGGGGAATTTTACCATTTTGAGTCGAAGGGCCGGATCTAGGCGTCAAATAGATCCGCGCCTGGAATCCCCTTTCCAGCGCGCCCATACGCGTTTTGCCGGCTCCGGCCCGATCCGCGCTGTGTGCGGGGCTTAGCGCTGGCGGACTGATCGGAGCTCTGAACTGCGCATTCGCAGTTCAAAAAAAATCTGACCGTGCCCAGGCGCGAAAAAAAAAGCAGAAAGAGCGGCTCTCTGACGTTCATCCTCTGGTCGAGGGGGGGTGGGGGGGGGGAGGGGGTGTGACCGATCATCCCCTGGGGGTGGGAGGGGAGGGGGTGTGACGTATCATCCCCTGGGGTGGGGGGGGGGTTGTGGAGAGGGGGTGTGACGTATCATCCCCTGGGGGCGGGGGGGGGGGGGGGGTGGTGTGGAGAGGGGGTGTGACATTTCATCCTCCCGGGGTGGGGGGGGGGGGGAGGGGAGGAGAGGGGGTGTGACGTATCATCCACTGGTCGGGGGGGTTCCGCTGCCCGTCTGCGGCCGATCCCTCCTGGCGCCATCACTGGTACACTCCCAGCCACAGCCATCTCTCCCGCTCTCTCGCACCTGCAGGGAAGAGTAATCTGTGGCTGGTAGTGTACCAGTGATGGTGCCAGGAGGGATCAGCCGCAAACACGCAGTGGAACACCCCCGACCAGAGGATGAGACGTCACACCCCCTCTCCTCCTGTCCCCCCAGGGGATGATCGGTCACACCCCCTCTCCTTCCCCCCCCAGAGGATGATCGGTCACTCCCCCTCTCCTTCACCCCCCAGGGGATGATACATCACACCCCCTTTCCTCCCCCCCGGGGGATGATACGTCACACCCCCTCTCCTCCCCCCCACCCCGACCAGAGGATGACCTGGGTCAGAGAGCCGTTGCAGTCACTGACCCCGCTCTTCGGAGGCTGCAGTGGTGACTTCAGACTTTTATTTTGCAGGTCGGTAACAGCGCAGATGCGGATTGGGCCAGAAGACGGTAAAGTGGGATTTGGCAGTAGAGTTGGGTACGTGGTTCATTAAGTCGATTTAAATGCATGCAAATGAAGAATTATTAATCAGTTGCAAGTCCAATGTGTTTTGGGTTACATTTTCCATCGGCAACTGAATGCTCCCAATTCCTGCTGGAGGGAGGACATGAACCAATCCTGCTACAGGATCAGCAAAAGGGTTTAAGGCACTGTATCATTTTAATCAATCCATAACATTATTTTATATTTCTAAGAAAAAATACTGCAAGATCTGATACTTTCACCCTTACACTATAGTAGACCTATAACTTCAAAACAATTTTACAACATTTTCAAAATGCAAGCTACCTTGAAATTGATTACAGTGCAATTTGAATGCTGTATTAAAGATTGTGGGAATAACACAAATAAAAAAATACATATATTAAGGATTTAAATTTTTATTAACTTTTCAACACATCATTACAATTTGATTGAATTCTTACGACTTCTGCAGCAAAGTGGTTAAAATATACATCACTTATCATTAGAACTCTAAAGCTTGCAGCCAGTAGCTGTTATTAAAAAAAGAAAAAATAAAAATTTTACATTTTAAAATAATACAGACTTTTATTTAAAGTTTGACATTATCTAAAAGGGCAAAGAATAAATGTAATTTATCAACTTTGGTTTGCTTATTGCCTCAACTGATGAAATATTCCACGCATCAGATCCCTTGGACACAATTTAATCCCCATCTGTCAGTTTGAAGCATGTCATTCCCTCTTCTTCATAAACCCCCACCCCTTCTCCACTCACAATTCCTACCACATCGCTAGCATTGGTGCAAAAATACGGGTCCACAAATATACATCAGAAATGCAAAGAAAAACATGTAAATAATGGAAATGTAAAACTGTTGGAAATAGATGACAAGTATGCATCTATAAAAAGGAAATTGAGAATTTCAAGGTTTTCTACTTGAAGCTGTATGGTCTTAATCGAGATACTGATTTGTTGCTGTGTATTTCCAATGTTTTCTCTTATTGTTTAGGTCGATATACATGGGGGTCTAATTTCCGTGGGATTATCCAGGACTCCCCCTGTAACTTGATTCACAAAAGATTTCAGAGAAGTGTAATTGGCCATGTTTTAACTATGTGCAACATTTCTCCAGAGTTTCTGCCATTCTTTTACCCAGGTTTCGGCAAGAGATCAGGAAAGCTGCTATGGAAACTTTGCCCCATGTAAAGTATGACAGCAAAAGAACAAACTCCGATGTTAACTACAAATAAAATGAAATCACTGACTGCACGCAAGCAGCAATAGCGGGACAGGCAATGCCTCCCGGAACAAGTTATTAAAGTTGGCACCATTTCCAAGATGTTTTATTCTTATTTTAGACATTTCCACCTCACTATAAATAAATCCAGAAAATAAAGCTGGAGGATGTCGTCCTCTCTCAAACTTAAAAGCACTTTTTTGTTATTTTAAGACTTCAAAAAGGAGTCTATAAGAATAGAGGAGAAGCTCCCACAATGGAAGCTTTCCGCTTCTTTATAGTGAATAAAACATTTAGCCATAACTTTCTGACTAATTTATCACTTACATCAAATGTTTGTGAGCACTACATTGGTCCAACAGAATGTTTTACAGTACACAAATTCAATGCAACTTAATATTAGACTGTGAATTTCCATAACAGCTCAACACAATTTTTAGTCGTGACAAAACAGTACAGTGCTGCAGCAAATATTAAATTGAACTCAAAGAGTTATGTAAGATTAAAAACTGTAAAAAGTTCTTTGTCAGCTAGTTTAGAAAATCAGCAAATCATACAAATGCTATTCCTTTAATAACCTTTTAAGGACAGAGCTCCAAAATCAAATGTAGAGCAAAATGACAACTTGCTGTTTATTTTCTGAATACAGAGTTATGCATTTCCTACTTTCTGTACATTTCTTTAACTGTATTTTAGAACATTAATTGCTGGAAGGTTGCAGAGAATAACTTTTGCAGTTTTAAATGCAAAATACAAAATAAAAAGGCAGGTTCTAAAAAGTAACATGCCTTTTAAAAAAAAATACCCATGAATGCTCTCTAGCAAAATGACTGCAGATTTGATGGATTTCCCCATTCAGCCGCTATAGCAATTATTGACATTGTTTGAATTAAGTTAAAGTGATCCTTTAATTTATTTATATCTTACTTAATGTGAACCTATTCTGTTTAATCTTCCAAAACAACATGACATAAAATCCACTTGTCTTTTTCTTTCCCCACCTGTGCTGATAAATTTGTCAGTGTAGTTTGGGTTATGATTTTCTACATGACCATTGGTTCCAGGAACGTGGGCCAGAGAGTTTTCTATTACAATTTTGTCGATATGCAGCTATCCAATCTTTATGCTTCTATTTTATACTTTTGCTTTGCTATTCTGAAGAAAGCAGTGTTCCTTATGAGCTGAGCTTGCACATTGAGTTTCTTTCCATATGCTAACATTCTCTGTGTCAGCTAAACTTAATGGGGGAGAAAAAGAGCAAAAGCACAAGTATAAAGAGATTAATCAGTGATATAAATACAGTAGGTGAATGACTTGCTAGACTAGGAACTGATTAAAGTATAAAGCAGCAGCTGGGTACTTTGTTGAGCTGCAGCCCTCTTGTGTAGAACAGAACCTGCATAGTCAAACACAATGGAGGCAATTCTCCCAGCCTGCTGCGCTGCCTTTGTAGGGCAGCAGGCCAGGAAACTCAAACGCAGGCCATTTTGCGGGCTCCCGCTGGGCACCACGGCCTCAACGGGTCTCCAGCAGGTGGATTTCTGGCGCCATCAGCTCCGTGCTAGAAATTGGTATGGAGCTGAATAAATTCAAATTCTAATTTTTAAACATCACTAGTGGGCCCAGGACTGAAATCTCCAGGCATCAGGTAGTGCCAAGGGGTCAGGGCCTAATGAGGGGTGGGGCCTCTGGGAGAGATCGGTGGGGGTCCTGTTGCCACTCTGCACTCAGGCTGAGTGACAGAGAGAGGGAGACCAGCGATCAGGACTGGCTATTGGGGTGGCTTCAGCCTGCTAGGGGGTGTCAGGACTGCGGTGAGGGGGACCGACATCGGGGCTCAGGGAGGGGGTGTGTTGAGGCTGGCCCAGACATGTTCGAGGGGCCAGCAATCGGGCCGGGCAGGGGGGGTTGTACGGTCAGTGATGAGGGGTCACGGGCCTGGCCAGCAATCGAGCTGGCCAGTGATCAGGAGACCAGCAGTATAGATCTCGGCACTGACAGAGAGGCCCCGACCACTGATTTTCAGCGTGATTCACGCTAGAGCTCTCTGTGATGCAAAGAGTGTGGGAGATTCATTTTGAAACTCCCGCTGAAAAAATAACAGCAGGATTTACTCCAGTTTTTACGTGAATTCGACACTTAGAATTATTTTTGGGAGAATTGCCCCCAATATCTAGTGGCAGTAGTATTCTGATAGAATGAGTTTTAGGCTGCTTTTAATTTGAAATTGATTGGCCAATGTGCAGGTAAGATTAAAAAAATGAGTGTAGAGCAAAGTAGGACTGATGAGTCGGCTGATCACTGACTGCAAATAATTGAGGATTTACGTGACATCAAACAGCAAATAAAACAAGTAATAACAGAAGTGTAACAAAAGTGCAATTTGTGGCAATTACAGCATTGGAATTTGTTGAGCTCCTAAGCATACTGAATTGAGAGCGCCTATTAAAGAATTCCTTTGGGGCTCCTACCAGTGGTATAGACGTGCCTGATGGGATGGTCCGTAGAAGAATGTGGTAATGTGGAAGCAGCAGGAGACGACTGTGTCCTGGAAACAGGCCTGTGTTTGTCTAATCCTGTCATGCCAACCATAGCCATCTGAGCTTGGTACAGTCGAAGTTGGTGGACACGCTGATGATCCAGGAGCTGCTGTTACCATGGAAACAACACAGTAGGAAGAAATGTGAGAGGGATCAAATAAGACACTTGGAGAAACATGTCAACAAATTAAGTTCATTCGCTCAGAACCATAATAAACACAGCGAAGACCTGAGGCCTGGTCGATAAATCCCTTCAACAGATGTTCTCACACTGTCAGTCACTACAGCCATTTAGTATGGGAAACGTCTTGATCCCCCTGATTATTTTTTTGAGACAGTACTCTTTGTATAAAATATACTACGGCTGTGTGACATCTAAATTGTATTAAAAAAAAGAGGAATGTTCAGATAATTCACAAAAATGTCAACATTAAAACTTAACATTATGACACGCTGGATGTCATGTTATAATCCAATAGGTGTGATAAATTGGAAACTTATCACAGTTCGAAACCTCTTTAATAACGCAGGACACTAATGTGCTGCTATTTGATTGAATGTAGTCTAAGAATTTAAGTTTTTTTCACTCAGAGATATGCTTTTCCCTTTTGGAGCTCAGTTTATAAAATCAGGTAATCCTAATCCTGTGAAGCCTTGTCCTCCCAATCACAGAGCCAGAAACAGTACAATAGGACTAATGTAAGTTGAAATTGAAAATAGATTTATGTAGAAAGATATCGTATCCTGGAGTAGAGGGAAACCAAACACCATGCCAACAGAAGCTTGAAGTGTATTGTATGATTAGAGTGCTTCACAGCTACATAAGCTCTTTAGTCCATTTATGCATTAATTTTAGAATTTATTATATACAATTAATTTACCCATTTAAGAGTACACTTCATTCTATGAAAGTGTCAAGAATGCATAATATAGAGCACTTCTCATTCAATAAAAATAAGTAATTAGGATTTGGCATACACTTTAACATATATAGTCCCCATTCATACTGTTGAAAATGTTAAAGTTGGGATGATACTTTCAATAAGATTGAACTCGTGAACAACGTGGAATTAGATGATTTCTTATTCCAAGATGGTGGTAGTGTAATCTTTGTTTACAAATTTCATGAAACAGATCTGTAGAGCACATGGTTAAGGTAAATCAATAACAGCTTTTGAAGGGGATTAAGTTGCTTGTAAATTGTTATAACTTTATATTACACAAAGCATATTGCACCAGGAGCAATGAATTCCAGAAGTTACTGTAAAAATCCAATAATTCTTGCATACTTTAGTCAAGAGTCGATTTTACTGCTCTGCCATACACAATTAGGTTATAAAGGAGTGAAGCAATAAGAAAAGAAACTTGGTTGCCAAGATGGTGTCCAGTCCCAATGTCTTTCGGTTAGTCACTGCCCTTAGTTTACCTATGGTGGCACAAGGTTCATGTGAACATTCTCTTATCTCAACTTGCTTTGCAGTCATTTTTCAGAATCAGGAATAATTTTGTGCCATATTGAAGCCAATGAACTTCACATATCCGATATGCTATTAATCAAAGGGCAAGAGTGACTGACTGAGCCGTGATGTATCGGCACAAACACCAATTTCAAATAAATGTTCAGGCTATATCTCTTAGACATCTAAGGCCAGTAATCCATAACATTCAGCTTCCCCGTTTAAAAGAAGTATGACTGCTGCCCCAGTTGCTGAGTGAGAATATGTCCCATGTTGTGTGGTGCTGGAACTGAACCATACAGGGCAGGAAGGCCGAAGGCTTCATCCTTGGTCTGTGCTGAGGTAACTGATCGCAGCTGGCACCATTGGATTAACGAGAGGAAAAAAATCACCCAGTGTTCCCACTTTCAGAACACATGTCTGTTTCTCATCAAGAAGCATTTATAAACTCAGTAATATTTAAAACATTATTAAATTGCACAAACAAGGATCATTGCTAGTTACTGGAAAGTATGTGTGTGAGAACTGGACTGGACTCAACTGTAATATAATAAAAAACAACAAGCAGTTACAATCTAAATTTTAAGAGTCATAGACAGGTTATTGGTTGGTATTAAACTTGGATATCGGCATGCTCCAAACAGCAATCACAAAGCAAGCTTTCCCAAACCTTGGCTGGGATTGTCTGGTCTTGCCGTGGTGGGATCTGCCATGGGGGATGCAGCAGGCCTACCAAGGATCCATCGACTTTTGGTGGGATGGACAATCCTGGTGGTGGGCGGGGTTGGAAAATCCCACCCATTATAACTAAAAACTAACAGTGATATTAAACCTCTATCTAGTGAGATATTTGGGCTAATTTTAAGCTTTAACTTCAAAGGAAAGAAAAGAGGAGTGAATAATGGGTGGTCAATCTGTCATTGTCCATTTTATATAATTACCCAAAGTTAACATTATTCCCATCTTGTAAGAGAAATTCCAATTATACCACGTAATGTTTTTTCACCCAGACGGTGATGACGGTCTGGAATGCGCTGCCTGGGAGGGTGGTAGAGGCGGGTTGCCTCACATCCTTTAAAAAGTACCTGCATGATTCTATGATTCTATGATTCTAATAAAGTGATATCATTACGCAAAGGCAATCCAATTGCTCAGGATAGTTGGATGAAAAAAATGTTAATAAAGTACAGTTTCCTCAGTTATGGGGCCAAGTATCCTTGCTTCATTGGGCTTTATTTGTGCCCACCCACAGTGGGGGAGGCCAACAACAGGCCAGCAACCCAAAAGGAAATGAAGTGGTTTCCCCGTGGCTCTTTAACTCAGCATTAATATCCCACTTCCAGGTTGCATGATCAATCTGAGTTGGCAGGCATGATCACAACTTGCACCTGACTGTTGAAGCCTCAGTATTTAAGGGACGCCAGCAAGGGATAGAAAGGAACCATTCTACAACTAGCAATAGAGAGACATCAACTTGAGTGACGTAGTCTCAGCGAGCGAAGATTTCCAATAGTTCCCTGAAGCATCCTGTATATCAAGCTGCAGACTACAAGAGCATGCAAGGACAATTTATTCCCAGAGGGCATAAGAACGTAGAATATAAGAATAGGTCATTTGGTCCCTGAGACTGATTGCTATTCAACAAGATCATGACCTCAGCTTCAGTCTCCTGTCTGTCCCCCATATCACTCGATGTCCTTATAGTTTAAACATTTGTCTAACTCAGTCTTGAATATATTTTATCACCCAGCCTTTACCGCTCTCTGGAGTAGAAAATTCCAAAGATTATAGATGGCGATGACCCATGTGCTTTAGAAAGTATGTATTTTATTTTTTGTGCGATGTCCCTTTAAGACTAAGTGGGCTGGGGGCTATTCTGAAAGGAGGTTAATTGGTTTCTTCATTACTACATCATTAGGTTTCAAGAAATGCCCATGTGATTTGGGGTTGCCACAGTTATGAGCAGCTAAGAAGCAAAGGGTAAACAGAAAGTTAACACAGTGTGTTGGGCCAGCCTGTACTTCCTGTTTGGCTGTTCAAAACGCACTGAGAATTTGTGTAAAGGAAAAACCCCCAAGCAGGTTTCTCTCCAAGTCGACCAGTTTTCTGTTTGACAGTTTCAGAACAGACCATGGGTTGAAAACAAGGCTTTAAAAATAGAGTTGAGGCTATTGACCAGATTTTCCAGTCCTGGCCCCCTCAGGACTGGAAAGTCCTGCTCGAAGTCAACTGACCTTTTGCTGGCCTGTCAAATTTTTCATCCTGCCCATGACAATTCCTGCAACGGGTGGGACCAGAAAATCCCACCTTATGTTTCAACAGCTGGAAATCTCCAGTCTCGTACACTCGCGAGACTAGAGAATTTGGTGCTGAACCAAATCTTAATTCACAGCAGCGGGACAGGAGAGTCCCAGCCATAGATGAGATTGGACAATCTCCCACATTTGTGCAGGAAGCAATGCCAGGCATATATTTGTTGTAAAGACTACTTCAGGTGAAATTTGCCTTTTTATTTCAAATTTCCCTCATCTGTCAAATAATCTGTGAATTATATTGATTTCTGTTGGTCTGTTACAGGAAAAGTTACTTTTAAAGAAATAAAGACTTTTCCTGTAGTTTTGTTCCCATTTATGTTGTGGGGAGTCTCTACAGGGATTGGAACAAATTAGGGGGCTAATCAGGATCTCAAAAATTTGCAGCCTTGAATTCGAAAGAGAAAGAATAGAATGTGACAGAGAAATGCACAAAATTAAATTAGAATTTGAAAATAAAGGCTCAAAGTCCATGCATTGAAAAGGAATGGTAAGGCTAACCCCGAGGCAGCACCTCATTGCTGTTTCTCTCATTCTTCATCAGAAATCCACTAGCGGGGTTGGAGGGGTGGGGGGGGGGGGGAGATGGCAGAGGGGAAGCTTGCATTAGTTGCTCCCATGTTATTGGGTCAGCATACACCTGGAAAGTGCAGCTCAAAGGTTAAAAAAAAGTCAAACATAACAGGTACGATTGCCAAAATCTAAGAAATCACTAACAGAGCAGTGAAAGCTCTCAGAATAGATCCTGCGAGCAAAAACCATTCATAGAAACTAGAAGCAGGAGTAGGCCATTCAACCCTTCGAGCCTGCTCCACCATTCATTTTGATCATGGCTGATTATAAAATTCAATATCCTGATCCCGTCTTCCCCCCCATATCCCTTGATCCCTTTAGCCCCAAGAGCTATATCTAATTTATTCTTGGAATCACACAATGTTTTGGCCTCAACTACTTTCTGTGGTAGTGAACTATAAACATTCACCACTCTCTGGGTGAAGAAATTTCTCCTCCCCTCAGTCCTAAAAGGTTTACACATTATCCTCAAACTATGACCACTAATTCTGCACTCCTCCGCCATCAGGAACATTCTTTCTGAATCTCCACGGTCAATCCTGTTAGAATTTCACACATTTCTATGAAATCTTCTAAACTTCAGTGAATATAATCCTAACCGACTTAATCTCTTCTCATATGACAGACCGCCATCCCAGGAATCAGCCTGGCAAACCTTCGCTGTATTCCGTCTATAGCATCTTGGGTAAAGAAGCTGCTGTCAGATCTCAGTATTTAAAGACAATCCAGCCAGTCAGATTGCCCTATCTTTTTCTGCCATCCTCTTGCCTCGTTAAACTTGAAGATCAGACAGTCAACGAAATCTGTGCACTGGCGTTAAAGCTAGGATTCAAATGAAAGATCCTTTCAATTGATTTTTAGCAAATGTTAAGCACAGATGTACCTGTTCCACAGGAACTTTCTGCATGCTAATAACTGTACAAGGGTTAAATGCAGAAGTCGGCGGATTCCAACCAAATTCCCATCACTCCAACATGTTTTGCTTCTTTAATCTCCCACATGCACCAATTTTACCCAGGCAGTTTAAACGTCTATGTTATCAGCTTGGCCCTGATTTCATTATTCAAAGAAATATTTATGTCGAAAAGTTTCACATGTCATGGCTGATAAACTTTCAGATCTATGCTTTGGAAATTCCCACATGTATATGATAATTATAATATAATGAAATTCAAATAGAACATCAGCTACTGAATATGTCTTGTTTCTCTCATATCATGGTTGGACTTCTCTGGCCGTGTCCCCCCCCGCCACCACCCCCCCCTCCCCCCACCACCCCCCCATGCCAGATCTTTGGTGCCGCTCAAGTTAATGGACTTTTGGCTGGCTCGGTGTGTCTGCCGTGGGGGAACCTACCGCGCCATAGCCGGAAAATGCTGCCCCCATTTGTCTGTTTTCACCAATCATTGTTTGCCAATTTAATGTTTGAATATTACAACATTATTCAAATAAAACACAGCCCAATAGTGGAGTGCTCATGAAATGAATTCTGAAGCCCATTCATTGTAACTTTCTAAAATAATGCTCAAAGGAGTTAATGCATTTTACTGTGAACAGAACATTTTCAGATTCTGGTGTGAAATATGTTGTTAATTTACACATCAAGATTCAAATTTACCAGAAGATTGGCGAGTTTAACTCTCATGACAAATTTCATTTGACATCTGGAAACTATGAGCTTTTTAAAAAAAAAATGTCTATTTAATCTGCTATCTGACAGCTACCAGAAGGTTAATAATGTGACAGAAACAGTAGTGTGAAAAAAATCCTACTGAAACTAGATTAAATCACTCACACCAAAGGTGCCTTGTTTGGCTGCAGTCAACTTTCCTTATAAAGTTTGAGATGACTCGAACACCAGTGCTTGCTTTGTGCAGAATTTCTTTACTGGGCCTGAATGTTTTTAAAGGCAATTGAACAAAATGTATGTTGTCTCTTAAAGTAATTATTCTGCTCTGCTGTCCTTGATGTGTCACAGGCAACGTTGGTACTGTGCAGGTTTCCTGCAATCATGTTAGATATGTGTGTTCTGCTTGCTGAAATGACCCAGATGATCCCATCCTCATTGGAGTTCATCTTCTTTTATATACTGTTGATCTGCACAAAGCAAATCACTTGAATGTTCTAGGAAGCCAATGGTATGAGCTGTACAGGGACACCAAATGGTGAAGTGAAATCCAACAAGTCATTTTAACCTCATTGGTGTTGCATTTAGCTTTTTTGATTTGATTGATTATCGTCACATGTATTAGTATACCGTGAAAAATATTGTTTCTTGTGCACTATACAGACAAAGCATACCATACACAGGGAAGGAAAGGAGTGCAGAATGTAGTGTTACAGTCATAGCTAGGGTGGAGAGAAAGATCAACTTAATGCAAGGTAGGTCCATTCAAAAGTCTGATGGCAATAGGGAAGAAGCTGTTTTTGAGTCAGTTGGTACGTGATCTCAGACTTTTGTATCTTTTTCCCGATGGAAGAAGGTGGAAGAGAGAATGTCCGGGGTGCGTGGGGTCCTTAATTATGCTGGCTGTTTTTCTGAGGCAGTGGGAAGTGTAGACAGTGTCAGTGGATAGGAGGCTGGTTTGAGTAATGGACTGGGCTTCGTAGTTTCTTGCGGTTCTTGGGCAGAGCAGGAGCCATACCACACTGTGATACAACATGAAACAATGCTTTCTATGGTGCATCTGTAGAAGCTGGTGAGAGTTGTAGCTATAATTACATTTCGGATTTCTCATCAACTCGCTGCTCTTTCAGTTTCTCCATTTGGAATTTGCAAAGTGGCCCATCAGTTTAGCTTTTGCTTGAGATATTATCAATCACAGTTCATCAAACAGGGTGATAAGACTTTGAATCTCCCTACGTCATCACAAGTGAAGACTCTGCCAAATTGACTTTGATGCTGTTTCTGGATATCCGCAGTGGTACTCTTAGCCTTAGTTCGGTCATTTCAATACCTTTGCTTTTGAAAACAGCTCATTCCAAAGATCATCATGCATCTCAAAATAACCGATGAAAACCGACAGAGATCCTTCTCCATGCCTATTGGTACCGATATTTAAGAAGGACATAGATAGATTTCTGGACTCTAAAGGGATCTAGGGAAATAGGGAGAACACGGGAATGTGGTGTAGAAATCGAGGACCAACCATTATCATATTGAATGGAGGGAAAGGCTAGAAGGGTCAAATGGCCTACTCCTGCCCCTATTCTCAGTGGGCAAGATTTTGAGCCTGTACTCTGTTTGCGGGATCGCTGGTGCGGGCGCAAAATTGGGAGAGAATTGGGAAATGCGTTTCTCTCTGGAGAGATTGCATTTCCTGATTTTCCCAGTCCTCACCGGCAACATCACGATGTTCACGCCCATAAAAGGTGGGAATCTCAAATATAGTTTAATAAATTTAAATATGATTAATAGGCCACATGATCCCCCCTCACTAAATATTCATATCTCGCCAATGTGATGTCATGTTAGCGAGGTTCACAGCAGGTTTGGCCAAACAAGAAACAAGGGGATACCTGGGGGGCAAAGAGGAAAGTATTGCTGTGGGGAAGAGGGACATGGCCGGTCACTGACCCGGCACTGCCCCCGGCACAAGTTAGCATCGCCAAGTTGGCCGTGTCAACCTGTATCAGGGCAGTGCCAGGGACAGACACAAGTGGGAGCCTCAGGGGGCAAGGTGGAGTAGGAGGGTGGAGTGGGGGCGGGGGGGGCAGGGGGAGAGAGTGGAAAGAGGTTCATTCATGTGCGTTGTGGAAATGAACATGCAATGTAAGGAGCTTGGAATGCCAGTGAAGATTGTGGGATGATGGCAATGGCAATGACAGCAATGATTATTGGGAGTGGGCTGATAGCCCCCGCTATCTCCGTGATTGGGGCAGGCAGGGAGGGAATTAACTTTTTGTTCTGTTTGCTGCGCCCTTTACAAAAGGTGCTGTGATCCCTGTGGAGTGGGTCTTGATGGTTCTAAGAGTCCCCACCTTGCCAGAATGATGGCGCAAATCAGCCCCTACTCACTTTTTTGTGACTATGAAGCTTGGATTCTGGAGAGAAAACTGGTCAGTGGAGCTGGAGAGTTTCACACTAGTTTCCTGTACGAGCCTGATGCCTAGAGAAATTCTGGTAAGATTCCACCCTATGTTTCTATAATGCTCCACAACCGTAGAGCCAATCTCGTCTTTAAATTCTGATTCAGTGAAAGCAAGTGATTGCAAAGTGAGATCAGTTTGAGTGTTGTAGGTGAGAGCACCAGCCTCTGGTTAAGAGTAAACTTACTTTTAAAATGAGAAGACTGATGTGACAGAATTGTCAATCACAGTGGAAATCCTTAAGTTTGTTTCCATTCCAGCCAAGAACATCTTCAATCGATATTTACATTTAGTTCACATGAATTAATTAATTATCTACTGCCACTCTGACCAAGACTCTGCTCCAAAAGTATTGGACTTAACCTCAGTTTCATAATACACCCTAAATGTCGAGGCCGAATGCCAATTCAAATGTTATTCTCTGTACGATGCTGGAATTGAAAAGGCAGGACTTCCTCCACAGGTAGGACAGGAAATCTTGCTTCATGATAATTAATGAGCCAATGGATGTTAAATCTCTGTAGGAACACGAGTCTGGGCAAGAGTAGACATTACACTCACTTCTGCCCATGCGACCTGCCCCCTCAGGGCCCAATTCTGTCCAGCATTTTTCTTTGTGCTTATTCATTTATGGGATGTGGGCATCGCTGACTGGACCAGCATTTATTGCCCATCTCTAATTGCCTCTGAATTGAGTGGCTTGCAGGGCCATTTCAGAGGGCAATTAAGAGTCAACCACCTCACTGTGGGTCTGGAGTCACATGTAGGCCAGACCAGGTAAGGACGGCAGATTTCCTTCCCTAAAGGACTTTGGTGAACCAGGTGGGTTTTTAGGATAATTGATAATGGTTTCATGGTCATCAGTAGACTGAATTCCAGATTTTTCTTGAATTCAAATTTCACCATCTGCCACAATGAGATTCAAACCCAGGGCCCCACAGTTTAACGCTGGATCTTTGGATTGCTAGTCCAGTGACAATACCACTTTGCCACCACCTCTGAAGCTATTAAGATATTGTTTGTTACACCATCAGATATTACAATATAAAATAATATATAATGATTGGATTGATGATGTCATTATTTGTGCCCCCTTTTTTAATTGCGTGTCTGGGGCAGCACACAGGCCTTGAAATAAGGCTTAACATAGTCATTTGAAATTCCACTCTCCATCATTTGAACTAGGACCATGGGTGGAATTCTCCCATCTGGGACTAAGTACCGTGATAGGGATGGGGATGTGAAATGTTTTCCGCTGCGGGCCAGAGGGAAAACATGCCATATTTTCAGGTGCAGACCTCATTAATTATGCAACTAGGAGTTTTGTGCTGTATTCAGTATTGGGGGTATCCTAATGGCACATAGTCCGTTGTCCCTTACGGGTACCATATTGAAAGGGGCCAAATATCCCTGATGCTTTACTGAACAAAGATGGGCCGACAAAAATGAAGATGGATCTCCTGGAGCGCTGGTAGATGAGCCTCCTGAGAAAGAAAATGGATCTCCAGGAACATCTGAGGCTGGAAGATGGACCCTTTCCAGGATACCTAATCTGGAAGATCTACCTGTAGGTGCTCCCCCCACCCACTGTTGTGGTATTCCAGGGTCCAGGCCTCCATTCCGAACTTCAGGGGCAAACTCAGGTATTGTTCAGATGAGTCCCAAAATCTGCACGCCATGTTGTTCCAGACGTGTTTCGCACTGGCGTATTTTCCCACTAGTTTCGCAGAAAATCGGGCATGGGTGGTCAGGCCTTCATCTATGTCAGATTAGTGGGATGCAAATCAAGTTCACACTGGCCTCCAGTATGTTTCCCATTCCATCATGACGGGCACCAACAGAAGATCCGATACAAAATTCACGTTGACATAAAAATTATTTTTGGACCTCCCACTGGATTCTCTCCCTCCACCCCCATCACACCCCTGCCCCACCTATCCCCACTGAACCCCTCGGTGGGGGCATCGGAGAATTCTGCCACATGAATCCATATAAAATATATCAGCTCACATCTCTACTATAATAGCAAACCAAACTTTTCAGGAGACCATGCTAACCATTCCTAAACTAATTTAAGTTTATTTATTAGTGTCACAAGTAGGCTTACATTAAAACTGCAATGAAGTTACTGTGAAAATCCCCTAGAGCACAATTTGAACAATGAAAGGGTTGAAATTCCTTAAGGTCTGCTTTCAGGCCTGAAATGGGGAGTGAATTTGAAATGCAAGCCCCAAATGGGGTCTGAAGTTGGTCTTAAATTGGACTTCAGGCCTCATTAATATGGAGATGGCAGCACATATTGTGGGCAATAGGGCAATGTGAGAAATGGGATATTGTGCCGATGCCTCTGCCTCCACAGTAGTATTTGAAACATTTATTTATAAAAATTGCTACCTTTTGTTGCTGCTCCAGCAGTTGTTCTACTCTAAAATCTACTCTGAAAAAAGGAGTTTAAAAGAGACATTTGGTCCCCCATTTCCACATGTAAGTTGCCTAATATCTGTATTAGGTGACCACTAGGGATCCCTGAAAAATGGCCTGAGTGAATCATAGAATCCCGACAGTGCAGGAGGCCTTTGGCCCATTGAGTCTGCACTGACTTTCTGAAAGAGCATCTTACCCAGCCAACCCCTCCTCTCCCATCGCCCTATGCCTGTAACCCTGCGCATTACCATGGTTAATCCACCTAATCTACACCGTTTTGGACACTATGGGGGCAATTTATCATGGCCAATAAACCTAACCCACATATCTTTGAAATGGGAGGAAACCGGAGCACCCAGAGAAAACCCAAGCAGACAAGTAGAAAACGAGCAAACTCCACATATACAGTCACTCAAGGCCGGAATCAAACCTGGGTCCCTGGCGCTGTGAGGCAGCAGTGCTAACCACTGTGCCATCATGCTGTCCAGTGAATAACGGGGTGGTTATCTTGTCGGCGATCTTTGGGCAAGAATCAGTGCTCAGAAATTGTCACAAAGTGCATCCACTTTACTTGCATAAAACGGATATATCGAGGTCCAATTTCCATCTCAAAGGTACTTGCTGCTATTTTCAATGGTGGTAAGTTGGCTGCTGCTGGCTTGTTCTAGAACACAACTTGGCCCCAAAGTGTGAGCATACTGTTCTCTTGAGAGGAACTTGCTTTGTGATGGCACTTCACTTCTTTTATATTCTCAATTTTTTTAAAGTGTTTGCAACAGTAAAACCGGAAAGAAGAGTAACAAAACAAAACACAGGGCTCATCTCTAAAGGGATAGAATTCTAAAGGACAGAAGTTATGTTAAACTTATATAGGGTCTTTTTCTGATTGGCAGTCAGTGACAAGTGGGATTCCACAGGAATCTGTCTTGGACCCCAACTGTTCACATTATATCTTTATGATTTTGAAGAGGGAACTGAATGTATTATCTCCAAAGTTGGGTGGGAGGCTGCGCTGTGAGGAGAATGCAGAGATGCTTCCGTGTGATTTGGACAGGCTGTGTGTGGGCATCTACATGGCAGATGGAGTATAATGTGGATAAATGTGAGGTTATCCACTTAAGTAGCAGTAATAGGAAGACAGATTATTACTTGAATGGGTGTGAATAGAGAGAGGTGGACACTCAGCAAGACATTGGTGTCCTCGTGCATCAGTCGCTGAAAGTAAGCACGCAGGTACAGCAGGCAATAAAGACGACAAATGGTATGTTGGCTTTCAGAGCAAGAGGATTTAAGTATAGGGATAGGAATGTTTTGCTGCAATTGTATCGGGCCACACTTTGAGTATTGTGTGCAGTTTTGGTGTCCTTATCTGAGGAAGGATGTCCTTGCTATAGAGGGAGTACAGTGAAGATTTACCAGGCTGATTCCTGGAATTGCAGGTCTGTCATATGAGGAGAGACTGAGTGGGTTAGGATTATATTCATCATAGAAATCATAGAAACCCTACAGTGCAGGAAGAGGCCATTTGGCCCATCGAGTCTGCACCGACCACAATCCCACCCAGGCCCTACCCCCATATCCCTACATATTTTACCCGCTAATCCCTCTAACCTACACATCTCAGGACACTAAGGGCCAATTTTAGCATGGCCAATCAACCTAACCCACACATCTTTGGACTGTGGGAGGAAACAGAGCACCCGGAGGAAACCCACGCAGACAAGGGGAGAATGTGCAAACTCCACACAGACAGTGACCCAAGCCGGGAATCGAACCCGGGTCCCTGGAGCTGTGAAGCAGCAGTGCTAACCACTGTGCTACCGTGCCGCTCATTGGAGTTTAGAAGAGTAAGAGGGGATGTCATAGAAACTTATAAAATTCTAACAGGGTTAGACAGGGTAGATCCAGAAAGAATGTTCCCAATGGAGGGAGAGTCCAGAAGTAGGGGTCATTGTTTGAGGATAAGAGGTAAACTTTTTAGAACGGAGGTGAGGAAAAATCTCTTCACCCAGAGGGTGGTGAATGTGTGGAATTCACTACCACAGAATGTAGTTGAGGTCAAAACGTCTGATTTCAAGAAGAAATTAGCTATAGCTCTTGGGGCTAAGGGGATCAAGGGATATGGGAGGAAGGGGGAGGGGGAGGAATCAGGATATTGAATTTGATAATGAGCCATGATCCAAATGAATGATTGAGCAGGCTCGAAGGGACGAATGGCCTACTTCTGCTACTAGTTTCTATGTTTCTCATGTCTCCTTTAATCTTTCTACTGATCACTTTAAATCTGTGCCCCTTGGTAATAAACCTCTATGCTGGGGAAACAGGGTATCCCTGTCTACTCTATCTCGTACAAGCAGGGAGAAGGTAGAATATTAAGCAATTGCTTCAGAATGTCCTCCCTTATCTTGGAATGAATTGTCATCCTAAACGATCTTCTTTTGAATTTCTAGTCACTTTGTGAATATTTATTTCGAAAGGTGGCACGTTATACCCATGCTACTTTGAGTACACTGCCCACGTATAATATACACATCACAGATAAGTCAAAGGTGGCTTTTCTGTGGTAGTGAATGAGCTTCCAGAGATTCATATTCTGATGGTGCTGATTCTACACAACTTTATTTACAGTGAGGATGCAGACTTTATCCTTCATATTATATGTCTCATTCGCACAAGTAATCCAGTAACCCTTCTTTCTTTCCCACATTTAACATAGACATGGGCTTTGTTGTTGGTTTTTTTTAGATCAGGAAGTTAGACATGTTTTGACAAAATGATCTATTGATTATGAGGCCATTTTTGTGGCCTCTCTCAAAATAAATCAATTATCTCTAAATGAGGCATTCTCCTAATGTTAAGCAATTACTGACCACTACAACCCCTATAAAGAAGAGTCACAACAATCGGACAGCACAGCGCCCGCAAGACAGCAAACAGTGTTTATAGTAATTCCTTTCAGCTGTCAGAAGCAGGAAGTCTCCAAAAGGGCTATTCACTCTCTCAGGGGTGAAGGGCTTTGATGATGTAGCATGTTTTCTGCCCAGTGCAACAAGGTCAGGCGAACACATAAAGAACAGCGATTAAAGAAATACAATATTAGCAAAGTGTGGCAAAACTTTCAAAGAAATTTTTGACATTATGATTCCATTTCAGAAGCACCTTGGGCTATTTACGTTAGATATATGGCGAAGGATAACTCATTTAGCCATGGAATTCCAGAGAACATTTTGAAGTCTGCCGCTGAAGAAAAGTGAGACACTATTAAAAGAAAACAGCACTGATCTCGACAGATAAATGACTTAATTAAATTTTCATTAACTAAGCAGTCAATTTAATCGAATATCCTTTATTCCTAAGAGGTGCAAAGACTCTCTTCCCTACATTTGAGACTTGGTAAATTTAGTAGTTTAGGAGCATTAGTACAATGTGAATAATCAACAACATTGTCTGATTTTGTAGTATATATAAAATATGATTTGTGAACAAATAAAATATTTCAAGTTGAATGCAAATGCATTTATGAGCACATCTGTGATACGAATGCCATTTACAGAATACATGTGAGTGCAGCGCATGACAGACATTTTTCCCATTTGGTGACCTGACTGGGGTTACTCTTGGGGTCATCAGGTCCCATTGGATATTTAACAGTTAAGCTGTGAAAATTCAAAAAATGCAAGTCTAGTTAGGAACACAGGAATTGCTAGACGAGCAAAGTCCAAGGTCCATCTAGTTCACCGTCTATTATCCTGGTAGGTGTGTGATACAATGATAATGATTTTAATTACATTTTGTATTCTAAATTTCTCACTGTAGCTGTTATTTTGGTCTCGTGTCACAAAACTTCAAACCATTTAAAAGTAGATTTTGTGTCTCGTAATATCGAAGTGGGAAATGCATCGTGTGCAATGATACAAGTCAGGACAATCCTCGGTTCAATTCATGGTTTGTGTTAGGTTGGTTAATCTCAGCTGGGGCAACAGTTCAAGCACCACAGCTGACTCATATCCCTGGCCTTGTTGGGAAATGGGAGAAAATGGTGGTGGTGGGGGGGAGCGGGAGGGTGGAGGTGGTTGAGCAGGGGGTGGTGAGTGGTGGGGGAGAAGAGAAAAATTAAAGGGTTTCTTCCAGAATTGAGCTTATGGGCATGAAAACCGCTTTTGAGAGGATTTGGAAACGTGCTTGATTCATCAGTGTTGCTCTTACTGTGACAACTGTTCAATTTCCAAAAATTGTAATAGAAATTCTTCAAAATCAAATGGAGTTCTCTCATCCTGGGATTGGGTCTCATGCCATGTGGGGAGTTTCCTGCTGCAGAGGCCGGTGGGAAAACATGCAAAACCTTCTTTATCTGACCTTAATTATACATCTAGCAGTTTTACGCCCTTTTCTGTGGTGGGGCAGGCCTGATGATATGTAGTCCGCTATCCTATCCAGGCACCATATTGAAAAGGGATCAATGTCACTCACCCTTTATTGAAGAAAGAAGATGGACTTCCTGTAAATGAAGATGCATCTCCAAGAATATTCAGAGGCTAGACAATGGACCCCCTCCAGGACATTGATTCTGGAAAGTCCACCTCTAGATGTTCCTGCCAACCCACTGCTGCAGTGTTCCAGGGTCCAAGTTGGTGGGTGGCCTCCATTCCAAACTCTGGAGACTGCCCTTGCACTGGTCAGGTGAGTCCCAATTTGTTCCTGTTGTGTTTTGCCCCAACGTTTACACCTGCTGGTTGTGAGTGGTTGGGCTTTCATCTGCATTCCATTAGAGTGATGCAAATGAGTTTCACACCAGTCTTCACTGGGTTTCTTGATCTGCCACGGTGGGAAATAGCGAAAGATCTCATGGGAATTTACACCGGTGTGAAACTGATCTTTGGACCCTCCAACTATTTCTTCTGGGGGATCAGGATATTGAATTCGATGATCAACCATGATCAAAATGAATGACGGAGCAAGCTTGAAAGGCTGAGTGGCCTACACCTGCTTCACTATATCAGGCAAGATCATGAGCGTTGGGAAAGGAGTTTCTGGTGATAAATGAAAAGAAAACTGCTGGCCTCACACAGCTGCATGAGGTGTGACAATGTGTGCCAAGTAGTCTCAACATCACGGTTATGTGTGGAGGAGATTGTATCTAATATCTAGAAGCTTGTATCCAATATCTGTGGTGTTATCTCACAAGGAATCACACCATTCTACAGCGGCAGGAGAGCTAGGAAGTCTTCTTCAAAGTAAAGCACTATGGGCGGAATTCTCTGAAATATAGTCAGTGTCAGGTTCATACCGAAAACCTGCGTGTAGTTCTCCTGCTGAAAAGTTGTGTTTTCTCTCCAGATTCTCTGACACTCAGTGTGCATAGAATCTGGAGGCATGTATTATGGCATCACTCTGGCAGGGCAGGGGCCTGATAGAGCTGGCAAGACCGGCTCCACAAAGATCGGGTGTCATTGTTAAAGGGCACCTCAATCTGTGCTAAATGTAAACTTCCAGGAAGGGCGTGAACTTGACCGCATCATTTGGAGTGGAGGGGGGTTTGTGGGGGCAGTGGTGGGGGGGGGGGGGGGGGGGTAATGGACGAGAAGTTCCCAAACTAAGATCCCAAACTAATGGGTGCAAATCCCATTTTGGGCCTGTCAAGAGATTTAGCGATCATTATGGGACTTGCACCAGCGCCGAATGGGGCCGCTAGATCGCGGGCTGTGAGTTGAGCGCTTAAATTAATGGATGTCATTTACAATGCTTGGCTTAAGATGTATAACTTTTATCACATCTTATGCTTTGGTTTCCAGGGTGGGTTAACAGCAACTTCTGTATCTGCATTGTCAGAAAGTCAATGAGATAGAAGTTGTCTCAGTAGTATTAATGCATAAGGTATTGACCAAGGAAGAGTGTCATAACAAGGACTGTTATAGAGGTCTATATTCTCAGAGAAGGGATGTAAGCAGCTTGGCTAAATTGTTGACCAATGAGATTATCCCACATATCCCTGGGTGCAAAATATTGCTGTAGATCTCTTTCCTCTGCTGCTTCCTCTGAGCAGTCCTATTGTGGAATCGAAAGGAATCTTGGTTTTATTTTGGCTTCAACTGGATCTATGCTTCTCCGGAAAGGTGGGATTGTGCTGGGTTATCAGGGTGAATCTCCTGTTCCCCAGCAACCATCCTGTCATGTTTCAAACAGTGGAGGTACAATAGTGTGTCTGCGTCTAAAAGCATCATATAAGCTCTCTGAATTCAAGTGCTCTGCCACAGATTTGATTTTCTGTGTGTACACTTGTATTTCCTTGAGTTTCTCCCTCCACCTCTTTCACTCCTTTCCAACCGCAGAGAGATTCAGAAAGAATACATTCAAAACACTTGCAACCTTTGCAAAGACTGAAGCCATTTTTAGCTTCCTAGAACTTTAAATGGTTGCAACTCTTTCCATGTTGGTTGCAGTTATTTAAGAAATTTGGCCTATTCAGTTTTCAGTTCTTCTCTCATCGTTTGGTGTGTCAGCACGAAGCCCAATTTAAGCTGGGGGGTTTGTAGTGCATTGAATCATTAACCCCAGATTTGATGTTCAAGTAAAGGAGCTAGAAAGGTGGCAAAATGGTTTATTACTTTCCTGTCAGTTTGGGTATCTTGTTCTAACGATCTCGGCTGGCATCATGGACCATGAAGAGGCCAAAGCGAAAACATACGGGAGGAAAAGTCCTCGGATTCTTTTTCTAAAATGTGAAACCAGTCTATAATAAAATATTGGAACAAAAGAAAAGCAGCAAGGCCTACCTTGAGAAAGCCAGTATGCTTGATCTAGTTTGAATTCATGAAGCATTGAGCTCACTGCACTTCAGGATATTAACTTGGTGCACGCCCATTGGATTAGCAGTGGTTTTAGCAGTGGCAACGATTCGGAAATAATCTTTTCAAACTTGGAAGTTCCCACAATTGAGGAGGCATAGGACTGCTTTTTATCTCCCACATTTGAAGAAAATATCAGTTTTCAACATGTCCTGAAGAAGCTCTGTCGGCACCACTCTTGACATTAGCATGGGAGCGCACCTCGCACAGTGCACTGTCATGGAGTAACTAACGTTTCACAATCCCTACTGGTTTATAGGTAGTTATTTACATTTGCTCAAAGTGATTTAACTTCAGGTTTTATAACAAAACAGAATTAAACAGATATTTATCTTAAAAATGTATAATTTGATCAACCTACGAACATACAAATTAGGAGGAGTCAGTCACTCGGCCCCTCGAGCCTGCTCTGTTTAATAAACTGATTTGTTAAAAACGAGTCCTTTTTGTAAATTGTTACTCGTCGCATTTTTGGTTACAGTACCTGTTCATTTACCTTTCTGTCATTGCTGTGAGCTGATTTACACATGCCTACAGGCGCTGAAGCCAACAACTACAAGTTGAGCACTCAAGCACAGATTGGGTGCAATTCTCCTGCAACTGTGTCTGTAGTCTGCACTCAGCTTTTGAAGGTGTGGAGTGCCCTAACTGGGAGAGAAGCCAAGATGAAGGGATGGCTCAGGAACCTAGTGAGAGGGCGCCTGATCCTAGAAGTCCTTGCCTAAGAGGGCAAAGGAGATTTCTGAGACAGCTACACTAGTGCAAGTTGGAATACTGTGTTCAGTTTTAGTTTCCGTATGTAAGGTAGGATATGCTTGCATTGGAGTGGTACAGCAAAGGTTCACTAAATTGGCCCTGGGATGAGGGGCTTGTCCTACGGTGAGAGGTCCTCAGAATTTAGGATAACATTCTCTGCAGTTTATAAGAATGAGAGGTGATCTCATTGAAACATACAAGATTCTGAACGAGTTTGATAGGGTAGACACTGACTCAAAGGCCAATGTGGGGCAGGAAAGTAGGATTGAAGCCGTCAATGGCAATGGTGCTTTCTCCATCATATAGTCTGGGACTTCTTGTGATGAATCACAGATCACCCTGCCAGAGATACGTCATGGGACCCTACCACATCCCACCTCCAAGGGACAGGAAAATCCACCCCATGGTGTCTGTGGATTTCTTGGGGAAGTCATGAAAATTTTAGGATATTCCTTATCATCTAATAGCCAGTCATGCATATTACACTGGGGTTCAAGGGCCTGAGTTGCTATAAATGCATAGTGGCAATTGACTGGATAGTGGTCATTCGCCTGTATGGTGCGCTTCTGGTGATCACAGGCAAGCTACACATTGAGGAAATGGAATTCTTTCCTGTTCTTGAATACCTCTCACATTGAATGAAGACTTTCAAGGGCACGTGAATAAAGTCAATAGCTTCCTGCAATCTGGTTGAATTCTAGATCACTGTTTCTGGCCGTCTCTGGTAACACTGAGTGACAGTCATTTCTCAGAGCATTTAGGGCCACAGAAACCTCCCCTGTGCAAAAGTGTACAGAGGATTGTCACCTGTGACTTATATCATCTGTGGCAGCCTGGATAGTTTCAGTAACATCAAAATTATACCACTATGACCATGACTGTCACAGGCAATGCAGTTCTTTATTTGCTACAATATTTGAATCTTCCATGAAAACATAGATCTCCATGAAAACCTCCTTGGTAAAACACAGCCTTCACATGCACTGGTCTTGGGTCACAGGAATGTTGGATTAGTGCTCTCTGAAGACCATGGATGGATTAAGGCCTCTTGCTGAAAGTCCTTCTTGTCCTCCTGTACTTCTCTAGCATATGATGGTGCAGCACGGTGGCACAGTGGTTAGCACTGCTGCATCACAACACCAGGGACCCGGGTTTGATTCTAGCCTGGGTGACTATGTGTGGAGTTTGCACATTCCTCCTATGTCTGCGCGGGTTTCCTCCGGGTGCTTCAGCTTCCTCCCACGGTCCAAAGATGTGCGGGTTAGGTTGATTGGCTGTGCTAAATTGTCCCTTAGTGTCAGGGGGAATTGCAGGATAAATACATGGGGTTACGGGAATAGGGTCTGGGTGGGATTGTTGTCGGTGCAGGCCTGCTGGGCCGAATAGCCTCCTTCTGCACTGTGGAGATTGCATGATTCTATAATTGGCCTCATATCTTCTTCCAACTTCTCATCGAGAGCAAGGGTTGCTCCTAGCAAAATGGCCATAATCCAGTTGCTATTTCCTCTTGGTGGCTCTTATATGGTGCCAAATGATGTAGGATAGTACAACACTATCTCTCTATATATATATATAGGTGAAATCCTGAAGAAGCTTTCTGCAAAAAATGTTGATAGAATGTTGGTAACTTTTGTCAAAATGGTACAAAAAGTCTCCCGTGAATCCTTGTCAAGTACAATCAATCTCAAATAAAAATGAACACTGAAAACTGAGCATGCTTTTAAATAGTGCTCGAAAGAATTTCAGCAAAGAATTGTTCACTCCTGTTAAACCAGCCAATGTTATAAGATGTACTTGACTGAAGCGTTATCTGGCAGAATTGAACACAGTCTCATTAATGAGCAATATACGGTGGCACAGTGATTAGCACTGCTGCCTCTCAGTGCCAGGAACTCTGGTTCGATTACCGCTTGGGTTACTGTATGTGCGGAATCTGCACTTTCTCCCCATGTCTGCATGGGTTTCCTCTGGGTGCTCTGGTTTCCTCTCAGAGTCTGAAAGACATGCTGGTTAGGTGCATTGACCATGCTGAATTCTCCCTCAGTGTACCCGAACAGGCACCGGAGTGTGGTGACTAGGGGATTTTCATGCAACTTCATTGCAGCATTAATGTAAGCTTACTTGTGACTAATAAATAATAAACTAAAACTTTATAGCAGGCAATTTAATTGCCGAAGCCTTAATAATCCTCCAGGCAGACATTACTAACATAAACTTCAACTCTTTTATAAAATGGTGTCCTGCGTTGCACACAGGCGAAGCCAGCAGTGCAGTTTACAATTCTGATTTTGATCTGGTTGTGTTGAAAGTTATAACCTAAAAATCTGTTCCTCTCACCGCAGATGCTGCCTCACATGCTGAGTGGTTCCAGCATTTTCTGCTTGTATTACAGCTCAAGACCATTTTAACCATTTTGGAGCTTCTTTAGCATCTAAAGTATTGATGGGAATTTGCCTCTCCTCGCACCCCAGTGAGGATCAGCTAAGAACCACACTGTTGAGGAGTTCTCAAGCCACCAATGCCATTAGATTTTGCTGATGGGTCTGAGACTGGTCAGGGGATCCATGCACCAGAATGTAATAGGGCCTGCTGTAATATGAGCAGAATGCAACATTTAATTAAGACTCTGCTTGCCTGGATTAGGTGCCTGACGTGCAGCCAAAAAATGTTCAGTTAATAAGGCGGAGGACAGCACTGGAGCCCATGTATGCAATTTTAACCCTCACCTGCTCTGTCCTCGCCAGCTGGGCTGTGTTAAAATTGGCCCTTAAATTGTTAACATTGGGTAAACTGTCAGAGGGAGGCAGCAAGCAAAAACAAAAGTTTGGTTGTGGATTTGAAGCAAAACTTGGGAGGCAGAAGCAATCACCATGAACTTTCTTAGCAACCTAAAGGAGGGCAGAATTTTAGTAATTCATTTCCTCAGCTGAGCAATTGAAAATGGGAATAGAAAAAGAACAGAAAGTAACATGTTGCAGTCTTGTCAACATTTTATGTCCCATGTTTTGAGAAAGAGTTTCAATATCTGTTAGGCACCAAAGCTCTCAGGAGAAAGGAAGCAAGAGCAGATCAACAGTGGTCACAATAGTTCTGGGAGCCATCTAGCTCCATACAAGGCAAGATGTAAAGTTAGGCTGCATAAAGAAAAGAAAGAAAAGCAGAGCATACCAGTGCATATTCCACTCAGCTTGCGACCAATTTTGGATCGGGACTCTTAACAGGCAGTAAATCTTGGATTTTCCCAGATATCAGCAAAGGCCTGATGTCGGGCAGGAAAGTAGGATTGAAGCCGTCAATGGCAATGGTGCTTTTTCCGTCGTATAGTTTGGGACTTCTTGACAAGTCCCATGGCATATCTCTGGCAGGGCGACCTGCGATTCACCAGCCTCGCCAGCAACTTAGGAACTCGAGGATCAGGGATGCCATTTTTAAAGGTCATCCCAGGGTGCAGCGAGAAAACAAATTCACCCAGGCATTCCTGGCTGCCTAGCCACCCTGTGGCACTATCCAGGATAATGCCCAGGCAGTGCCCGAGTACTACCTGGGAAGTTTATGGGCATGACCCTCTCCCCTCCAAGTGCTACAGCATTCACCAGAGCTCCCCTGGGGTGCCTGTTCGCCAGGTGCATGCCTTTGGAAACTGTTTAAGGTGGACGTCAAGGACAACTGACCAAACAAATATGATGTGAAATGTACTCGGGACCCATGACAAAACCTTGCTAAATGACCTGCTGTTTCTATTTCATACTCAAGAAATGAGTGAAAGAATATCCAGTTTTATTCCCCTTTTATTATCAGCAAACAGTTGCTTAAATACCTTAAAAGTACATTCTTGCACTGTCATCTGTTCCATAATATCACTTTCATCTCTCATCTAACTTATAGATGTTCATATTATTTTTGACATCCAAGTAATTATTAATCAACAATGACCTTTCCCTTTGGTCCCTCTCTACTGAAAATAAACTCTTACATTCACAGATGCTTTCCGTTTCACTCAACAAAGACCTGGGATTACCAAGTTGCTTTCATTACTAAACTAAAAACATTTATTACAATGTCTCAAACATTTGAGCAAAATATTTTATTCAAGTCATTACACATGTAATTAATTTAGGAAAGAAGCCAGTCATCCCAACTGAACTTAATAACAGATCATGTTTGTTTGAAGACTACAGTATGCATATTAAATTGCTCAACACTATACACTAGTAATGCGTTGAAGTACGGTCATAATTTATGAATTAAAGCATGCTAAGATTTGTATTTAACAAATATGCATTGTTCTGTTGTTACGCTATTCAATTTTCTGTGGAACTACATAGTTCCATTTTTGTTGCTTTCCCCAACATGCAAATGAGTCTCTTTTGATTCTATGCCAAACATCTAAAGCAAATAAAATTGCTGATTCCGCTGTCTGTGATAGTTTTGCTCCAGAAACCTAACTATTTGATGTCAAGATCAAGAAGGACAATCAAAGAGAACAAAGTGCAGGACCCAGCCAGGAAGTTAATGGCACCTTAATCAACGCGTGGTGATATTCAAGTAGATCAGGGAGGGGATTGGTTTAGTTATTGATGCCCCCTCCTGCTGGGGGGAGGCCAAGTTTGCCATCCAGTCACCCTAAACGCTGCCTCATTAATCAGGCTGAGATGGTAGCTGTGCATCAACTGACAAACACACCAATCAAATGTTGAGTTAAACCAGATCTGACCCACTTGATACTCTTTGAACACAGGAGGTGCTCCTTCTCTTCACCCTTTATCTCATTAAAGTTAAAAAGCAAAATTAATCAGTTCGATAGCGTGTTTAACATTACCATGGATAGTCGATGATTCATTTTGACAATAATCACTTTCTTTCTTATCAGGCAATACTTGATTGTTTTAATCTTATCCCTAAATTTATCAGATTTGACCTTTACCTAATCCCATTGACCTCACCCTTGGCCCCAGGATGAACAAAAACAGGGAATTCAATCGGGAATAAAAGTGAACATGAATTCCCTTTACATAAACAAATATACATGAAAATTGGATAAAGCAACCTCTTTAACTTAAAGAAAACCTGATTGCATTCTCTGAAGAAAAAGTAGTCAGAATGGGTCAGATTGAAGAAATTTTGTATTTATATTTTAACAAAAATAATATTCCAATATGATTTCTAGCTAAAAGTCATGTCTCTAGAATAAAATCTTATAATACACTTAGTGCAAAGGACAGCTTGCTCATGGGCTGTAGGAGTGTTTCAGTGGAAAGAACCACTGAACAAATCTATTCCATTCCTAATGTTAGCTTGGTGGAATGCAGAATGCCTGAACAATAGATGTTGTTTCTTTTTGTCTTCTTTCCCTGTCTCGAGAAAGCATTCTGGAGTTCTGCACACAATAGGTTTTTAACCATGAAGCAAAAAGCCAATAGTGTGGCTGGGATAATGCACTTTGTGGAGCTTCCCCAGCAGATGGGTGGCATGGTGGCACAGTGGTTAGCACTGCTGCCTCATAGCTCCAGGGACCTGGGTTCGATTCTTGGCTTGGGTCACTGTCTGTGTGGAGTTTGCACATTCTCCCCTTGTCTGCGTGGGTTTCCTCCGGGTGCTCTGGTTTCCTCCCACAGTCCAAAGATGTGCGGGTTAGGTTGATTGGCCATGCTAAATTGCCCCTCAGTGTCCTGGGATGCATAGGTTAGAGGGATTAGCAGGGTAAATATGTGGGGTTCTGGGGATAGGGCCTGGGTGGGATTGTTGTCAGTGCAGACTCGATGGGCCGAATGGCCTCCTTCTGCACTGTAAGGATTCTTTGATTCTAGGTATGTGCACTGAAGGGCTAAAATTGGTTGCATTTATTTTACTCCTTCATGGGATGTGAGCATCGCTCTCAAAGTCAACCTTTATTGTCCATTACTAATTGCCGATGACACATTCTTGAAGTGCTACAATCCATGCAGTAAAGATACAGCCCACAGTGCTGTCAGGGAAAGAGTTCCAGGATCTTGCCCCAGTGACAGTGAAAGAACAGTCATATATTTTTTCCAAGCTAGGATAGTGTGCGACTTGCAAAGGAACCTGCAGCTGGCTGCATTCCTTTATGTCTGCTGCACTTGGTTTTCTAAGATGAAAAGGTCACAAATATAATTTGCAATGGCTTCTCTTGTTGCTCCCATACCATTACCCCTGGTGTTTCCACCACCCAAAAGCACAGTGTTAGTTTATACATGTATGCTGACGACACCCACCACCTCCCTTGACTCCTCCACTTTTGCTAAGTCATTAGACCACTAATCCAACTCCCTGTACTGGATGAACAGAAGTTTCCTCCTGTTACGATGGCCACAGGGGATTGTCACTAATTTTCTCATGGGTGTCATAGATTATGAAGTCCGCTATTAAGTGAGTGGAAGCTCCCCCAATAGGGAAGGAGCAGTGGGGGATTTAAAACCAGCTTGCTCCACTCAGGCCAGCAGCTGAAGGACTCTGGGGCTTGATCTGTACACTGTAGCTTCAGAAGAGCTATGAATATTGTAAATAAAGAGTGCTGTGACAGAAGACTGACCTTGGTGAGATTATTACACCTCCAATTAAATAGGTTGAAGCATTGGACTGGATTTTCCAGTCTGAAAAATCCCGACCATTGCCTTGGTTCCCCCTTCAAACTCTATTCCTAGCTATGAACTCCATTCTTCTCCCTGATAAATGTCCGAAACTAAACCAGTCTGTTCACAACCTTGGCACTTGATGCCGAGGTGAACTCCCAACCTCGTATTCATACCGTCACTAGGACTGCTTATTTCCACTTTCTTAGAATTGCCCGACTTTGTCCCTGTTTCAGCTCATCATCTCAAAGCCTGTCTGCCATCTTGGGCACAATCCAAGAGTGTGATGGAATACTCTCCACTTGCCTGGATGAGCGCAGCTCCAACAAAAATCAAGGAGTTTCACACCTTCCAGGGAAAAGTAGCCCTCTTGATCAGCAGCTTACCCATCACCGTACATTTTCACTCCCTCCACCACTGACACACTGTGGCAACTGTTGACACACTGTGGCAACTGTTGACACACTGTGGCAACAGTGTGTACTAGCTACAAGGTGCACTGCAGCAACTCGCCAAGACTCCTTCAACAGCACCTTCCAAACAACAGCAGTAACGTATCTAGTGTCTTCAATGTAATAAAGCATCCCAAAGCCTTTCACAGGAGCTTTAACACAAAATGACACTGAGCCACATGAGGAAATATTAGGTCAGATAACCAAAGCTTAGTCAAAGAGGTAGGTCGGTGGTAAGGCATATCTCAAATTGACTTTAAATTTGAAAGAAGGTAATGCTCTGAGCAACTGCTGCAATGGTGTCCTGGGGTGAGGCAATTGACCTCCAACCACCACAACCATCTTCCTTTGTGCCAGGTATGACTCCCATTATTGGAGAACTTCCCCCCTCCCCTAGATTTCCATTGACATCAATTATGTTTTGGCTGCTGGATGCCACAACCCTTCAAAAGCTGCCTTGATGTCTAGGACAATCACTCATACCTCACCTCTGTATCTCAGCTTTGGAGTCCATGTTTGAACCAGGGCTGTAATGGCGTCAGGCGCTGAGTGATGGAACTCAAACTGAGCATCAGGAAGCAGATCATTATTGGGTAAGTGCTGGATCATTCATAGCTTCGTCAAAGATACCTTCCATCAGTTTGGTGGCCCAAGATGGCCAACACTAATCAGTAACCCATTTTAAACTATGCCTCATTTTCTTTACCAGATCCTTTGAGAAAAATAAAATTGGTTGAGTTTAAAAACAGACTGTCAATTCACTTCTACCAACCTTGAACTGTCATCCAAGATCAATTTCACCCTATTGATGTTATTCAGTCACATGAGAAGGTCCCAAGTTCTTGCTTTTGTTGAAATAACTGACAGCAGTTAAGAGATGTTAAGAGATGTTACAATTCACTTCATATCTCCGCCTCCCCCATCCATCCACCATGGCTGAATAATGTTGCCAAATTCACAGACCAAGCTCCCACTTCAGCTCAGGTACTGGAATGTTGCCACTAATCAATGGCATTACCATCGCTGAATCCCCAACCATCAACACCCTGTGGGTTACCACTGACCAGAAACTGAACTGGACTAGCCATAGAAATACTGTGGCTACAAGAGCAGGTCAGAAACTAGGATTCCTGTGGTGAGTAACCTACCTCCTGACTTCCCAAAGCCTGAGCACAATCGACAAGACACAAATCAAGAGTGTAATGAAATAATCTCCAATTGCCTGGATGGGTGCAGTTCCAACAACACTCAAGAAGATCAACACCACCCAAGCCAAAGTAGCCCACTTGATTGCTACCCCTTCCAAAAACATTCAATCCATCTACCACCAACAAAGAGTGGGAGCTGTGTGTACCATTGACAAGATGCACTGCAGGAACTCACCAAATTTCCTTAGGTAGCACCGTCTAAACTCACGACCATCGAGAAGGACAAGAGCAGCTGATATCTTGGAGCACCACCACCTGGAGGTTCCCTTCCTAGTCACTCACCATCTTGATGTGGAAACATATTGCTGTTCCTTCACTGTAGCTGGGTCAAAACCCTGACACTCCCTCCCTAACAGCACTGTGTGTGTACATACACCTCAGGCACTGCTGCAGTTCAAGAAGGCAGCTCATCAGCACCTTCTGAAGGCAACTAGGGATGGGCAATAAATGCTGGCCTAACCAGTCATGCCCACATCCCATAAATGAAGAAAAAATCTTGGAACTATACCCCAGCATCAGTCAATGACTTCAAGACAGAATGGAAAGCCACCCTCTAGTAAGGTATTCTCTGTCAAGTAACAATGTGAAGGAAAAAATGGTCAGCAGGCCAGTAGTGCCTTTATGTTTGGAGGAATATTACTGGTTATCACACAGTTTGCTGATAACAGTGGAACATGGCACAAGTTGTCTGATTTTATTGAACCAATTCATCTCAAAGTCGCAATAATTAGTGACTCATTCGTTGGGTTCTGTCAAAAATTGACTCTTTTGTGCACCTTTTGTTCCATTAGTTACTGCTACTATCTCCACATTTAAATAACATGTGTTTCTTGATACACTTCTAGAATAAAAGTGACGTTTTTAACATAACCAAATTGGCTTAATACATCTGCTCAAATAGTGGACAAAGATTTTCAGACAAGCTTGTAAATGGTTTATACCAATATCTTCAAGTACCACTTCCAGTTTTCAATATTCAATGTTTTCATTGTTCGTGAAAACTAGTACTGTCTAAACTCAGATTTTTGCTGACTTACCCAGGACCACAGGCCTGAACGTGAAGGCCGAGCATTTCCATTAACCTTTGGACAAAATAGCAGTTGTATCCGCACTGGCTCAGCAGTTCATGTCACTTTGTATTCCATGCAGATTTCAATTGTATCACAAACTTTATAAAATTAAAACCATGTATCTCAAAGCTACCTGACATGCTCCTTTCAAATAGATCAGGTTAAAATGTTTTCACCAATAAAATCAGAAGCCCCAACCAAACATAGACAAATATTGCTACAAGTGGTTATAATTTTATTTTTCATAGAATCCCTACAGTGCAGGAGGCGTCCATTTGGCCCATCGAGTCTGTACCAAATGTTACCCAGGCTTGCCCCAAAACCCCACGTTTTTAGCCTGCTAATCCCCTAACCTATATATCGTGGGATACTAAGAGACAATTTAGCATGACCAATCAACCTAACCTGCACATCTTGGGACTGTGGGAGGAAACCAGAGCACCCGGAGGAAACCCACGCAGACACGAGGAGAGCGTGCAAACTCTACACAGACAGTCCCCTGAGGCTGGAATTGAACCCAGGTCCCTGGAACTGTGAGGCAACAGTGCTAACCACTGTGCCACCCTGCCACCCAAATCTGTCACTTGGGGTGGAATCTTGCACTCGATGCAGAGAGTGCTGGCTGAGGCGGGAGAACTGGCAAGTAGCTCTCCAGCTGCACAGTCCAGTTTTCTGTCCAGATTCTCTGGCACTCTGTGCACAGAGGGCAGAGAGTGTCATTTCAGACAAGAAAAACTGGAGGATTCGCACAGGCAATCTGATCGCAGTTTTCTCACAATTAGTCATTTTTTGGGAGAGTGGTGAGTTTTGCACTGGGTCTCAGAGGGGAGGGGCCTAAACACGCCAGTAAGCCTGACTTCAGACATCAAGTGCCATTTTTAAAGGCGTCCTGATCTCAAATTGAAATTGAGGACCCCACACTCCCCTCATTGAAGGGTTGTTTTCCCACTCCCCTCCCAACAAAGATTGTCAGCATTGTGGCCCTCCCAATGGGTCCCCCTACATGACTCTCTTCATAACCTCTCCTCCTTCATGCCCCTCTTCAAGACCCCTCCTCATTCCTAAGCCCCTCAGGCTACAGCCCCTTCAGGCTTCACTCCCATCATGTCCCCGCCCCCTTGTCACTGTCCCTGGTACCCTGACAGTGCACATCTGGCAGTTTGTGGAGACCAGTAGTGATTCTCGCCGGACTCTTGCTGCACCTGAGGGTCGGAAAATCCCAGGAGCAGTTACAATCAGGCCTCGATCGGGCTCAGTGGGCAGAATTCTGGCCGTTCACACCAGTGGAATTTTCTGGCCCCGCTGAACACAAACAGGTGGAAAATTCCAGCCTGTATATATGCTGATCTAGTTCCCGCCTTTACTGGAGGTGAGCCTTGTCACGTCACCAGCGAGGGTCGGGGAAAATCTCGTTGGCGAGAATCTTATTTGCCAGTTCTTGGGAGATTTTGTGCCCATGTTGCCATTTGAGGTCACGGTGAATACAAGTGCAAAATCACGCCCATAATTATTCTTGAGAGTGTTCAACCAACCAATAAGTAATAAATTAGTTTGATTGCATGCAACAGAAATCAAAAAAAAGGTGGAACACTCCAAAACGTCTCCATGATGTGATTAATATACGATATTTATTAGTTACAGTAAGAAGTCTCATAACACCAGGTTAAAGTCCAAAAGGTTTATTTGATATCACAAGCTTTCGGAGCGCTGCCCCATCATCAGGTGAGTGGAGAATTGGAATCACAAACAGGGCATACATAGACACAAATTCAATTACAAGATAATGGTTGGAATGCGAGTCTTAACAGATAATCAAGTCCTTACAGATGCAGACAATGCGAGTGGAGAGAAGGTTAAGCACAGGTTAAAGAGGTGTGAATTGTCTCAAGCCAGGACAGTTAGTAAGATTTTGCAAGCCCAGGCAAGTCGTGGGGGTCACAGGCAGTGTGACATGAACCCAAGATCCCGGTTGAGGCCGTCCTCATGTGTGTGGAACTTGGCTATCAGTTCCTGCTCAGTGATTCTGCATTGTTGTGTGTCTTGAAGGCCGTCTTGGAGAACGCTTACTCGAAGATCAGAGGCTGAATGCCCGTGACTGCTGAATTGTTCCACGGCAGGAAGAGAACACTCCTGCCTGGTGATTGTCGAGCGGTGTTTATTCATCAGTTGTCGTAGCGTCTGCATGATCTCGCCAATGTATCATGCCTTGGGACATTCTTTCCTGCAGCGTATCAGGTAGACAACATTGGCTGAGTCACAAGAGTACGTACTGTGTACCTGGTCGATGGTGTTCTCACGAGAGATGATGGCATTTGTGTTGATGATCCGGCACGTCTTGCAGAGGTTGCTGTGGCAGGGTTGTGTGGTGTCGTGTTCACTGTTCTCCTGAAGGCTGGGTAGTTTGCTGCACACAGTGGTTTGTTTGAGGTTGTGCGGTTGTTTGAAGGCAAGTAGTGGGGGTGTGAGGGTGGCCTTGGCGAGATGTTCCTCTTCATCGATGACGTGTTGAAGGCTCCGAAGAAGATGTCGTAGCTTCTCCGCTCCGGGGAAATACATGACAATGAAGGGTACTCTGTCCACCGTGTCAAGACTTGATTACCCGTTAAGACTCGCATTCCAAACATTATCTTGTGATTAAGTTTGTGTCTATATATGCCGTGTTTGTGAACCCAATTCTCCACTTACTTGATGAAGGGGCAGCGCTCTGAAAGCTCATGATACCAAATAAACCTGTTGGACTTTAACCTGGTGTTGTGAGACTTCTTACTGTGCCTCTGCCAGTCCAACGCCGGCATCGCCACATCATGTTTATTAGTTAAACAGGAAATAATAGGTGGCCAGCAATGAATTACATGGCAGTAATTTGAATTATGTGATTTTAAACTGCATGAGCAAAGCTCGAGTCATTTGTGAACCTCAGAAGAGCCTTGAGATTCAATTACGGCCTTAAGCTCACTGCCAGATGTCTGTTATTCTTCATAATAATATGGTTTTTTTTTTTTAATAACTTTTTAAAAAAACTTTTCTTATCCTTACACATTAGGCAGACGGCATGCTGCAGAGACGTGATATAGGTGAAAGGGTAATGCAGTGAAAAGTGACATGTGGCAGACATCTTGTGACTCGAAAAATAAAAGCTTATGTCAATATAGCCTGTCAAATACAATAGGTGGAATTTTCCGAAGTGTCAGGCTCTGACTGAAAACCGACGTATAGCTCTCCAGCGCACAGCCCAATTTTTAGTCCAGGCTTTCAGGCCCAGAAAAGAGTGAGTGGGTTTATGCCATCACTCTGGTGGAGTGGAGTCTGAAAGAACCAGCAAGGCCAGTTCCACTGAGATCGGGGTGCCATCTTTAAAGGGCGCCCTGATAAATGCTGAATTACCCACACAACCACCATGGAAGCGTTGGGGGCTCTCCATGCTTCCCTTTCTCCCCTCGCACAATCATCGGTGACTGTCTGCGCCCCCCCCGTCTCCCCCACCGTAGACGTATCGCTTGCATTCCCCCCCTCACTGCTTGCAAGTTCCCCCCTCAATGGCCTTGGTGGTCTCCCCCCTACCCCCCCCCCCCCACATATAATGGGAAGGAACCCCCCGGGATACCCAGAGGGCCCCTCCCTGGCACAGATTGGCACTGTGCCAACCTGGCACTGTGCTAGACAGTGCAGGGGGCAATGGCAGGACATGCCCCTCTCCCCCCGGGGATATATTTAACTTTGCACCCCCCGGAGGAATCCGCTCAACTGATCCACATCTTCAAATATCTGTTGTAAACAGTCACATCAGTGAGGTTTGAAAATTCAGTGGGAGGGGACCATCTGGCCGGTGGCAGAGGGCAGACGTGGGGCTGTGTAATTAGATTGAAATATGCAAAAATATTAAAATATGGTTCTGGCACGTTGTGGGAGTGAACTGCATGATATCAGCAGTGAGGGGTGTGGAAAATTAGGAAATATGATCTCGCTGACCTGAATCATGTTCCCTGATTCTCGCCATATTGTCCACCTGCATCACTGTTCTCTCTGAGCGCTGCCTCCTCACAAAATGATCCGAACGTGCATCCCAGGGCGCCCATGATGCCAACTGGCTGGAAGTTGAGAAGGGGGCCTGTTTTCCAGCTAGCCTGCACATTTCAAAGGCAGTTTGTCCTTCTTAAAGGGAAACTGTACCCATTAAACAAAATTTCCAGCATCAGCTGTACTGCTGTTGGTAATGCTCTCGCCTCTGAGTCAGAAGGTTGTGGGTTCAGGTCCTGTTCCAGGATTTGAACACATCAATCCAGGCTGAGGGAGAGCTGTACTGTTGGAAGTTAAGTTTCTCAGATTAAAATAAAAACAAGACTTTGCCTCCTCCTCAGGTGTAGCTACAAAATCCCATGGCAATATATCAAAAAACAGGAGAATTATCCCTGGAGCTCGGGCCAATATTTATCACTACTGGCCATTCTTGAGCCTTCCCTTCCTGGACTTAGTTAGGTGGAGGAGGGGAACAGTGAGGTTCCAAACACCCCCACCCCATGAAATGGCCCCTGGTCTCTGAACCCACCTTCAGGCATGGCATTAAATTGTGCCCAATATTTCTGTAGGAGGCCAAGAGATTTCAAAGGCAAATGCTAAGAAAGGAATAGGAGCAGGTAGCCAGGGAGATTAACTCCAGGACTCTGGCAGTGCCTGAAATAGCTCAATGACTACACTCAGCTGGTCATCTTCTCATTACTTCTTCTACCCACCACTCTACCCATGCTACTCAATGTACCATCCCATCAGATGTCATCATTTTGAATAATTGGTAGCAAGATAGTCCCACCAAGCCAATGCTGCTATAATTTAAAGTTTATTTATTGGTGTCACAAGTAGGCTTACATTCACACTGCAATACAGTTACTGTGAAAATCCCCTAGTCGCCACACACCAGCGCCTGTTCAGGTTCTCCCCGTGTCTGAGTGGGTTTCCTCCAGGTGCTCTGGTTTTATCCCACAGTCCGAAAGACGTGATGGTTAGGTGCATTGGCCATGCTAAATTCTCCCTCAGTGTACCCGAACAGGTAGGAGGGGGGAGAGAGGGGAGAGGAAGAAGGGGGAGAGAGGGAGGGAGGGGGAGAAGGGGGGAGGGGGAGGGCGAGAAGGGGGGGAAGAGAAAGGGAAGGGGAGGGAGAAGGAGGAGAGGAGGGGGGACAGAGGGGGAGGGGGGAAAGAGCGGGTGGGAGAGGGGACAATCACATCATGCATTTATGCTGACGTAAAATGCGACTTTGCAGTTCTTGAGATATTTTTTGCTCTCGCTGATGAACCTGCCTGACGTGAACAGGAGTGGAAAATCCTGGCCTGTGTGTGTTACTGGTACTGGGTATGTAACTTCAACCTGAGGTCTGACAGGGGGGGAGAAGGGCTGCCTTTTCAGCCAGGCCAACCTGGGCAGGAACAGGATTCAGAGCCAGAAGAGGCCCGGAAAAAACAAATAATTGAGCCGTATAGTTACATAAAATTGTCAATGTTTCATTAAACAGTGATTAATTTAATTTAAAAAATACAAATTTCACACTGCAGTGAGCATAGTTGTTCAGAGGTTGAGAACAGGCTCACTTCTCTGGATCATAGCTGACTCGCACCATAAAGCTATCCAGAGCCTGAGCGTTTTCCAAGTGTGTAACTGGGCCATTTTAATGTTGCGTGCACCTCATTCAGAAGCACAGAGTTGCTGTTCGGACAGAATACTCTTTGAATGCAGCATCCCTCTACTCTTTCCTGGCAAGGGAGAATAATAAAAATTGGCCTGATTGTCTCGCAGATATTTCCTTCACGCCAAGTACCCACTGCCTAAAACATATTCTTTGCAATATTAGCATATGAACACTGATATTTGATTGTTATTTTCACGTAAACATTGGGTCATTTATTTTAAAGTTATCAGTAACCACCTGATCTTTTCCATTGACAGCCAATTTGTCATTGCTCATTGTGTGATACATTCAAGGTCAAGTTTCACCACATACGGTTTGCAACATAAGCATGCGTCATTTTTAATGGGAAAGGTGAAGCAGCAGGATGTGCTTTAGAAATCAGACTGCAGGACTCATAAATGAATTGGAACTTACGTGGCATTTATTTGTAATTGGATTTGAAGGTCAAATGAAACCCAAAATTGTTCAAAAATCCAACACAGACTTGCCCTGAATCAATAATTTTTTTGCCTTAGATGTTGCAACATTGGCATCTATTTGACAATGTGGAAATAATCCAAGTATGTCCTACACATCAAAAACAGGATGAACCCATCCAGCTAATGACCACCCATCAGTTCATTCTTTTCATCAACAAAGTGATTGAAGGAGTCATTAACGGTGGCACTTAGCAACATTTGACTCACTGTTGTCCAGTTGGGCTCCCCTAGGCTACTTGGCTTGGACCAAATTACAACCTTGGTCCAAACATGGATAAAAGAGCTGAACTCCAGAGGTGGGGTGAAAGTGACGGTCCGAGGCATCAAGGCAGCATTTGACTGAGTGTGACATTAAGGAGCAAACACAATTGCAATCACTGGGAATCAGGAGAAAAGTCCCTTGGTTGGAATCCCACCTTGGTTGTTGGAGGCCAATCATCACAGCCCCAGGGCTACCCATCACTGCAGGAGTTCCTCAGGATGGTGTCCTCAGCCCAACCATCTCCAGCTATTTCATCAATAACCTTCCTTCCATTAGAAGATCTGCACTGGAGATGTTACTAATGATTGCACATGCCATTTGCAACTGCCCAGAAACTGAAGCAACTAATGAGGAGAACGTACAAACTCCACACAGTCACCCAAGGCCGGAATCGCACCTGGATCCTTGGCATTGTGAGGCAGCAGTGCTAACCGCTGTGCCACATTACACATTTACTCCCTGCACCGCTGATACACAGTAGCTGCAATGTATACCATCCAAGTTTCTTCAACAACACCTTCCAAACCTTTACTACATGGAAGAACAGGGACAGCAACACAGAGGAATATTACCATCTTCAGGTTCCCCTCCAAGCCACACACCATTCTGACTTGGAGCCAAATTACCATTCCTTCAATGTGACTGGGATAAAATCCTGGAACTTTGTCTCTAACAGCATTGCTGCAGTCCAAGACAGTGGCTCACTACCTCCTCCTCAAGGGTAATTAGGAATGAGCAATAATTGCTAGCCTTGCCATAATGCTCACAAGCCATGAACAAAATTTTAAAAATGTATTTAAAAAATCAATGGCTGTTATAACGTAAATGGCACAGCATTGCTATAAAGCCATAGAGCAAGTATTTTGGTTGTTCCCTTTCTCTGAGCTTTTGCACAAAAGTTATGGCACAACTATCGCCAAATATCTCTGTCCTCGTTCATGGCTGGAATTCTTCAGTGCTGCTGAAAGTGAATGGAGTTTTGACTGGAATGCCAAATTCTCCGTTCTCACTTGGAATGGGTTGGGCATGGATAAGATTGGAGAATCTCGCCCATAAATTCGATCACTTTTCATGAAGCATATTTTTTTTAAAAATTGGGCCTCAAGTCTGAAACAAACACATGACAGACTAAACATTTTTTTAAAAACATGTTTCCCTTTCATATTTCAACCAGTTTCTCAATTTCATCCAAAAATATGCATTTTCATAGAAATCATAGAAACCCTACAGTGCAGAAGGAGGTCATTCGGCCCATTAGGTCTGCACCGACCACAATCCCACCCAGGCCCTACCCCCATTTTGCGTTTGTTCGTGAATGTTTACATAAAATGTTTTCCACATGGGATGTATCTGAATGCTTGCCAAATGCCAGCTTAAGTGACAAATATAATAGAGTTTCCTGCATGGCACCTAACTGGATATGGACCGCCAAGAAATTAAAAGAAAATAATGCTAAAGTCATCATTAATTCAGTGCCAATTAGAGGCGGCTCATTTTTCCAATCCACAAAATGTTTCCACAGCAGAGAGTAAAAAGACCACACCACACACTGCCTTCAGTCTCTAATACTTAACACTTACCTTCAACTTCCCATTCTTAATTATTTTATTCCTCTGCCATGGGTTTGAGCTATATTGCTCCATGAGAAAAATCGTAAACAATGTCTGCATTTTAATGATCCGCGAACATGACTCCAGGTAACAATAAGGTTTTGGATAGATTCCTTCTCATTAATATGTCTCTGGAAAACTTTGCAGAAGTTAAACATTTGGATCATTTTCCAGAACCCAGTGTCATAAAGTTGGCATTGAGTCTGTGTCCCCAATAAATATATTCTCACCAAATTGTATTAAGAAAACAACTCGGTAGCCAAAATCTCTGACAAGCTGCCACACCTCTGCTTAAATAATCCTACCCAATTTGACATTATTTGTTCAGTTGGAGTGTATTCGATCCTCAGAAACACATGATTAACATCATTTTGTACAGCTCCTGTTTTCACTTTTGAATAAGCTATTGGGGCAAAATATTTGACCTAACTTTTAAAATAAATGAAACCATGCGAACAATTGAGATTAAAGCAAAAGTTTGGAATTGCTTATGTTTGATAGTATTTTTCAGGAGTACCTGGGTTGACTTATGGAGGAATATCAGAAAGCATTGAGACCCACCTTTGGGTTATTCTCCCAGACACTGGGTAGTGGATTTTCCCCAGCTGGGACTAAACAAAGCAACATAGGAAGAGGAAAAGGCCATTTAGCAATTCAGATGTGTCCCGCCATTCAATAAGGTCATGGCTGATCTGCAGTTTCGATCCAAATACCTATTTTTTTGCTCCATACAGTAATTCCTCACTTAATGTCCTAGTTGTGTTCCTGAAAAGTGCGACTTTAAGTGAAACAAGGTTAAATGAATCAGATTTTCCCATAAAAAATGATTTACCCTGGAAAAAAATGGTTCGATCAAGCAGACGCAGCATGGATTCATGAAGGGAAAGTCGTGTTTGACGAATTTACTGGATTTTTATGAAGATGTAACGAGTGCGGTTGACAGAGGGGAACCGGTGGATGTGCTGTTTTTGGATTTCCAGAAGGCGTTCGATAAGGTGCCTCACAAAAGGTTGCTACAGAAGATTAGGGTACACGGAGTTGGGGGTAAAGTGTTAGCGTGGATTGAGGATTGGCTATCTAACAGGAAGCAGAGAGTTGGAATAAATGGGTGCTTTTCTGGTTGGCAGTTGGTGACTAGTGGCGTGCCGCAGGGATCGGTGCTGGGGCCTCAACTGTTTACCATATACATAGACGATCTGGAGGAGGGGACCGAGTGTAGAGTAACAAAGTTTGAGGATGATACAAAGATGAGTGGGAAAGCGAATTGCGTGGAGGATGCGGAAAGTCTGCAGAGAGATTTGGATCGGCTAAGTGAGTGGGCGAGGATCTGGCAGATGGAGTGTAACGTTGACAAGTGTGAGGTTATCCACTTTGGAAGGAATAATAGTAAAATGGACTATTATTTAAATGGTGAAAAATTACAACATTCTACTGTACAGAGGGACCTGGGGGTCCTTGTGCATGAATCGCAAAAGCTCAGTTTGCAGGTGCAGCAGGTGATCAAGAAGGCAAATGGAATGTTGGCCTTTATCGCGAAGGGGATGGAGTATAAAAGCAGGGAGGTCTTGCTGCAATTGTACAAGGTACTGGTGAGGCCGCAACTTGAGTACTGTGTGCAATTTTGGTCCCCTTATTTGCGGAAGGATGTATTGGCCTTGGAGGGAGCACAGAGAAGGTTCACCAGGTTGATACCGGAGATGAGGGGGTTAGCTTATGAGGAGAGATTGAGTAGATTGGGCCTGTACTCGTTGGAGTTTAGAAGGATGAGGGGAGATCTTATAGAGACATATAGGATAATGAAGGGGCGAGACAGGGTAGAGGCAGAGAGATTCTTTCCACTTAGAAAGGAAACAAGAACTAGAGGACACAACCTCAAAATAAGGGGGAGTCAGTTTAGGACAGAGTTGAGGAGGAACTTCTCTCAGAGGGTAGTGAATCTCTGGAATTCTCTGCCCATTGGAGCAGTGGAGGCTACCTCATTAAATATGTTTAAGTCGCAGGTAGATAGATTTCTGATCAATAAGGGAATTAAGGGTTATGGGGAGCGGGCGGGTAAAGATTTCTGATCAATAAGGGAATTAAGGGTTATGGGGAGCGGGCGGGTAAGTGGAGCTAAACCACTATCAGATCAGCCATGATCTTATTGAATGGCGGGGCAGGCTCGAGGAGCTAGATGGCCTACTCCTGCTCCTATTTCTCATGTTCTTATGTTCTTATAAGAACTAATGAATAAACTGGAGTTCGGTTCTTTTGGGCATTTCTCATCAGGGGCAAAAATATAGTAACTGTACATGCACAGTGCTTTCCCAAATGAAATAACGTTTTAAATGAAATAAATTCTTCAACCTTCTAATCGTTTATCTACATATTACTTTGTAACCTATTTTACCAGTCTAATTTAACTAATTCTGTTTCCAGAGATTTGTAACTTTTTACATGATGCGAGTGTTGCTGGCTGGGACAGCATTCATTGCCCGTCCCCAACTGCCCTCCATTGCAGAGAGCATTTGAGAGCCAACCACATTGCTGTGGAACTGAACCAGGTAAGGATAGCAGATTTCATTCCCTAAAGGACATCAGTGAACCTGATGGGTTTTTTAACATTGATTGACCATCATCTCATGTTTTTATATCCAGATTTTTATGGAATTCAAATTCCACCATCTGCCATGGTGGGATCCAAAGATGAAAACTGCCCACATACAATCATCCGAAGCTGGAATTGAACCCGGGTCCCTGCCACTGTGAGGCAGCAGTGCTAACCACTGTGCCACCATGCCGCCTTTAATTATTCAGTTCCAAGCCTTGGTTAACTTGCAACCACAAGCAGGATTTTCATGTTTCGCTGCTGCTGAGGTGGCCCACCAGTGGCTGGTAATGAGATTGTCTGGTTCCACTGTTGTTAATGGGGTTTCCCATTGAATGCACCGCTCACCGCCGGATATCCATGGCGGGGGTGCATAGTCCGCAGGACCAAAAGATACCGCCAACGTGAATCAAATAAAGAGCCTGTGATTCTTTCTTTGTATCATTTTCCCTACTTTGACCTTATTTGCTGGTGCATTCTCATGTCTTTATGCTCTGCCCCTTTTGCAGAGTTGCCCGCCATTGGCTGGCTGCTGTCAATGGGGTTTCCTGTTATTCGCACAGGTATTCTGGTCCCACTGACAGCAACCCATTGTTGGTGGGAACAGAAGATCCCACTGGCGGGAATGGCTGGAAAATCCCACCATTTTTAGTTTAAGTTTTACGACTGTAGATTTGGCCTTGGGAAGAAGCAGATCCCTTCTGTTCTTCTGCTTTAAGGTGCACGGAGGGAATGAGCATTAAAAGACCACCTCAAATATTGTCGATGGAATCCACCTGGCATCCACACCTTCTCACTTGTATCTGCAATCAAGCTCCGTCAGCATAATTCCCAGGAGTGCTTGAGAGGGTTCTGTCCCATCACAAAGAGAAAACTATGTTGCACCAATTGACAGGTAGCTTAAAAACAAAATCTGTCAAATGTATTCTGACATCATGATTCTCTTTTGATAATAGATTTAGCAGCTGCTGTCTGCCTGACATATAACTCTTCTGCAGAATTAGAAAGTCTAATATTTGGAGGACATTGCTTTTTGGTGCAGCTATTCCCCACCTTGCACCCAATCATTGGAAGGGATTTTCCGGTCCTGCCAGCAGTAGGACCCATCGCACATGGAAATGGGAAGTTTGGAGAGCCACGGAAATCCCAACTGCGGGCAGGGCTGAAAATTCCTGGCCATTCTGCACACATTTGACTGGAACTTACAGGCCTCTAGGAATGGGCTGGGAGGCAGGGTGCCTACAAAAAGGAAGGTGGGGGATGGAGGCCCTATTACCTTTCGGTTGCTATGGAATGTTTAAATCAGCTGGAAAAATGGCAACGGTTCTCCTGCCCAATGTACAATGATTAAGTGACCAGTTCAAAGCTTTCTCCTGCCACCATCACAGGCATTTTACCAGTGGCAAGTAGGCCCTCTGCTGCATGGAGTAGGCTGTCCTTGTAGGCTTAATGTGGGCCCCTCCCAACTGGATGCTCTGTGACACACAGAGGGGCCCACTGGCAGCAACTGCCACCTCCATGTCAACACTCCCTCTGCACCCTGCCAGGACCTACCTGACTGTCCCCAGTGTCACCAAACCTCACTCAGCTCATTATGAGGGTGACATCATGATTACATTCTCTCAGTTTGGTGAAATAACAGCACTGCTGAGACGGAGAGCTGCTGGCCCTTCCATTGGGTGGCACCTCTTGGGAGGCAGGATTTTGTTCTTTACAATGGTGAGAGCCGGACAGGACTTGCATATTGGCCAGGGGTCTTCTAAATGGCCAAGGCTGGGATACTCCCGGCTTTCAGGCCCATTGTCTTGGCCCCTTCCACTGTAGCTAAATTCAGGCCTTTGTCAGGGACAAAAACATCTTACTGACAACAAATTTGACACTCCCTACTATCTCAAACCTTTGATGTCTACTCTTGTGGGAGCTTTTCGTATTTATCTACTTCCCCACTAAAGAGTGTACAAATATTAAGTGTTAAACTTTCCTTTGTACAGCGATCCCCGAGTAACATGAAGGTACTCTGGAGCCCACAATGGAGAGTTGATCCACTGGTTCCCCGAACTCCTACCCGTCTTTCCACCAAAACCCTCTCTCCACCACTTTAACTTCCAGCCAGAAGAATATCAGCATTGAGGCGGTACTTCCTGAACTTCTGCTGTGGATAGTTTTGGCTTCGAGTATGAAGTACAGAGAGTGAAGGCAATCTGATTGCCATTATATAGAATACAATCCAGGTTTCAGAGGGCATTCCTTAATGCACCCGGTGCCAAGGACACCTTCTATGGATCTAATCATACCTTTTGTCGGCCTCAGGGCCTAAAAGCTGGGCTTTGTTGGATTGCTTTGATGAGAAAAATGTGTGCACTTTACATTCTAAAGGAAAATCACCATCTGGTACAATAGACAGAGAGTTGCTACAAGATATTGGAACGTGACTCCTGGTTAGAAAGGAACCACTTAACTGATTTTAAGAAGGAATATATATTTTTCACATTGTGGAAAATCATGGTTCTAAATACAAACCATTCCATTCAGTATTATGTGGTTATGCTGAATAACATAAGAAAGGTTATTTGTCCCATAAAAACCCTTTGTTCAACTGATCACGTGTTAGGTACTCTAACATGGGCTGAGATTTTCCAGCCCTTTCTGCCTGTAGGATCTTCAGGGGAAAAGATGGTCGAGGCAATGGGTGCTTATTATTAAATGCAGCATTTTGAAGGTAGCCATGCCAACTCAGTCTAGTGCAAACCAACTTGATAAAGCAGGCATTAAATATGTAATAGTCCCTTTATTAGCATATTTAAATTCCAAATGCGATCTCCGATTGCCTCTTTTGACACATTAACCATTCTGGCGGATGGAACACTTCTGGCTCAGAATGTGCGCACACATTTCCATCCGTGAGGAGTTAGCACATTCTCCCCATGTCTACTTGGGTTCACTTCAGGTGCTCCGGTTTCCTCCAAAGATGTGCAGGTCAGGTGGGCTGGCCGTGCTAAATTGCCCCTCAGTGTCCACAGTTGAGTAGGTTAGATGGATTAGCCATGATAAATGTGTACAGTTACAGGGATAGGGTGGGGGAAACGGCCTGGGTCAGGTACTCTGTTGGAGTTGGTGCAGACTCAATGGGCCGAATGGCCTCCTTCTGCACAGTAGGGATTCTATCATGTAATGATTATGGCGCCCAATTTTACTCTTGGAAAATGGAAAAAGCATCACCAGATTTCTATACTGCAGATTTCTGCTCGCTTGGGAGTTCTGACACAGAAATGTTTGAAAATCTTTGGCATAACTATCATGAGGAAACTAGATAGTGGGTAAAGAATTGCCTCTCCTTCATCTTTCATAATGAGCTCTGGAGGTAGATGCTTTCCTGACATGCCTGCAGGCTGGCACGTGAATCATGTAATTAAATTAAATGGCAGGAAACATCTTATCCATATGCATGACCACACAGGAAGTGTAACAGTAAATCCTTTCTTCGCAGAGGAGTTTAGATAGTTTGGAAATAAAATATTCTCAAAATGTTGGTCAGGTTTGGGAGCAAAGAAGGATTAAAGTACCGTACAGCTGTGAGTGAAAGGAGGCTGTATCTGAAGCAATTATTCTGAAACAAGAGATTCTCAAAGTTTTTACACTTATTTCACCAATTGCAGCCATTTTTATGGTATACTTTTTAAAAAAAATCACCTGCATCTATTCACTAAAATGATATTTATAGAATCCCTACAGTGCAGAAGGAGACCATTCAGCTTGCATTGACTCTGCGAAAGAGCATCTTACTCAGGCCCACCTTCCACTCCTGCCGCTCCATTCCTGTAACCCCACGCATTTGCCATGGCTGATCCACCTAATCTGGTCCAAAGATGTGCAGGTTAGGTGGATTGGCTATGCTAAATTGCTTCTTAATGTGCCAAGATGTGTCGGTTAGGTGGATTAGCGGGGTAAATATGTGGAGTTACGGGGAAAGGACTTGGTTGGGATGTTCTGTCAGAGAGTCAGTGCAGACTCGATGGGCCGAATGGCCTCCTTCTGCACTGTAGGGATTCTATGATTATTAAAGGGCAATTTAGCACAGCCAAAACACCTGACTTGCACATCTTTGGACTGTGGGAGGAAACCTGAGCATCCAGTGGAAACCCACACAGACACTGGGAGAATGTGCGGAATTTGCACAGTCACTCAAGGCTGGAATCGAACCCGGGACCCTAACACTGTGAGACAACAGTGCTAACCACTGTGCAGTCCGATATTTGGTGATTGTGAATTTAGGTGTTGATGATCACTTTCCTTCACATCTTGTGGAAATAATTCCCAACTGCAGCACTGTTAAACTCAAAGGATGGGGCAAGATCTCTGATGAAACTACCGGGGGAAACAGTTTACTGGGTCTGTTCTGTCGCTGCATGTTATGGTGCTAGGGTGGGGAGGTCAGGAGGGGGGGGGGGGGGGGGGGGGGGGGGGGGAGGGGGGGGGGGGCGCGGGTTAGCTGTTAGGGCACGGAGAGAAAATAAAATGATAAGCACCGACCCTATCTAAAATTGCAGCAATTAATTTGCCTGTTTGTAGTAGACACAACACATGCGTACAGGGGCTTCAGTAGTTCCCATGACGACTCCTTGGACTGAGAGAAGTAATGGGGAGCAATTGGTTCTTTCAGCAGATATTTTGGTTTCATATATTAGAAATTACTACATATGCTGCATTCAATAATCCTCAATTTTGCTTCTGCCCATTGTTCAAGAATAAATGAACTGGACAGCAATTTTATCCTGTGCAAATATAGTCCAGTATACGATCTTTTCCACCATCTGATAGACTGTACATATTTGGATATGTGTTGGTAATTGACCGATTGTAATCATTGTAAATCTTTAATCTGCATTTCTTTTTTACTTCACAAGGCAGTAAGCATAGATGCAGACTTTAGATATGAAGAAATTACAGAAACTGTAGGGAAGCGGTCGATCAGGAAAAAATGTTGGAAGAATCTGAACTGTAATCCACCACAGTTGCTACAAACTACACAGTGCATGGTATAATATTACCACGCTAACTTGACAATGAAGTTCAGTTATAAGGCTTTTTATTTGTTATAGATCCGAGAAGCAGGCCATTTCATCATTTTTGAAAGAAGATAATTTACCTTCATCTCTCCTAAGTTTCTGTTTATTTAGCTGGTCTTAGTAAGATACCAATCTTACATGTGTCACTGGAACACGGGTTACTGAGAAGAGGTCAGCATCAAATCTACCAGTAACCTTGTTAGAATAGCCGGACATGCTTTTCCTCTTGTCATTAGTATAGTGAAAAGTATCATTTTAATTTGTAAATGATACAATTATAATTGGAAAATCATCAATTCCAATCAATTGGAATATCATCAATATCAGCAATTCTGTTATAATCCCCGGCAAGGAACATTTCTTTCTGGTAAGAAGGCCTGTTATCTGTGAAGATGTATCCAAAATGTCTCTAGCAAACTGCTGTTAGTCAACAATAGTCAATAATGGATTTAGAATAATAGATTGGCCCCTTTTGAAGAAATACTTATTTTCATTAATTAACAGATTCAATAACTTTTACAATCTTATTGCCTCAAATCTTTCAGCTTCAGAATGTATTTTAGGTTGAGTTGATTTCAGAATGGCCTCGTTAGAACTGATGTAGATTCAATTCCCTGACATATCGCATTACATGGAATTCACAGAATACTGCCATAGGACAAAAACTCAGTTGAGCATTCCAGTAAAAAGGAACGACTACAGAAAATTATATTAAATAACATTTACAGCTCCCCTGTGATTCAGTCGGTTAAGTTAGTGAGCAGCTGAGCCATAAAGACCAGTGGGTTCCCATGTTTGATCTGCAGTCTGCCTTGGGCAGACTCTACCCCTCCTGCCATTGGTGGGATTTGTGCTGAGTGGGGGTAGCAAAGGGGAAGATATGTGGGGATGCATTTTCCCGACTTTGGGGAATGAGTTGAGTATCCTCCCCTCCTGATGTTCTTGGCGGTTTGATTTTCCTGCTGAAGTTCAGTGGGAACCCATTTTGCATCTTATTAAAACTGGAATCACGTGCCCCCTTCAAATCTTCCCCTCCGCCTGTGGAAATTTACCTCATGTTTTCACCTGACTGCATATATGTGGCAGGCACACAGTTAGGGAGATGTTTATAGCATTTCATGCTGGCTGCACCACTGGAGCTAATCACAGGCATTGTGCACGTGAAGACATGGATTAGAAGACGTCTGGAGGAGATGAAGTGGCCAGGGGAGGGGGGGGGGGGGGGGGGGGAGGAGCTGAAAGAGACATGTGAAGCGTGTATTTGGAAGACACAAAGTAGGAGGGTGTCCAGAGGAGGGGGGGAGATTGGGGGGTGCATGGAAGTTATGAAGAGGAAGGAGGGAAGGGTGGTGGAGTGTGGACAGTGTGGTTTAGAGCGGGGGGGGCGGGGGGTTGGTTGAGTCAACATTGAAATCTTGGGGCCAGAATTGAGGATGTGGACTGAAAGAGAGGAATGTAGGATGCAGTAAGGTTGTAGAGTCAGGGTATCAGTATAGTGGGTATAGTTTTCATGGGTTGGGTTGGGGTCATTGAGCAGCACAGATTAAGGAAGTGGGGAGGATCAGGGTGGGCGTAGGAATGGTGTCTGGTGTGGGCTCATCAGGGAGGGAAAGGGTGTCCAAATTGACCACGGTAGGGTCCATGGTGATGGGGAAGGTGGCTCAAGGGTTATCAAAGGGAGAGTGAAGGTGACTTTGGGAGTGTTGATGTTGAGGAGTTAGTAGTTGACAGGGAGAGGACAAATGGTGACAGAGACTGTTTGAAGTGAAATGCACACCATCCTGAGACAGAGCCAGCTCCAGACCAAGGAGTCAGCAATACCTTGATGTCCAAGTGCAAAACATTGCTGGAGGAAGGTCGGCTCAGGTGAGTGGAGCTGAAGGTCATCACAACTGAACAACAAAAGGGAACCCCTAATATTCATGTGGGGATTGGATAAAAGCGTTTTCCTTTGCAAATCCTCACTGTCTGGTGAAGGTCACATAGCAGCAAGTCTGGTCCAGAGGATTGTTAATACAATGAGATCCCAGGAAGATGTACAGCTTCTGTTCGCTCAGAGCCATTGCTTGTTTGATCCAGGGTGATTTGGGAAAGCAGAAGCGGGAGGAAGGAAGGGGAATGCCTACAAGGGGCATGTAGGTGAATAGCAACCAAGTCACATCTGCAAATTTCCATCCTCGTAGGGGAATGGACCTGACTGGCAAGAGCTCATGTGGTTAGTTTTCCATTGTAACAAGGTCTCTCCACAGTGTTATATATTTAAGTAGTTGCAGATTGCTTTAAGAGCTGATCATATAATTTCATGGTGATGGCATTAGGGTTTGCAGAGGCTGCTGTTTTATTTCCAGTTTCTACTCTGTACAGGCAGGATATCCTAGAATAAATCCATTACTATTACATGTACAAACCACATCTTTTCTTATTGGTTAAAACCCACAACCACTAACACCATTATGACATTGTATGTAGAGCCTCGAGGGAATCTGGAGGCAGGTAGAATATTATTGCACAGTGCAAGCTAATATATATTAAATGTATACAATGATTGTACAGCTGTGCTACCATGTTAATTCAGTACTTCTTTATTTTCCTTATTCTACCACTACATTTGTGTGCATTGCTGACATCTGCAGAGAGGTGGAGGCAGCCTGCTGATTACTAAGCCCTGTTTTCTGTGATGACTTATCAGGCGTCTTCTGGAGTGGTGAGACCTGGATGGTTCTGGCTGTTTTGGGTCTCCTGGTCAGGAGCAGGTCCACCCACCTCAGCCTGAGTAGATGGAGCTAATGGAGCAGATGGGGTCATAGAGAAGGGATTGGGAACACCTCAACACCTAAAGAGATTCCTGGGTGGATGCCCCTGGGGAAATCTGACATTGCTCCTCCCATTGTGTGACTCCTCCTTAACTCCTTGAGGAAAAGGGGCACCAGGAGGGTAGGTGAGGTGCCACGTTCCTCTCTTGCATAGCCGCTGCAGAAGCTCAGCCATGGATAGAGTGATGAAGCACAGGGCTGAACAGATGCATGGGAACAGCAGCACCTGCAAGTTGCCCTGCACTCCACCCCATGGCTGTGGCTTCACTGTGGCTGGATGAAAATCCTGCAGTTGCCTGGTGAATAGCATATGGACTGCAGTGGCCCAATAAGACAACAGCACACCACCTCCTGAAGGCTATTTAAGGAGGGGCAAGAGAAATGCTGGCCTTGTCAGTAATGCCCACATCCCATGACAGAATAACAAAATGAGAGTGGTGATGTGGGTTGGAAGAAGAAATTCACGTAACCATCAGCACAGAGGAGATCATGTTTCCTGCACTGCAGGGTGGTTCGACTGGCTCTGGCGGCCTCCTCCCTTGCCGGCATGGTGAATTGGGTGGGTGTCCTGCAGCCATTCCTGGGAAAGAGGATGTCCTGCCTTTCCTAAATGTCCTTGAGGAGATGTTCCAGGGATAAATCACTGCAGTGCGGAGATGCAGTTTGTCACCTTCTCCTGTTCATCCCACTCCCAGTGCCCAGGTACCATAAGTGAAGACCTCTTCTTTTAAATATGGTGCCCGCAAATGGCGGCGGAGCATCTGACTTTCCATCTGTCCCGCCTCAAAACTTAATGCGAATTGTACACATACGTAACTAACAGAGGGAGCGCATGATTGTGTGTAAAAGTCTGCCCCTTCTGCAGCTGAATTATTCCAACTTTCTGATCTTGCAATGGTGGGAGGGTGAGATTCTGCCCTTAATCTCAACCAGGCATTGATTGCAGCATTATGCCCATCTCAATGTTCCTACATTCAGGAGAAGGAATTTCGACAGGATTCCCAGTTGGGAATGTTGTCTGTTAACTCTTGCTGCAAATTTGTGTGTGTGGAAGGGATTGGTTTGGTTAAGGCACTCCCGTCTTCCTCCACCCTCTTGATAATAAATATACAGGTTCCTTTATGAATAGTGCCACAGGGGTCAGTTCCTGGCTCCTATGGAATTACTTTTCAAAGCAAGAAGTCATCTCCAGCAGGAGAGGAGGAACAGGCAAAAACTATCAGAAAAAAGAAGGAAACAGCTAATTTAAAAAAGTTAATGGCTAAAATTTCCTGAATTCTAAATGTTATTCAAATTTTGATTAAAAGTTTTACTTGTTTTTGTGTAATATATAATCGGCCGTAACCTCCGGAATTCCCAGCGCAGGGTTTGGGTGTACACAAAAAATGCGCTGGAGAATCTCTCTCAGATCTTTCCACATAAGTGTTGGCACATCAATGATCCAGAAACATGAACTTCCCAAAGACAATTGAGCTGCACTGAGAACAATCCAAAAATATGATTTCAATTGCTAACTGGTTTTGCCAGGGTTACAGTAGCAGTTACTCTGAAAAAAGTTAAAACCTCTTCTAACTTCTGGGTAACTTTATTAAACACCAAAATGGATCTCAGCATGGTATTTCCCATAACCCCCAACCTCTATGGGATTTCCCCCAGCCCTTGAAATCCTATCCGAATGGGAGCCCTTCCCCCCAACCCCCACGCAACCCACATCCCAACACGACCAACTCAACCTGACCCCCTGACCTGACTGGACCACCCAAAATCCAGCTTAATTCCCCAATTTGGCTGGACCCACTCCCCCCACCAACCCAATCCCCCAACTCAGTTGGACCACGCCCCCCCCCCCCCCCATCCAGGCCAACCCCCAAAACAGAAAACTGTATGCACCCCCCAACCCGATCCCCACCACAGTCCCAAATCCTCACCATCCAACATCTGATTTCCCCCCCTCCGATGTCTAACCACTCCCACCACCCGATGTCCAACCCTCCCCGCCATGTCCGTACCCCCAATCCCTGATGTCTGACCTCCCAAAGCCCAATCCCCTCATTCTCCAATGTCCTTTCCCCCCGACCTCTGATTCCCCAACCCCCAAAACCTATCCACTTATTTTCTCCCTGGCTTGCCATTTTTAACTGGGCCTTTATGTCACCTGCAACCTTCCACTTTAGACCCAATTTGCATGTTAATTGTTTAATAGTACTCACTGGGATATATAAAGGGGTTACAGGTGGCACTGGGTGTTGGATGTGTATGTGGAGTTGAATCAGAAAATAAAGTGAGTTTATGAAGAAGCAGGACTTGTGTTTCATTTACTGGACTGTAACCGAGAGGCTCAAACATTGGTAGCAGAGAATGGTCACTGGTTCCAAGTAAAGGGCTGCAAGTTACTACTACTACTTCAGGGAAAAAAAAGCTTTGACACTTTAAACATATCTGCTTATGACAGTAGTGCAGTAAAAAAGAGGGCACGTCATCCTCATTCCAGCTTTCTTAGACTTTGATTATGAGTTTCGGAAACAGCCGCGCTGCGTGGATCTCACTCAGCCGGAGACAGAAGCTCTGATGCGACAGGCAAGGGAGAAATTTGGTGTAGGTAAGTGGATATGGACTGGCAACTTGACACTGACTGGCTCTCTGAGGAAGTTACAACCCAATACTGCAATTATTCCTTAATCTCAATGGCACAAACTGCTGATGAACAAACTGCTCATTTGATGGCAGCAGTGTTTGCCTGATGCCATTATAATTGAATAATTGTTTGTGCCAGAGCAAAAGATTATCTCCACAGACAAATCTATAAATCAAACTAATGACCATTCGCATGAACTGGCATGGGTGCAGATAATGGCAGGAGTAGCATCCTTCTTTTCTGTCAATAGACTCACTGAAATTTGTCTGAGATGACTCTTACTCTCCTGCTCTCCAGTATAGATAAATAACAGACTGTGGGGCTAATTTGCACCGCATTAAAAAATGCGCATGGGAATGATAATGTGTGATTAACTCACACCTGTTGATGAAAATGCAAGCGGCATGCCGACTCCATGCGGCCTGCCCATTTGAATGATTTGTGTGTCCAGCCAGCACCAACTGTACTGTTCATTAGCTGGATGCATTAGCAGAGATCAATATTGTGAGTGGCTAAACCACTTAATGCTAGCTTACATCGCTTAAAGCAAGCCTGCATCTCTTAGAGCTGGTGCATTGTGGTTGGAGGAGGTGGTGACAGGTGTGATTGAAGATACTCTGACCTGGAAAAGAGTGAAGAGAGAGTGTGGAGTTCCAATGTTTTTGGATAATGCAATGTAGACCTTTATGAAAGTGGTGGAAAGGAGAAGAGATTTACTGTATCGGCAGGGGAATGGAGACCCTCCATGTATACAATCAAAAGACAGTGACAGCCCCTCACACTCATGTTCTAAATTAGAAACAGATACCAGACATGAGTAACTTGCAGCCAGGACCAGAGGAAAGGATAGTAAAAGTGCCAGCTTAGTGAGGGGTAATGTCTCAGACAGGTAATGCTGCAGGGGACTCAAGTGAGGACTTTGATGGAGCAACCTGCAGAAGAAAGCTTTGTGCAATGGGAAGCCTCTCAGGAAGTATGCAGTCAACAGAAGGAGTATGGAGGAGTTCAGCACCAGCTTGGCACAGACAGTGTGCAGATTGAAACACCACACATCCCCTCACCCTACCCCCAGCATGCAAGTGGCGAACAACTCCAGCAGCACGCTTGCAGACCCAAGTGTGATGAAGGCCCTAATGGCTAATGTTGCAGCTTCCATTACAACTCGAGCAGCTTCCAGCAGGAGTCTCTCAGTGCTGCAGTGGATGCTCAGACTGTTGCCGTGCACGCGAGGCTCACTGTCATCAGGGTTACGGACGATACTGTGCAAACAGTTTCCTCCCACAGTCTGAAAGACATGCTGATTAGGTGCATTGGCCATGCTAAATACTCCCTCAGTGTACCCGAACAGGCGCCAGAGTGTGACGACTAGGGGATTTTCACAGTAACTTCATTGCAGTGTAAATCTAGAATCATAGAACCTCTACAGTACAGAAGGAGGCCATTCAGCCCATTGAGTGAGACCACAATCTCACTCAGGCCTTATTCCTGTAACCCTCATTTATCCTGCTAATCCCCTGACACTAAAGGGCAATTTAGCATGGCCAATCAAGCTAATCCGCACATCTTTGGACTGTGGGAGGAAACCCACACAAACACAGGGAGAACATGCAAACTCCACACAGTGACCCGAGGCTGGAATTGAACCCAGGTCCCTGGCGCTGTGAGGCAGCAGTGCTAACCAGTGTGCCACTGTGCCGCACATTGTAAGCATACTTGTGACAATAACAAATAAACTTAAAGGGTGGCACGTGGTCTAACTGATTACTACTGATTACTAAGATTGCCAAAGTGAAACCTTGATCAGCACCTGCCACACCAATCCCAAAGACTTTTACAACTTGTAACATCGCTGGAGAAGACTCATGTCTGGAATCATAGCAGCAGTTAGTAGAAATCAGCTAGCAACAAATCTGCAAGTATTGATAATCCTTTAAATAATACTTGGGGAGGGTGAGGAGTCCTTCCTGCTGTTGACGTATGTTCAGCTGTGCTAAGGAAAGTCGGTAGCTGCAACAATGAGTTCCAAAATGGTATCACTGGTGCCAAATCAGTGCTGCATACTGATTGACCTCATGATGTGCCTGTTTTGCATGCTCTCAGGGACATTCAGCATACATGCACTATGGTCTACAGGAGTATGGCATCTGACATAAATTTGCCTCATGAAGGTACATATGTGCTACAGATGCCATTTTAAAATTATAAAAGTACTTCTAGTGCCAAGAAATTGGGCATTGTGTCCATTTTAGCCCAGTCACAAATCAGATGTATTAAGAGACATAATTAAAGAAAAGTAAGAGTGAACACAGCAGATCTCATTAGACTACAAAGCTTTATTCATCTCCTCCAAGCTGTATCTTTGAGTCTTGTTAGACGTTAATACATTTGAAGAGCACATGTATATGGTTTGGATCCAGTAATAAGGTTAAAATATAGCATGAGAATGAAGCTCATGTAGTTTACGGTGTCAGCTGAGACTCCAAGATAAAAGTGGAACTTTGTTGTTACCATCCATTTACAATGTAGCAGTCTCAAAGAAATGAAAACATCGCTGAAGACCAATGCAGGCGGAATGAATAGTGGCGCTCCTCTACTTGGGGCTGCAACATATGTCTAATATAGAAACGGGACAATAAACAGCAGTGTGGATCATCAAACACATGCATGGGCCAACACCCCTGATTTTCAGTGATTAATTTTAAAATGTGCTTTCCCTGCATTTACTTAATGAATCGAAGTAAATGAATTAATAAAGTTAGCAAAATACTTGGGAATTCAAGACAACATCTGCTTTACAACTTTTCAAGGATGCAGTTTCATTTTTGATTTCGCAAGAGGAGATACTCCTAACTGGAGCTGAAATGATGGCATTGTGGGGCTATATATGTGATTATTGTAAAAATCTAACATCACACCATTAGGAAGAAGGTGTGATAAAGGAGTAATTTCCGAGTTGTAAAACAATACAAGGAAATATGCATTCTTGCACATATTATAATTATATTTCGGTGCTTGAAAAGAGCCTATTAATGGAAAATATTTTAAAATAAAGTAGGTATGCGATAAACATTGAATACTGAATTATCATCCTGGTAATATATTGCCATAGGTTACTGTGCAGTTACTGATTAAAAGTAAGCATTGGGAATTCAGGTATAGTTAAATTAGACATTATTAGTTTGCATTTTAAATCTTATCCAGTCCTATATTCCATCATGTGTTTAGAAAATAATCACTTGTATTCTCTTAAAATTCTACTTTTCTTTTTTCATTTTACTTGGAGTCGCAACAATATTGGTTGATCACCCTTCTCCATCTGTCAATCATCCATTTCATCCATTGCCACTGTGTTTAAGTCTGTCATCACTGCACACTTCTATTTGCTCTTAGTCCTTCCAATTTGCCACTTTCCTGGCAGTCCCATCTCCATCACTCACCTCATTACATGTCCTCACTCTCTCTGCAACAGATGGTGATACCCTTTCAATCTCACTGTGGCTACTTTCTTCAATACTTCCAAAACCTTCACTAATGCCCTGATGTACTGGTTTCTGATTTACTTTTCTTAAAATTAACCTATATTCCATTAAAGTATCCATTGTAACAACATTTGCATTGGATAAAATATTATTTTAGTTTCTTGAAATAGTTAAAGTGGGGCAGAAAGATCTGATGAAAGGTAGGTTCACAGAATGTTTCTTCACAAGTTCGCTACTTCAGAATGAAGCACAGAAATGCTCCCACAGTTTTCTGATGGATGTGACTGGTGCTTTGGGCTACAATCCTTCTGTAAAAGCCTCCTCGGGTCGCCCTCAAAATGCTTGTCCTAGCATTACCATGTCGGCTGAATGCAATTCCTGTTTATTTAGTGGGCTAAGTGTTATATGGAATAATATATAGGTGGATGTCTGATAAATCAGTTTCCCTCCTCACGAACTGCTCCCCAGATGATATTTAATTTTGTAATTTAAAACATCTCAGTGGTGCAGTGGTCTGGAATGTTGTAGTTTTCCTCAGGAATTTAAGTGAGCCCTTCTCTGCAAAAGGATGCAGTTGCCACTAATTGCTTCAAACTCCAATGAAAGCTAATACACTTCAGGTTGAAAAAGTAATACGTATTAAGCTTTTTTTCCTCAAACTGTTTATAGCCTCCTCATTTTTCAAGTCCTGACATCCATGTTTTAATTAAACAACCTCTTGCCTGCCTAAGCTTGAGCTGTTTACTGCTCTAGGAACTGGTTAATGCCAGGTAATCACTTGAACTCTGAACATATTGCTAATATAGTTCTCTAAATTGTTTAACAACTTAAATATTGTACTGGATAATGTTCTAAGATGGCTGAGGTAGCACATCCATTCAGGATTGGAGAGCAGTGGAACAGTATTCTCACATCTGTCATGGCAAAAGAGTGCGACTAAGGAGGAGGAAGCCAGTAGTGCTGTCAGCGGTTGTGGAGCACAGCATGCTGTCTTGGAGTGACAGCCAAAACATCCATGGCACCAGGCATTTGTGCAGAGCCATTTCCTCCACCACACTTTAATAGTACTCATTGATCATATGTTGAAAATGGTTTGTGGATGTAAGCACACAAATGAATGAGAGCACTGTAAGATGCATGGCCCATGACACTTTGGTCTCACAACTGTCCTGATAGGATATCACACAGAAGAGATGCTGGGGAATAAACGGACCCAGCTACCCAAAGGCACACAGGTCAGGACCTCCAAATATTAGTTGGCGAGGTGCAGAAGAGAGGAGAGTGCTGCACCCTGCTGGCCGGTATACCACAATCCTCCAGTCACCACAAAGAAGGCCTGGCTTAAAATTTCTGCTGCAGTGAGTGAAGGGGCAAAGCACCACAGATCTTGGATGCAGTATTATAAAAGGTTCAATGACCTGCTGCATTCCAGCAAAGCGAGTAACTTGGATCATCCATAGAGGTCAGGGTAAGGAGTCAAATCTGCATGGCGCAAATAAGGTACAAGACCTGGCACATTGCTCTGCTACTCCATCGAGAATTGTATGTGTAAGCCATACATGTAGGTGTGCATAGTACACCTGTAAATGAGCATGAGATGCACAGACACATTAGAGAATAATCCCTGCATGCATTTTATATAAAGCAAAGATAAATTTGTGCCATTTATGCAGTTGAAGACGGTGAAGAGATGGCCCAGACTAGCCACAACCAGAGTGGTTGAACAGATGGCTATGGAGGTTGCCAGGGATCTGAAGAGCTGTCTATAGGTTATAGAGAATCGCTGTTCACAGATGATAATGGCAGTGTGAAAAATCACCTTGGAATATGGAGGTAACGGTGGAGCTCATGGCATCAGTTCATTGAGCTCAAAGAAACATTGGCATAAGGGTGAGTGTAAGAGTGAGGTTGGATCATAAGTGCAGTGCAAGAATAGAGTGCACAAGAGGGTGTCTTCATAATATGATGGACTGTGATTGAACTCAGTTTGTGTTTCACACAAGCTCGCTCAGCTCATTTCCCTCACCTGCACCGCCCCCCCCCTACCCCACCCTTCTCCCCCCAATTCCCTGTCTCATTGTCCCTGGGCTAGATCATCCCTCGGGAATCAAGAGGAGCAAGAGGTGTCTGTGGAGGCAGCATCACATCTGTCTAGCCCACATTCCACCAACTCCGATATGAGCATATTGGAGGTACGCAGTGCATATGTCAAGCCACTGGCATGGGGTGAAGACCAACCCAGGGCTGTGGAGTCAAGGTACTGAGAGCGTCAAAGTGCCTTCATTTTCTTCCACCTCCCCAGCCCATCTAACAGAGGGTTCTTTTGATTGACAGTTGTCAGTGACCACGGCTGTCAATTCAAAAGCTGCAGTCCCAAAAGAGTTCTGCAACAGGTACCTGAAGAATGAGGCCTGAAGAATCAACCTCTTCATTGCTGTATAGACCGAAAAGTGAGCAGTCTGCACCCACCTCTTCCAAAGCAACACAAAGGGCACTTTGTAGGAATATGCATGAGCCTTGGGCAGTGTCTCACCTGGTTTACTGTGGCTACACTTTTCAAGTTTTGAAAAGTATGTACATATATTCACCTTTTGAATATATGTACATACACTCGCAGGTGTTTTGTTGCATTTTTGCACACTACAAAATTCAACAAGAATGTTTACATAATGAAAGACATTCTTACCAGTGACACTAAAAGTAACAAGCTGCGCTCAATCTCACACTGATGTCATCAAGAGCAAGGGTTCGGCCAGATTTTTGAGGCAGTGGAACGCTTCTTATTTCTCTGGTCCTTCATAAAAGATTGCAGTGTTTAAAGGCTCAAAGACCGGGAGGCTACTTGCATCATTGTCCATTCATGCTTGGCCTTAAAGGGCGCTCATTGATCAGACTCCATAAGCAGATGTCAGGCAGGTGCATCTCAAGCACGAGTGTTGAGTACAAGGCAGTCATCCCACACATCAGCACAATGCATTGATCTAGGTGTAGGTAGTGCAGCTTGAGATGCATTGCATGCTCCAAGGAATGCTGTTCTTCTGCTGTGCCCACCACTTTGGCAGCATATACATTCCAGATGGCAGATTATGTGCTTTGAGAGAGTATTCGGGATTTATGGAAGCCTGGAATGTTAGATATGGCACCCACCTCAAAGTGGACCACTGGTTGGAATAGATGTTGCATAAGTTGATTCATGGAGCACAGCTGTAGCCTCATTCTGCCTTATCTGCATGTACATTGGCACATGTAATCTTATCAGCATGTAGAGGATGTAAAGTCTAAAGACATGTCACTCTTAGCATTGTAGGCATTGCTTGATTATGAACAAAATGGTGGCTTGGGCACTGGCTTAGATGTGAATGTTGTGTTTGTAATATGTTGATGCCCATGGTTATTATGGAGAGGGTTACATCCACTTTAATGTGATTGGGAATCAAACTCCCAGTCACATTAAAGCCTGCTAATTGGACAAACAGCCTAGTTCTCTCTGTGTCTGAGATGCCAAATCAACAGGGAAAACAAGTAAAAACAAATTATAATAGATGCTGGAGATCTGAAATAAAATGCTGGAAAGCTTCAGCTGGCAGCATCTATAGAGAGATAGAGTTTACATTTAGAGTCCAATATGACTTTTCTTTGGAACTGAAATTGTGTTCCCACAAGCAAACAAACAGGGCATCAATTATTGCACTGTGCTGCTGCTGACTGGGATATACCAGACAACTATCCTGCTGAGCCCTGGAAAGAGCCAAAGACATAAAAATTGAGAGCCACAGTTACCTTTACAGCACCTGGCAAGGCTTGAGGGTCAAGAGAGGGTCATCTGAGTTAATGCTGGATCACGTAACATATGTCAAGGACCCCTTCATGACTATTGAGTTATGACACCTGTGGCTAGTATACCCTGCCCACAAGGTAATGTTTGGTTGTCTTTCCGCTCCTCTTTCCTGGTGTGTGCAGTGCTGCACCTTTCTCCTGACCTTGTGCCCTCCTTCTAGCCATCACCTGCTCACATTGACTTGCTTCTATGGAGCCTGTGTGAGAGTTCCATACCCATCTTGTACCTTCCTTGGCACAAGATCAATGCACCGTTCTCAAGCACACAGTCCTTCCTGGCTGCATGAGTCAGCAGGGTTAAAACAATTGCCCTGCCAAGTCCTGCAACCCCACTCATTTACTCCCTCAGGTTAAGGCCAGACATTTGCTATTGAATATTTGCCACTTCTGATGCAGTGAATACAACTTTAGAGTAAACTACAAAGGTGTTCCTGCACCTTTTTAAATGGTACCCTCCCTACCTATCCAAACAAATCTGCAAAGTTCAGACCTGCGACTACCACGTATATACTACCATCTGCATATGGGATTCCCTCCCGTCCCCCCTCTCATTTCCCCACTCCCCTTTCCTCTTCTCCTCCATCCCCCTCACTCTCCCATTCTCCCCTCCACTACTAGAATCGCCAATGGAAAGTCAGTGGACGTTTGGCTGGGCCCCGAATCTCCTGCAGTGAGTCTTGCCATGATGGGGCTGGAAAATCCCGGTCCTTGTCTCGCACAGCTGGGTCAGCAAAATCAGACACAATTGGAGGTAGCTGCTGATTTATGGGCTGCTTACTCCATGAAAGGCATGAAATACAACCTGCTCCTGTGAAAATGATAGATGCCATGTTCGGTGCAGGATTTCCGCATTTCAGCCTCTTCCACTATCATTGCAATGATGGAGGTACTCTCTGTCATTGCAAAAATTCAGGCCCTAATGTTCACTCATTGTTCGACAATGCAGTGCATTACAACTATGCAGCAAGATAATGTGCTTGTATGGCTCTTTCTACTAGCTGTGTTTGCCACTTTTTGCCAAGTTGTGTGATGTAGAATAGAAAATCTGGACATTAGGAGAGTAAGACACAGATACGTACCCTGCACATATGCTACAGCGGGGGCAACATATCCAGAATACTCAGTCGGTGCCATCTGATCCTCCAGAATGAGCATAACAATAATGTGAGGAAAGGTAACCTTCTCTTTAGAAAGAGAGGTTTCTTTTACATTTGACTTCAAGTTCAGTCAACCTCACATAAAACACAAAATTAACACTAATGTACAATATCTGAAGCAGATTTCCATTGGCCCTCTGGCTAATTAGATTTACAAGAGTTCAGGAGTGTACAGTTTATGTTCATTATTTTTTGTGAATATACCAAATATAATCTGCAACCTTATTACTTTTAAGGCACTTTAGCACAATGAGAATATTAAGCCAGATCCATGCCTTATTTGGTAAGTCTCAGCAGTTTCCTAACTCAACCTTATTCAAAGAAATGCATTCCTGCTATTGCTGAATAAAACTCTCATAGTGAAGCATTATTCCCTGCCCTCTAGTCTTCCATGTCTTGGATTTCCTTCATTCACCACTGCATGAATCATTTTTACTTCCTGTTTCTACAAGGTATTTCCTGCTTAGCTGTGTGGAATAATCCCATTGCTAAAGCACGACATTAGGAGCTTGGTCAAGTTTCACTTTAACAACTCTCCATTTCAGCTGCACAATTTTTCATATCTAATTGACAGTAAAAAGGCACCAAATCACCAACTGTTCACCCTGCAATTTCCTCTAATCATTTGTCTTCTGGACAATACAAGTTCTATGAATGTTGATATTTTTGTGCTTATAGCTAAGCATGCTTTTTCCAGCGAAGAGTGAATCCAGCATGTACGTGAATGGGGCGACAACAAATTGCATTTTTATATCACTTTTGTTACGATCCCAGTTGATGTTATAACTGGATGGGAAGATCCCAAATGGAACCTTGGCTCAAAAGACCGTGGTGGCAATCTTACCAAAATAATTCAAAGTCCCAAACAAGTGTGAAAACAGGAGAGTTTCAGATCCTTTCTTTGGGTAGGCCACAAGTCCAATCGTATGCCACTCTGAAAAAAAAAATGCTAAATCTGTTTCCCACTGATGGGGCGGGGGGGTTGCAGATCCTAAGCTCACTTGCAAGCCAGCGGTTCACAGTAGATTGCGCAATTGCGCATGCGCAGATCTCTCTGTTTTGTACAACAGAACAAAGATCTGTCAGTCACCTTCCCCTCTGGAAAGCGCCAGCCCCACAATTGCTGAGCACCGCAGCCAAGTTTCCCCCAACCCTGCTCCCCCCCCCCCCCCCCCAAGGATCATTGGCCTCGACAGCAATTCACCGTCCACCCACCCCCAGACAATCACACACCTTCACTGGCGAGGCCGCTGAGGCAAGTGAGCCCTGACGCTGGATATCTGGGGCCAGTAAGATCATGATAGGTGAGAAATCGGGCATGAACCTGATTTTTCGCTTCTCTCGCGATCTTACCAGCTTGCCCCATCTATCGACTGGTGGGACAGAAAGGTAAGATCGCCCCCGGTAACTTTTACTTTTTTTAATAAAAGGGGGAGAAAAAGAGTCATGGGACTGCTAATTAATTTTATCAAGGTAAAACATTTATTAAACATGGAAAAAAATGGATTATGAAACAATACTCCTTTACTCCCTCCTTAGCTTAACAATTACACACAGATTTTAAGATAACCACGGATTACAAAGTACATCTTAAGCTACAATGGAATCATTAACACAAAGTACCTTTTAAGCACACAAGATGATTGTGGCCAAGCACATTCACTCCGATGAAACCAAATCAGTGGACAGGATTCTCCAACCTCACCCACAGCTGGAAGTTTCTGGTGCCACTGCTGTGAACGGAGGTTTGTCTGAACACCAAATTCTCCGTTCTCATTGGTAACGCGCAACGGTTCATGAAGAACTGAAGAATTCTGGCTCGTGTCTGTGGATTTTTCCTCAATCTCTGAAGATGATTGTCACATGAGATTTTTTAAACTTCACTCCCAAAAATATGCTTTAAAATCTTCATTCACAATAATGCTTTTCAATAGTGGTTTGCATTCTGAAATCCAGTCCAAGTTTTACAAATTACTCTTTAAAAAATCTTCCACTCAACCTTTAACAGCAAATCCAGTTCAGATTTTATATCAACCCCTTTAGGATTTCTTTGCATTGACTACATACAAACTGTTCACAATTGCTTTAATTCTTCTTTCCCAGAATGTATTAAAATGGCATCAGACATTTGATTTACCTTTGGTGTCTGTTGTCCCACTTTAAATCTGAGCTACTGCAATTATCACTTTAACTCAGAACCCTTTCTTTATTCTTCAATGATTTCTTCTGAATAATACCTTGGTCTCCGTCTTTTAACTCCAGTCATCATCGATATTATTTATTTCCCAGTTCCCTGGTTATATGGACTGTAACTTATTCCTTAGGAAGCTTATATCTTTGCAAATCCCTTGTCCTGTTCAGCTTCTCCTGGCAGAGTTAAGAGAAGTTCGCACCCCAGTGTCCTGTCTCCAACTGCCAATAAATTCAGCTAAAACTAAAACTTAAAAAGCTTTTTCTTTTCCCTTAAAAGAGCCTCCAGTTGCTAAGCAATGATTGCTCCTATTATTTATTCTTCATGCCATAGCACTCTCGAAGGACAGTAGCAAAAGAGTTGGAACGTAACAAACCCCGACACATACTAGCACCTTTGCCCAGCATGAATCTAATAATAGTTTTTAACCCTTCCAGGCACAGAAACATTGAATTAAACTCACTGAAGCAATACCTTATTTCTAATGTTTACCAATACATTAAAACTCCCTTTTGTTTCCCTAACACTTCTAATAAGATAAAATATTAGAGGTGCCTCACAACTGTGAAAATAATCAGGTGCTAAACAGTGGAGATAGATGATAAGAGATTAGTTTTGAAGGCCTGTTTGAAGGAGGACAGAGTGTTTGGAGAACATTTCAGAGTGTGGGACCAAAATGACTGAAGGTTATGCATTGAAGGTAGCACCAAAGAAGGGGAATTAATAAGGTGGCCAGAATCAGAACAGATCAGGGCTGATGAATCAAGTTGCAGAGCTAAGAACTAAAAGTTAAGTGTAACTTGCGAGGGGCTAAACTTGGAAAGCCTGAACAGAAAGCATTTGAGTGATCAAGAGTGGAGGTTATAAAGAAATTGTTAGAGTTTTCAAAGACAACAGGGGTAACATGGGACAGAGGCAGGCAATGTTGCAGAATTGGAAATTAGTCTAGGTGATAGCTGTAATGTTGGTTTTGAAGCTCAGATCAGAGTTAAATAGCATGCGGGCACATTAAACCTGCAGGGAGCAGGGTGGAGATGGAGGAATAAGGAAGAGTATTTGAGAAAAAGAATGGCCTCTGTTTTACTGTGATAATCTGAAGAAAATTATTGGTCATTCAGAACTTGATGTCAGCGATGCAACCAGACCATGTTGCAGGTTCAATCTTTGGTGCATGCTGATTTAATTATCTCAGCTGGAATGGAAATGGAGATTCCCTTAGACTAGAAAGGGGTAAAAAAGCTGCTGACATTTGGATCCTTATCACATACCATGGCTGGAAATGTACGCCTGGATGTGTTCCCTGCAACAGTAGTGACTGCATTTTAAAGTACTTAATTAGCTGTAATGTGCTTTAGGACATCCTGAGGGCATGAAAGGTAAATGCAAGTATTTACTACTTTATCAAATGAAGACATGGACTGCCTTAACTGTAATGCTTCCAGTGATCCAATTCCTGCTGAATCTCACTATCCGGGTCCACATATGAACAGTGGCCACTTACAAATACCAAAGAATGATTGACACCTGTGGAACTGTATCCCATTATGAATCAGCTCTTTGAGAAGATACAGAAAACGGTGGGGAAAAATGCGTACAAGAAAAATTCATTTGTGTTGTGTGCCTTTACTTTGCTCAAGTATTTAAGTTTATATTAAATGCTTCCTCTGTTGCTTAAATATTAAATTGGTAGGATTTTCAAAAGCTACATTACACATTTTTAAGAGGAAAATAATTGTTAAAAACACTATTAGCAATATTAATTCAAAAATGAAGCAAGAACTTTTGCCTTTTGGAAGTCAAATACATTAATTATTATTCAATAAATCTCCAGATAAATGATGAACAGTAAATTAACTTTAACAGAAAATTGCTCGAGTCCACTGTGACATTTAATTTTCCACACAAGCATGCTTTCACAATAGTTCATCATTGCTGTACTTTGCTGAAGCATGCATATTTTCAGATTTGAAAAACAGACTGGCCCAGAATTTGAAATATTTACTGCACGCAAATATCTCAGTGTATAGTTGTCTGTGGTTTTGAGTAATAATAACATAGCATACATTTTTGGATTATAATTTTCCCTTTCAGAAATGACTGCCTGATATAAAGAAATAAGAAACTCCAAGGACACCGTCAGTTTCAGTTTGACAAATTCATTGAATTAAATGCCCATACCGACACAAGCCTTTCATCTTTCTGATGTGCCTAGCATAATCCTCTCTCAGAATTCACTGCTAGAATTCCTTCAGCTACCCTGACAAGACATTCCTCCTGTGGAAGTATAGAGCAGGTTTTGTAAAAAAAATGTAATGACATTTCATAAACTTCAGGATGAGTATAAATCCAGATGTGAGATCTGGGCTTAACATATGCACTCTGGTGGCACCATACAAACCTTTGCTGAGGTTAGAGCAAGATTACCCATTTCGTTCCAGGTTTGAGGTGAGCCATTGTTACTGATGGTCACATTGACTTTACTTTGACAAGAGGCTACTCTCTCGTCTCTATTGAAGACATCAATCTTCCATCTGCCTTATTACCATTTACCAATGCTGGCCTGAACATAGGAATGGAAAAGATGGTTAAGTAATCATTTAGCATAGAGCCAAGAGAGCTGCTGGAGCTAAAGGTTCCCACCTTGCTCATCGCACATCAATTTTTGTAAGGAAGGTAAACTAGAATTCTCATTTATATATGATGTGGAGATGCTGGCGTTGGACTGGGGTAAGCAGAGTAAGAAGTCTCACAACACCAGGTTAAAGTCCAACAGGTTTATTTGGTAGCATGAGCGTTCAGAGTGCTGCTCCTTCATCAGGTCATCACCTGATGAAGGAGCAGCGCTCCAAAAGCTCGTGCTACCAGATAAATGTGTTGGACTTTAACCTGGTGTTCTGAGACTTCTCATTTACAAATGTAATAGATCTAACCCCAGTTTGAGGCTCCTGCGTGGGATGTTGGAAAAATGGCTCACTGCAATTTTGGGTCAGACATATTTCAGGCTTCCTTGGCATTCATTTTACATAGAAACATAGATAATAGAAGTAGGCCATTTGGCCCTTCGAGCCTGCTCCATCATTTATTTTGACAGTGCTGGATTTAGGCATAAGCTAAACAAGCTACAGCTTAGGGCCTCACAAAATTTCAGAAGGTTTACAATGAAGAGAACATTTAAGAGCGGATACCAGAAAAGAAAAAGAAAGCACCAGCTTGAAGAGCAACTCAAAAAATTACCAAAAGTTGACAGTTACTTTACTCCAGAAACAGATAAGGATCCACAAACCCAAGGTGATCAGCAAAGTCCAAAACAACCACAGCCTAGTGCCTCTGCTACTGAAACAACAGAGTCTGGAATCTCAGCTGAGGAAAACACGAAGTGATGCAAATGTGAGCGTTGCAGAGCCGACATCCACAGTTGAAACAACAAAATTCACAAAACTCAATGATGTAGGTCTTAACTGAGGATGAACATTTTGTATATATATTAATGTATCTTAAAATTATTTTTAAAATTACACTAATGTATTGTTTCCAGGGTATACTATATTATAATCTATGAGAGAGAGACCAAGCCAGCCAAATGATAAATATGTAATCAGTAAATGCATTCATTTGAAAATAATTTGTATTTTTCACTTTAAATACCTTGCTATTAAATAATTAAAAGGCCTAATTATGTTTTCAATTTTTTTGTGGCGACCCACGGTCCTGTTTTGGTACGCATGTTTGTGAGACCTTTTGGTGTAACTTTTTAACAAGGGGCCTCCAAGCTTTATATAGCTTCGGGCCTCACCAAGCCTAAATCCGGCACTGCATTTTGATCATGGCTGATCAAATTCAATATCCTGATCCCACCTTCCCTTGCTCCCTTTCGCCCCAATAGATATATCTATAGAAACGTTTAAAAAGCACCATTCAATTGGTTAGGGGTGCAATAACACGATAATGGATGATAAAAAACACACTGTGAAGTGGGATCAGGTTTGATTCTTGAATGATTTGGTAAGCTCAAAAAGGCTCAATAAAACATCAGTTTAGACTTTTTTCAAACATTTGCTCTCATGTTCACAACTGGATAGCAATTTCCATCAGAAAACTTGACTTTTTATTAAAAAAGTATTTGTTCACCAGCTTTTACAGAATAGCACACACTGGTATAACAATTACCCCGATTCATGGTAAATTATTCATGGGAGAGAATGAGAACTATTCATCTTATGCATTTGGCACCTTCAACCCTAGAACAACATATGTGGGGTTAAAGAAACTTCAAGATGTTTACTTGCGAAAAAAATGACACAGAGGCAAAAAAAAGTCACTAAAACAGAAGACAACTGGAAACAGTAGAACTAGAAGTAGTTTTCAAGGAATTAATATGCTCTTTGGAATTCTTACAATCTCTGACAAGTAACTTTTTGGACAAAACAGTCAAGTTGGTCTGTTTTGTAGAATTTCAAGATGTGACATCTTCTGTGTACAATACAGGTCCCAACTTGCTCAAGCAGTTTGCCAGAATTGAAAACTAACAGCCAGTACTGTGATTCTATGACGTGGGATTTCTTATGATCACCTGGGTTTAAAGTAAGCCAACTGAGTATAAACCTTCTGCTTTGACCTCTAGTTTACCGAGATTCTGGGCAAAAAAAGGTCACAGTCCTGAAGTGATTCAGGTTTCCCTCACAGAAATCGCTGCCGATGCTGAACCCAAGAAAATATCTAACATAAAACCCCCAAAACATAACGCAGATATTAATTTGAAACCAAGAATATATTTTAACTGTAAAGTAACAAATATCAAATACAAAGATTAAAATCTCAGGTCTCATCACAACATGATCAACAGAATAAATACTTGATATCCAGGAGAGGAATTGGCCAAATAAATTTACAACCATTATTGTCAGACCCACAGTTGAAGACATTGATCATTTCTTTGTAGCACTTATATTGGAAAATGACAGAAGAATGACAAAATGACAATGTGGTTTATAATATCATCTCTGTATTGCAAAGTAACACCTGTGGAAGTATTTTGACTGTGACTGAGATTTTTCTGTATTTCAGAAAATGTATATGACATGTTTTTAATCTAGCAATTTTCCAGGTAAACTTTACTGTCCATCAACAGTTACTAAATCTAAAGGTTTTTGGTATCAGTTTTACATTGCAAAAGTCCAACAAATTGCATCCAAAATTAATTGCATTTGTATTCAACTTTAAATTTTGGGAAACAAGAAAGGGCAGTGGACATTGTGCATGAACTTACTTGCCATATTTTTGGGACATTAAGATGGTGTGTTCTCCAAATAGGGGACTGTTTATTCAAATTCTATTCCTTTTTATGCAGTTAATTTTGACAGACAAAAGTGTAATAAATTGAGCTTGTTTTCATCCCAACTCTGTCCAAGGATTCCAGTCTCTACCCACTCTGTGAGGTGTGCGTGAGTGATATTAATTTTTAATTTCTTTGGCTTATCAGACATATATTGAGTAGTTTAAAAAGAACTTTTAAAAAGCTCGCAAGTGCACTGACTTAAGATGGCTACCACATCACCTGATAGTATTACCTGTTGAGCAGTTTTCTGGAAGGTTCCAATGTTAAAGTAAGTTTAAGTTAAAGTTAATTTATTAGTCACAAGTAAGGTTTACATTAACACTGCAATAAAGTTACTGTGAAATTCCCTTAGTCGCCACACTCCGGCACCTGTGCAGGTCAATGCGCCTAACCTGCATGTCTTTTGGACTGTGGAAGGAAGCCGGAGCACCCGGAGGAAACCCACACAGACACGGGGAGAAGATGCAAACTCTACACAGACAGAGACCCAAGTCGGGAATCGAACCCGGGGTCCGTGGTGCTGTGAGGCAGCAGTGCTAACCATTGTGCCACCTGTTATGCCACCGTGCAAGAAAGACATGCCCAGACATCCTCCTATGGAATTTCACACCCACTGAAGTCAATAACTATTTCAATAGATACTGAAACTATACTGGACCACATATTTGCATTTCTATAAACTACCTTGCAAATGGAGACCAGAGGTCTACCCAAACAATAGAAAGGTGTTCTTCTCATCTCATTAAGATGGATAACGGATCATTCAGGAATTAATGGCTGGGACGTTATAGAATCTAATCACCTCAGCCATTAAACAATAGCCATTGTCTATCCAGACATGATCTATGCAAATAGTTTTGAAATCATTATGGGGAGAGAGATCATATGGCTAGAATAACCATTTTTGAAATGTCTTTTATTACAACATGTAAGTTGCAAAGCAGTAGACTTGGAGAAACCTGCCAATCAGATTGTAATATTCTCCCTTTCCCCTTTTGTCCCAAGTTTCAAGAACCTATCTCTACAACAGCTTGAAATCCAACACCGAGATAGAGAATTCCCATCGAGTGGAACCTCAGATGCAAAAATAATTTTTGGAAAATATGGATGACAGTTTTAAAATCACATTTTCCCCAACAATTGCATTTTACATGGGCTTCAACTGCTGGAATTTAAAGGTCTGTAGAGCAGCCACAGACACCAGCAAAGAACTCAAATTCTTTGAATTTGAATTGAATTCTCAATTTTTTTACCTTTGAAAATTGAATTTTACTTTGGCCAAAAAATAATTTCCTACTATATAGCATATCATTCTGCATGCTTGTGGTATTTGAGAGTGTGTTGCAAAGGTCAGGTCCACTTTATACTACTATTATCTGATGTGACCTGTTATCTTGTCAGTCGATATAAAAGTACTATTTTCTTTTAGTTTTTATGGTATTAATCATTGGGCAGGATTTTCTGTTTTACCCCGCGACATGTTTTTTGATGGCGGAGGTGGCCCCTCATTGGCCAGCAGCAGGATCTTCCAGCCCTGCCACTGTCAATAGGGTTTCTCATTGTATCCACCTCCGTCACTGGGAAACCCATGGTGGAGGGTTGCATTCAGCGGGACCAGCTGGAAAATCCTACCCATTGCCTAGTAAGGGGGGGATTTGGCTCCATTTATGCTGAGGTCTATTTGTAATCATTATCATTAATTATCAGCAGCATCTCTGATTCAACTACTTGACTCACTGTAAGTGATGGGGACCATTGTGAACCACAGGGTGAATGGAACAAAATACAAAAATAATCACAAGGGTAAAAAGGAGGCTTAGACGGACCAAGAAGAAAAGAGATACATAAAGAACATTAGAAAACATTAGGCAGCTGGGAAAGGATATCCTAGTTACTTAGCAAGTTCAATTGGGGGAGCTTGGGGAAATAACAGCACTGGAAAATACTTCCAGCAGCACCATGCCAAATCACTGTTGTAAACGTAAACAGTACATTATAAGCCTTAACTTATTGTACCAGGACAAGAATGTTCTGTCTCCGCTGATTAGGCTGCTGCACACCAGTTGTCAATATAGTTTAACCATAAGTCTGGTCTAGAGTGACAATTGTTTCCATATCCTATTCTGCACTAATCACCACCACACTTCACTGTCCAGTGCACATGTTCAACATGATTCCAGGACCCTCAGGGTTGAGGCAATATAAAATGTGGCTGACCTAGGACCTTAACTTCAACAAATATCACTGCTTTGTAAGATGTCACCTACAAGCAATGATAATTCATTTTGGTTTAACCATGCAACGTGTTCTGAGGTGGATTATTCTAACAACAGGGAGGTCTTGTGGCTCACTATGTTATGCCCCTGCCTCTCAGTCAATAGCTACAACTTCAAATTCCGCTCCAATACTATTGATCATGAAAGGAGCTTTTATGATGTGATTCAACAGGTTGATAATCAGTATACTAATCCTTCCAACACCTCTTCAAAAGGTAAAAACATATGTGTGAAGATATGAAGCTAACAAACACAGCTCCATACAATTCAGTAAGTTTAAACTCTTAGTGATCATACTTGTCACTGCTGCTGATAGCATTCATTCAGGCTGCAGGTTTTCTCTGGCTTCTTTATGAATATTGGTAGATTATGTAGTCTTTTACTTGCCTGGTGAAAAAAATTTGTCTTCTCCTCAGGATTGCTCTGTTTGAACTGGATTTCATCATCACTGTCTGGGGGCTCCTGTTTCACCTGCACAACACTTGGCTGAAGTTCTGCTGTTGCTCTCTCATAGGTGCCATTGCTGTTGCTCTTGCTGCTTCCACAGGGAGGCCCCTCACCTTTCTGTATAGTCTGCTGTTGGCAGAGCTCTTCTTCCGTCTCCTCAGGGTGACTTTCCGGCTGTTGAAGCTGCTCGAGGGGCTTGGAAAGTGTCTGTAACAAAAAAAACCCCTCCTTTAATTTAAACATCACAATAATTCATCCACATTGCCACACAAAATAAGGAAAATATTTTCACACACATCGATACATGGTAAATACAAATACTACATGGTGAATCTTATGAATTTCAGCTTTCTCCAACAGGAACATGCATCAGGAATATTTTGTGGGCATAGGGATCAATGGACCCGTAATGTTTGTTAAAATTAAGGACACAGACCATAAAATTTACCCCATATATCTAAACTTACATCAGTTTCAAAAGTAATTCAATTATTTTCCTCTTTTTAAAAAAAAACTCATTTTACTGAGGAATTTTGAAAATCAATAAACATAGGAGATGGCCATTCTTGTCTTAAGGTCAAAATGATAAAGCAGCTAACAAAACACAAAATCCTTGACTTATAAGTAGATGCATAGAACAGGAAAATAAGTACGTAATGATAGCCCTTCATAAAATACTGGTTTGGTCTCAGTGAGAATATTGTGTCCAGTTCTGAATGCCAACTTAGAATAGATGTAAAAAACATGGAGAAGGGTTTTACAACAACAGCAAAATATGACAGGAGTCACATAAGGAGTTATTAGTGCTATAATCCTGATAGCTAGTTGGTGAAGGAAGAATCGAGATTCAGTCAGTATTTTGTTTGTTCATACTATAAAACATTACAGGTATATATCCTCTGATTTCACTCCATTCTCGTCAGTTAGTATCCATTCACTTATTATCCTCCTCCTCCTTCAGGTACCATGCCATAAGAGGGCATTGGCACCATGGACTTCAATTGGTTTGGTCCATGATTATACTTAGCAAAGTAACAAAGTTAATTTTCCACTTCCCCATGCAGTATGGCTGACCAAGAAACACTCCGACCTGCAGCAGGCATATTGGAAGAATTTGCAGGCTGACAATCAAACTGTTTGGCTATGTTAAGAAGACACCTTCAATGGCCATCAAGTCATGAAGTGGGACTTGAACTTGGAATTTTTGGCCTCGAAGGGGCATTACCACAGTAAATGCCACAAGACCCAAATGTCTCTTTAATGTGCTCAAGTAACCATCTGATCAATGCCTGCATGCATTTAATGTCAATTGATAGAATTAACAATTAGGTCAAATGAGTAGATTCTAAGGAGTGACTTAAGGAGGAGAGCAAGGTAGAGAATTTGTCAGGATGATACCAAGAAGGAGAGAAAATATAAGAGGTTTTGATAGAGTCAATAAGAAATGCTATCTACTAGTAAGAATGGGTTGGTAACCTAAGGAACGGAGTTAATGAAATTGGCAAATGAACCAAAGGCAAGGTAAGGATAACTTATTTCATGCAGAGAGTTGTTGTGATCTGGAATACACTACCTGAAAGGGTGGCAGAAGCAGATTCAAAAGTAACTTTTAGAAGGGAATTTAATATATTCTTAGAAAGGAAATCTTAACAAAACATTGAAGAAAGAACAGTGGAGTGGGAGTGATTAGATAGTTTTCAAAGAATGAGTAAATCAGAGCACAAATGCAAACAACAAGGCTGAAGAACTTTCAAACATCTCGGGCTGGAATTTTGTCAAGGTGTGGAGACTCTGCAGACTTTTAAAAATGGTGGGCAGGACTGGCAGGACTGCCCCATTTATTAACATCCCATTTTCGGTGTTAGAAGAAAAGGGGCAAGGTACGACTCACATGAGGGAAACCTGAACTCAGCAAGATGATTTGAACTCAGTGCTGAGCTCAAATGGACCCCAGTTTCATAGTATCAAGGGTCACAACTCGCAGTGAGGGTGTCACAAATTTTTAGAATAGATTTAAATGCTCCTGAAGTGTGAATAAGATCAGTGGAACAGTCATGATGGGAAGTTATTTAATTCCCCAGTACTTTAAGAATAAAAATAAAATTACTAACGTCAGTATGAGTTAAAATAATGCTATTCTAGCAATTACAATAGTTGTTTCTTGACATTTCCCCAAGGACTATCATGTCATTGTGACTACATGGTTGTATTACAAAAGCTATAATTATCTCAGCAGGAGTGACCTAGGTTCACTTTGACAGCTCAATGAATTCATTGCATGATTAACTATCTTTGTGGGGTTATCAAGAGAGGTTTGTCTTCATAAGGGATTAAGCGCTTGAGGGGGTTTAAAAGTTTTGAACGGGGTTTCATGAATACTGTGATAGGAGTTTAAACCTTTATTTTATTTTGTCTCAACATGGCTCCTGAGGTCTGCCGACGGTTCAAACTGGGTCAGTTGTTGTGGAGACTGTAAGGACCAAAGTTTGTGCGTAGATTGGCACAAGTTGGCATTAAGTTGGCATGGGGCTTGGTGTCGGCACAGGAAGGCAAGGGTCAATGGGGTTAATGGAGTGTGAGGCGTGAAGGCTAGAAGTCTAAACTTTTAGAAGGAAACTGGTACAAGGTCCGAGAGAACCTAGCCAGCTCTTAGCCAACTTCAGCACTTGGCATCCCCCATGGCCAACTCTGATCTGTAACTGGTTGTGATGGGCCTAATTCAATCAGACCCCTGCTTCCCCTGAGCAAAACTGGATTGATGGGATACTTTATACAGAGATGGATCTATTGAATTGGGAAATGTTGGTACTGAAAATTCAGCCCCTACTGTGAAAAATATATTTGATGTCCTCCAAAGGTTCCCACCACCATTAATTCCAGTGTCTAGCCTGTTTAATTCACTCCACCTTGTAGTAAGATGAGGCTGAGTAATTGCTGGGGCTATCCATAAAACATTCTTTGAACACGGTATAACATTTGCAATTCTCCAGTTCTCTGGCACTTCTTCTGAGTCTAGAGAAGACAGAAAGATTATGGCTACTGTCCCTTCAATTTCCACTCACACTTCCTTCAATATCCTTGGATGCATTTCACCCATTCCCATGCCTTGCCAAATTTAAGTACTGACAGTTTATCCAATACTTCTTCCTTATCAACTTTGAATCCTTGGAATGACAGAGTTTCCTCCTTTGTCACCATGGCCTGGGTAACACCTGCTTCCTTAGTAAAGACAGATGCAAGTTAGTTATTTAACACCTCAGCCATGCCCCCGGCTTCCATGTTTAAATTCTCTTCGAGATCCTTAATCACACCTCCTCTGCCTTTTACCATTCTTTCATTATTTATGTGCAAGGAGGGGGTCCAGTAAAGGATGTGGAGATGCCGGCGTTGGACTGGGGTAAACACAGTAAGAGTTTTAACAACACCAGGTTAAAGTCCGACAGGTTTATTTGGTAGCAAATGCCATTAACCATGCAATCACTACGACAACTGATGAATGAACACCGCTCGACAATCACCAGGCAAGACTGTTCTCTTCCTGTGGGGGAGCACTTCAGCGGTCATGGGGAGAAAGGGGTCCCAGAGTTCCCAACATCTGGCGGGGGAAGGCAACTCTGAGTGGCCTTCAGAGTGAGCCCGCCCACCCCACCTCCCCCCACCCCCACCCCACCCAAGATGATGAAAAGTTTCATTTTCACTTTCCCAACCAACCCCGCACCACCTCACTTTTCAGGGTGGTCGGATAAGGCTCTTAAATGGCCTCATTAAGAGAAAGGGTAGGTTTCCCATCTGAGGCCATGCCAGCCCAAGTGTGAAATTTTGTCCGAATTTGGGCGGGCTGGTTCCTGAGGGGGTTTCCGTCAATTTTGCATCCTCCTTGTCTCAGCACCCGCTTTGGGGCTGGGTGGGGGGAGCGTAAAATTCTGCTCCTTGCATTTCAAAATTCTCATCTTAATTTTCCAGTCCCTCCCTAGCTCTAATCTCCTTCAACTTCACAACCCTCCAAGAGGTATTTTGTCCTCACAACTTCCTTGATTTTAATCGCTCCACCATTGATGGCCATGCCTTCAGCGACCTGGGCATTAAACTCCGGAAATTCCTTCCTAAACTCCTCTCCCACGCTTTGGTCCTATAAGATGCTCATTTAAACCCATCTCTGAGCCAGCTTTTGGTCAACTGCCTTAATATCTCCTTATGTGATTCAGTGTTAAATTTAATTTCAGAATGCTCCACTGAAGTGCCCTGGGACATTTAATTAGATTAAATAGCAATACAAGGTGTTGTTGTTGTAGAATAACATATTTTTAAAAATAAATGACTTTCTTACAGTTGCAGATGTTAGAGTTCCACAGTGATAGTGTAGCGCTGGTCATGCGAACCATTAAGGATGAAGATATAAAACCTGATCCTGTCACTTTATTTATAGCATTTCATCAAACAAAAGTTAATAGGCAGAGAACTCCATTGCCTTTGCACACGAGTGAAATTTACTGTTATAAGCCTGCAACAATTTCCATTTTTCATGTACAACTGCTTCAATTCAGGAAATTAAAATGGACATAATTTACAGGGCTCTCTAAGCCACAGCAGTTTCAGAGAGAGAGAGAAGGAATGCAACTAAATGAGCCACTGAAGAACTGCATGAGTCTCAGTAGAAAGCACATCAAAGAAAGTAATACCTGTCTGCCTCAGCAGGTGGGAGACATATCCTACTCTCTGGCCCGAGAACACAGGGCCTGTGAAAGTGTCACGCAGGGAGTAACGTTTTTATGTCGGTATCAATGAGTAGTTCAACATATCTTTTAAAATCCTAACCCTCCTGTAAAAATCTAGCAGCAGTGAAAACAAACAGCAACTCAAAAGGCTGGTGTGCAAATCAATAGTTCATGAGTAAGAACAACAACAAAAAGTGACTGAAATAGTGTTTTTAATTATGTTTTAAACACTGCAACTGCCTTTGAATTTATTCAGAGGTTAGTTGAGCAAAAAGAGCCCGAGAGGTCCTACATTCAATACCTAGACTGTGATGAGTGGCAAGACATTTCTATAACAGATTTAAACAGGAATTTCCCATGATGATCCACAGAAGCACAATCTGCGAAGGGGCTTTTGCCAAACCAAAGAAGGATATATTAGGAAAGGTGGCAAAAATGTTGATCAAAATATAGGTTTGAACAAGGGTGTTAAAGGAGGAGACATGGGGAAAAAGGTTAAATTTGTTTCAGAACTTCAGGTCTAGATAACTGAAAATTCAACACTAAGGATGAAAGGAGAGCAGGAGAATTGTAGTTGTCAGAGCATTGTAGGGCCGAAGGAGGTTATAGAGATATAGAAAACAATGAAGGCATTTGAGCAAAGGGGTGGGCATTTCAAATTTGGGAAGTTGATGAACCAGGGTCCAATGCATGTCTGAAAGCACAGGGGTAATGGGTGAGAAAAACTTTCTGCAGATCTAGATAATATGAAGTTTTAGCAGAGTAGAGGATAGGGTGATGTCACAAGAGAATTGCAACAATGAAGTCTGGAAACGGATAAGGATTTCGGCAGCAGACGAGTTAAGATGGGGCACTGACAGATGATATTTTGGAGTTGGATGTTCTCCGTCCTTGTGAAAAAAAGCTGGTTATGAGGATGGAAGTTCAGCTGAGCATTAAACAAGACTGTGACATTGCAAACAACCTAGTATAGTCTGTGACAGTGGCCAGGAAGCAGAATAAAATTAATTGTGGGGGAAACAGAATTTGTCAGAAGTATGGGGCGAGAGTGGTGCGAGGACAATAGCTTTGGTCTTCTCAATGTTTACTTGGAAGAAATGATTGTTTTCACCAGTACACCTTTTAAAGGAATGGAGTTGTCACATTGTTGTCCAAACAGAAAAATAATAGCTCTTTGGTCCGACTTGGTTCATTATGTGGGGTGACACAGTGGCACAGTGGTTGCAGGTTCAATTCCGGCCTTGGGTGACTGTGCAGAGCTTGCATATTCTCCGTGTCTGCATGAGTTTCTTCCGAGTGCTCCGGTTTCCTCCCACAGATGTGCAGGTTAGGTGGATTGGCCATGGTAAATGTGCAGGGTTTTAGGGATAGGATGGAGCTGAGGGCATAGGTGGGATGCTCTTTCGGAGAGTCGGTGCAGACTCAATGGGATGAATGGCCTCTTCCTGCAATGTTGGGGTTCTATGGTTCCATGGTATATAACTCACAGATAAAATATTATGTAGAGTAGCTACCCACCTTACATCTTGTGTGTGTGAGTTAAATAATTGAAGGAGAACCATAAATGGTTGGCAGGCAGATCAGTCTCCAACATATTAAATATCATTCTGATGAAACATGAACCACAAGAAACATTGGATGGAATTTCAATCGTTGTGGTAGTGGGCCCATTCACAGTCTGGACAGCTGATAGCAACCTCACTGTGACCACTTGCAGGAACCTCGCTATGATTAAAAGCCAATCACTGTTGCCTTCTGTCTGAGTTCCTGAGTGCTCTAGGGTGGATGCCCCATCCGTAAGAGCTGTTGGTCAGTCAAAAGCCGGCAACTCTTCAGAATCAACAGCACCACTGGAAGCAGTGGCCAATGCCAGTACTTCAGTGTCGATCCGTCTCCTGGGGTATACTGGAGCCTCAAAAAACCAAGGCCATTCAGGCATTCTGGCAGGAGTGGGGGGTGGTGGTCAGTGTACAGGAAAAGGGTGCCTTCCTGCGAGGACAGCCTTTGCCACCTTCAACTCCCTCTATTGGGCAAAAGGTACCCAAAAGGAGGGACTTCTCTGTTAGGTTACATGCTTGCCTGCCAGTCTATATGCGGTGGTTTGCCCACATGATGTGGCATCTCTGCCATTAGTACAATACCAGGGGTGGCAAGTTGAGGCCTTTAAGTGGCTATTTAAGGGCTTCAATTGGCCACCCAGGGGAAAGGCCATTCTCAAACAGGATTCAATTCTGAGGAGTGAAGATGATGGCGGGCTCACAACTCCATGATGCAGCCACCCCTGTCCCTCTCAACCTGCTCCTGGGTGGCAGGTAGAGAGGGGCAGCATAGGTGCAGAGGGAGTGCACTAAATTCCACCAATTAATTCTGTTTCTCTCCCCACAGATGCTGGGCATCACCAGCAATTTCTATTTTTACTTGACAGAAAATAAGAATGGTTTTTCAATACAAACTGCTGGTTTCAGACACACTTTAAGTTTAATGAGTTCAAGTTTTGAGTAAAGAATGATGTGTTCAGCGATTTACCATAGACACGTACATTTTAAATGCCAATTGCCACTGACTGTTGACACAAAGGAAGCACTGACCTTGGTCAACTGTATCTGCTGCTGGTACTGCTTCTGTTTTTCTAGGAACTGTTGGTGCTGCTGTTGAACAACCAGTTGTGCCAAGGCCTGTGTGCTTTGCGGGAGTGGCGCAGAGTGCGTTCGATTAAGTGGCCTGTGACGTGGCAACTTGTTTGCAGCTCTGAGTGTCGGTGATAATCTGTCCCCCGCTGCTCCCAATGGAGAATGAGCCTGAAGTGAAGCCACACCTAAAATCCAATACAATGATTTAGTTAACAGTAGCCCGGATATGATACCTTACAAAGTCATATCCCTCCAAATCGGAGATCTTAAAAGTAATTCTTAGATGATAACCTGTGAGAACCAAATTGAATTCAGAGTTTAAAACACAACCTTTATTTATAAATCACCTCAATTCACAATAGGTAATGGAAATATTTTCATAAGAAATGTCCCCGGGAATTGCCTTGTCCCCAGATGCAAATTCCTTAGGGCACAAAGTGTCCAGAGACTCTCAATTCCAGTTCTTTCATCTTGTTAAATAGTTTTGAATTTCCTACCCTATCAAATTTAAGGTATTTCAAAACTGCATAGGTCTGCATTCTTTACGCACAGTGACCCAATCAGCACACAGATGAAGAGTGCTCAAGAAAATCAGCCATATTTTAATCTAAAAACCTTACACAGCTGCCTCAAATGACGTGTATATAGAAGTGTCACATATACTAAAGCACAATGATATTATTGTCACCAAGATGTCTAAAATGTCTGGTGCACTAAGGATATTGGCTGTAGAGCAGATCTTAAAAATAAAAGTGAGAAAAATTGCAGAGTAAATTGTCTTCCAACTCCAGGAATCTGTTATTTTGCCACCAGGAGACTTTGGGCCATTTTGCACTTAAATACTTGAGTGTAAATCAACACCAGTTCATCACTGATGTATACAGAAAATTCATGAGAACTGATCCTTTTACCCAGCAAGCTCACTGAGTAGCAAAGAGATTCATCAGAAAAGTCTCAGGATCGTGGAACGATGAGTACAGAAGATCACTTAGTCCCAGGTGTTTGTGACACTCTTTGAAAGCTGTCAAATAAGTTGCACTCCCCTGCTCATTCCTCATAGCCCTACAGATCTCCATGCCCACTTGGTACCATGAGAACTGGGGTGCTTTATTGGTTTGGTTTGATGTTTAAAGTTTTCTTTGCAATTTTGTCTCCTTTGTTGCATTATCCCTTTAAGGGCTGCTGTTTTTTGTTCCTAATTTGTTAATTTAGTGATCCTTCAGCCCAGCAAGAGATCAGTGACTTCTTCATTCCATCAGCCTTTGACCCTTCAGCCCATCAACCTTGGACCATGCAGCCCATCTACCTCAGAGAAATTCATGAGGAAGAAGCACTTGTCGGTATGGAAGATCCTGAGTGGCCCCATGATTCAGTGACTATTCTTTGCATGATTCCTTATCGGCTGCTCGAACAAGGTGGGAGGTCCTCTTCCTCAGGGGTTAAAGGAAGTGACCTCACTACCTAACTGGCAATCCAGGACAGAGGTTGCAGGGGAAGTCAGCAGCCATGGGGTCATCTGGAGAACTTGGCTGTAGTGCCGCAAGTGCATCAATGATCTTCTCTGCCCTGCAAGGGTGAGAACCATATCCTTTAGGAGTCATCAACTGGAGAAATGTGATAGTGTGGATGATGGGGGGGGGGGAGCCCACTCTATGATTGGAAATGTGTTGAGGCTGCAACATCCCCAATGCTGTCCATTGCAATTCCCTTTCAGGCCTGTCTCAATTGATCCTCCTGCCAAATGGCAGGATGTGGGCTAATCCACAGATCAATCCTCAAAGGCCATGGCTCCTCAATGACCCCTCGTTTGTGCTAGCTGCTCACCCAGCACTGCATTGGACAATTTGTCTGATTCCATGGCTTACTTTTGCAACAATTACCTCTACGGCTGCTTTTAAAAACCTGCCAAGGCTCCAATGCACTCCTCGCAAAATGTGGAGGAGCCAAAAAACCTACGGTCTATTAGATCATGGGAGGCAACCAAAATATGAGCCTATTAGTATGACCATTTGCAGAGAAATTGGGGAATCTTCCAGAATCCCATGGGTGATGTGTCAGTATAGGTTCTCTATGTTGAATCCCAGCACAAAAAGTGTGGATTTGTCCATTCAAGCCCAACAACATTTCAATGGAAATTGTACTTTTCTTGCGGAAGTGTCAGTGAAGGGTTAACTCTGTCCTACCTGTTATCTATTTCATGGATGTTACATAGAATCATAGAATTTTACAGTGCAGAAAGAGGCGATTTGGCCCATCGATCTGCACTGACTCTCCAAAAGAGCATCCCAACCCAGGCCCTCCCGTCCACCCTATTTTGCAAGTTCAGCACTGGATAACTGGGGCAGGCACATATTGACAATCTGCTACTTTACACTGCCCACCAATTTCAGCACAGCTGCATTTATACAAGTATTCCTGCCTTCCTTTAACAGTGTTAACTAATTTCATCGGGTCCTCTCTGTGTTCCCTACTGCCCATTTTCTACTGCCACTGCTGTTCAAGCTGTACATAGAACTTTACTTTGGTTTCCAAGATAAGGCCTCATACATTACTGACAATTAAACTTGTTCCATAAATTGGCAAGATTTGGTAAATAATCCACCCTCCCCTCTCTGGAAAGACACATAGTTCAAACTGACAAAATACAAATGACAGTGAAATAAGAATTGTCACTTGAGGAAACAGAAATGAAGTACTGAACAAACCCCACACCAGCCCCTCTGGGTGATGAAGATACGGACTCTGATATGGAAACAGAAGAGACTGCTGCCCCTACTGAAGTGAGACATCAAGCAGAACCAAAGTCAGTGGCTTTATGGCGCTCTCTTTGGAAGTGAAGGTCTCCCATCTGCTTCACACCCCCTGATCCAGTCCTGCCTCCATACCGATTGCTAAGTGGCGGACAAGACAGTACCCCCCACCTCCCTACACCCCCCCAGCCCCGCCCCCGTGGCAGGGTTGCGGGGGAAGAAACGGACTTGAGGGGATCATTAATTGATCTCCCCATGGGCCTCATTGAATATGAGCTCCCCTATTAGGTGAATGGAGGCTCACCCAATAGGGAAGGAGCATTGGGGGGTTTAAACCAGCTGGCTCCACTCCACCTGAGGAAGGAGCAGCGCTCCGAAAGCTAATGGCATCCGCTACGAAATAAACCTGTTGGACTTTAACCTGGGGTTGTTAAAACTCTTACTGTGTCCACTCAGGCTGGCAGTCGATAAGCACGGGACTGCTTTGAACTCTGTTGCCGTTGAACAGCGTTTAAATCTCACTGTAAATAAATGGTGATTGGTGATGGAAGACTGGCCTTAGTAAGATTATTACAAATAGTGAATTCAATGTCAGAAAGTGAAATAAAGTAAAGAAATATTGGATAGAGAGAGAGAGAGTAAAAGTGACAGAGAAAAGTAAAAGAAAATATATGAAATAAAGCTCCAACTATACTTAAATACTGAAGAAATGAGACTTCACATTTGGAGAGTTAATATTCAGTGTCAGAGAGTTTATTTGGCTGTAATCAAGACTTATCGCATTGTTAAAAGGATACTTTGAGTGGAATAGATAGCCCTAACTTTTATTATGTATTTAGTCCTTATTTATGAGGTATGCACAGGAACTACATGCCACGCAATATATTTGATTCTTGAGTCAAACAATCAAAATGACATTTTTGTGCAGTTTTTGGGGGAGTGGAGCATTTCAAAAAACACCTTTTGGATTCCAGTGCAGCTGCCAGATGTTGTTGTCCAATTTCTCCATTTACAAAAAAAGATGCACATTGTTCCCCTCACGATTATTATCACCGCAAAGCCAAGCCGTATAAATCCAATTATTTTGCACCATTTGAATCCTGAAGAGCTGATTTGCAACCTCTCTCCAGGCGTTCTGTTAGCTATTCTCCTTAAAGATCAGCAAGTTGGTGGAAAGATGGCTATGCCACTATTAGAAACAAATATATCAAAATCTATCAACAGGAGGGACATACTGTATCTGATTAGTGAATTCCATGGCTGCAGCAAGATTATTCCCATATTAAACACTTTGGCAACTGTTCCACAAAAGAAGTCCATTGCACATTACGTTACTGATTGACAGTGTGCATGTAAAAGAGCATTTCTATTCATTTCTTCTGACTGGCGCTTTAAAGAAAATAATACTTTGATCTTATATCCAGTGATGCCAAAACAAAAATTAAAAACTGATGTCAAATCTTTGTTTGAACTGGTATTTATAGAGACAGTTTTTTTCAGTTAGTTTCAGATTTTTTTAATGACAGTAATCACTTAAAAAAAAGTTAAGCCTGGATAAAACCAAACGCAGGCTTGAGTACTTAAAGCTGTTCTACAAATACTCAATACCACCATAGCTTTGATTTGAGCAATGTGTTTATAGAGGAAGGGTATAAATATACTGCAGGGGCTTCCATATCATGAGTGAAGTGTTCTATTGAAATGACAGGTTAAAGATGTCAGGGCTGATTTCCAGGTCCATATGCTGGAAATCAATTGGACAAAGCCTTTCTCTCTCCCTTGTCCAATGCATGTTAAATATCAGTTTTTGATCAAGCCATATTTCAGTATAGTGGGATTCTCACCTTCAATTGAAACCTCTAAATGTTCATGCATCCAAATTGCCTTCTAGCTGAATTTTCCCAGCTTACTGGAGTCAAGCCGGGAGGTGGGAGGGTTGGAAAAATGGCGGGTAAGGAGCCAGGAGGGGAGGCCAACAGTTTTCCGCTGCCATGACATATTACCACCAGAAAGCTTAGCAGCATGACTGTCCTTGAGCCATTTAAATGGCCAATTAAGGACCACCTCCTCTGTCTGGGCATTTTGCCACTGGGCATTGCCCTGGCACCCTCCTAGCCTCCTTCACCAGTCCTCTGCAACCACAGCACCCACAAATGACCAGCTCTTCATTGAGCTTCCCTCATCCAGGGAACAGCAGCCTCAGAAATGGCTGCCATTAGCGGTGCTGTTACTGATCGGGCTGACAGCACTCAGAATCATAGAAATCCTACACTACAGAAAGAGGCCATTTGGCCCATCGAGTCTGCACTGACCACAATCCCACCCAGGCCCTACCCCCATATCCCTACATATTTTACCCGCTAATCCCTCTAATCTACGCATCCCAGGTCACTAAGGGGCAATTTTAGCATGGCCAATCAACCTAACCCGCACATCTTTGGACTGTGGGAGGAAACTGGAGCACCCGGAGGAAGCCCACGCAGACGCGAGGAGAATGTGCAGACTCCACACAGACATTGACCCAAGCCGGGAATCGAACCCAGGTCCCTGGCGCTGTGAAGCAGCTGTGCTAACCACTGTGCTACCGTGCCGCCCTTTGGACTACAGCCCTGGAGATAGCTTGTTAATTGGTTTCCACTGACAAAATGTCACCCCAGGGTCCCGCTGCTACCAGAGTGGGGCAGGCCCCCACTTTCAGCTCTGAAATCAGAATTACAATATCCCTCATTAAATTCAGCCACTGGTGAATTTTCTGTTAGGCTAAGCTATGTAATGACTGTGCACATACAAAATGAGCAATGCTAGGAGGAAAGCTTTGATCCTTTGACATTGCAGTATTTCTTATTTGGGGAAGCAATGATCTAGTCGTATTGTCGCTGTACCAATAATCCAGAGACCCAGGGGATCTGAGTTCACTGTGGCAGAGGGTGAAATTCAATTAAAATAACTCGGGAATTAAAAGTCTAATGGTGACCATGAAACCATTGCTGATTGTCATAAAAACCCAACTGGTTCACTAATGTCCTTTAAGGAAGGAAATCTGGGTCCTTACTTGGTCTGGCCACATGTGACTCCACATCCACAGCAATGTGGCTGACTCTAAACTGGCCTCAGGAATGGGCAATAAATGCTGGCCCAGCCAGCGACGCCCACATCCCATGAACAAATTAAAAACAAACTTGGGTTGTAGTTATCTGCTTTAGGTTTTCTGCATTGTCCATCTGTTAGATGACTTCGAATTGGAATTTTAGCCACTGCAACCAAAATTCAATTAAATTAGAGTCTTCTGGGTGCTCCTCTCTCTTTGTCTACTTACTCTAAAGAATGAATTGAATAACTGAGGAGAAATGAGACACTGGCTTTTATCACTGAAATAGGCTAACTAAGCATCAGTGTCTCCAAACCGAGTATGACTGAGGGAATGTTGTCTTCACAGGGGAGGCAATACCATATATATGCCAAATTCCTTAAACTGTCCTCGGACAAGATTCTTGACAGAGATCATTTTGTTAGTGACTACAACTGACCAAAGCCATTGAATTTTAATTTCTCTAGATCAGTTCAAGCTGCACGAGGTGAAATATGCCAAATTGGTCAACCAGCAATGCATCAATGCTTGCATCACTTGATAGAAATAGTCTGTTCAATGGAAAGCCAGCAGCAATATCAGGGTCATTGCACTCACTCTACTTAAGAACAGAAGATTTCTGATGGTTTGTTTTTGGCTGTTGTGTTTTGGGCTTTCATCCATTTTACCATGGAGAGGATGTAGGTATGACTAACACTGAGATTTTGCCCTTGTGTAAAAGAGAACTCAACTAAAGTAAAAGCTCATCTTATATCCATATGATGCAGCTATTAGGCAAAGAGTGGATTGACTTGTTAAAGCATTGAAAATGATTCTCCTGACAACCAGGGACAAGAGGGATGACATTTCAAAGGGGTGAACGTGGTAGCAGATTTAATTGGTAGCGCTTCTAGCTGGGGGGGGTCAGAGAATAGGAGAAAAGGGCCTACATACTGGAGGTCAGTTGCTGAGACTGAGAGAGAACACTTGGGAACAAATGTGAATACATCCGTTGTTTCTCAGTGATTTGATTGGATACAATACTTAACATGAGATCTGACCAAAGCATTGCAGATTTTAATCACGATTTCCTCTATTGATTTCACTAGGTTGTTCTCATTCTATTTTGTTGAATGCTACGCTGCAATAATTGGAGATTTTAATCTGCAAAGATTCAGAGGTCTCCCAACTTCATTCTTCGCTGTTTTAATACCATTCATGGAATATTTCTATCATCCAATTTTCCTTCCTCGGTGTAATATCTTATATTTATCTGCATTAAGTTTTATTTGCCATTCTTCTGTCCATATTTGGTCCAACTCATTTTGTGACTTCTCAGCTGCATCTTGCGATTCCACTGCCCCAATAATTTGCTATCATCTGCAATATGCAATGAATTTCTGAATCTAAAATTTGGAAACATTAGCTGTTCCAGGACTGAGGCCTACGATCAACTTCCCTTTCCATTAACCCTCCACAACCCCCACCACCAACCAATGGATTCATTCAGTGCTGTTTTCACCATGGGATGACAGCCCTAACAAGTCCACACTGTTTACTACCTTCCAAACTTTGAGAGCAAGGTAAAAGAAATGTTCTCATTGAAACCGAACCTACAAATCTTTTGGCATCAAGAAGATTTCTCTCAGAATTTAAGTAGCTCCATTTCAGCTGAGCGAGAAAACATTCATGGTTTGGTATGCAGTCCTTCACTTGCCTGGCACATGCACCTTGTCCCTTGGATTGACAAACTGCTGGGTTTTGCCCTTTCACCATCATTTTACTCGTACTGTTGATGCATGAGTATGCATCGAGGAACCAATCATGAGCTGATGCTTGTGGTTTGAATCAAGTTCACAAACTATCCATTGTCGTTCTTGCCATATTTAATGTAAAATTCACAAATATGGGAGGGAAAATCCTCATGCCTCAAACAAAAACAGAAAATGCTGGAAAATCTCAGCAGGTCTGACAGCTTCTGTGGAGAGAGAACGGAGCTAACATTTCAGGTCAGGTTTCCTGACTTGAAACGTTGGCTCTCTTCTCTCTCTCCACAGATGCCATCAACCTGCTGAGATTTCTCATCATTTTCTGTTTTTGTTTCAGATTCCAGTATCCACAGTATTGCCTTTATCTCATGCCATAGAATTGGAATGGAATTGATATAGAAAGGACTGAGTTGTTCTCCGAGAATTTTGGCAACTTGGAACACTGGAGATCAATGCTGCTCCTCTTCTTCCTCCTCTTTGTGCTGTGTTTCTTTCTCTACCTCCTTCTTCACTTCTTGGAGCTGGTTCCTAAGTATCAAGTGGTTATGTAGCATGCACAGGACAACCACAAATCAGGATACCCACTCAGGACTGTCTTACAAAGCTCTCCCCAAATGGTTCACGCTGAGTTGACACTGAGCACGCTGACTTCCTGCTCAGTTATGTTTGTGGTGATGACATGTCGCTACAATGGTTTCATGACTGAACATTTGTACAACCAGATTCCTAAGAAGTCTGAAGAGATAGCCTTTGTCAGTCTCTTACCTGATGACCTGGTTGAAATAAAGGTGGCATCGAAAGGACTGACACAGGATAAATGATTTTCAACTGCTGCTAGAAGCCAGGCACAGATATTCACAATGACACAGGTGAAGTTGAGGTATGAGAAAGGCTCCCCCTGAAGGTGTGCAGTGGACCTGGCCTCCTGACAATGGTGTCTGCTTCCCATTTTATTTCCCCAACTGCACCTGCTCTCTTCCAGCTGTCTTGGCTGTTGACTCTTTTCCTCCAGACTTAAAGGCAGACCTATTTGACCTCGCATGACTGCAATATAACAGGTTACAAATCAATCGAACACCAGTGCAGATTTCTTCACTGAAGTCAGAATGCAACTTTTGAACACAGATAACAGCGGAAAGAAAAAGGTCAGAATTTGACCAGCAGCTAAGAGAACAAACTCCTCAGGAGTTTGCTATCCGTGAGTGCCATGATCTGCTGGGTGAGTTTATGATGTAGGAAGTCAGGTGTAGAGGCAGACCAAAGGTTCAAACAGCAAATGCACGACCTTCACATGAATATTAAAATGGTAGTTTAAATTATTCTGGAGCCCACCCTTGATTCCTAAGTAACCTGATCCAATATGATGGAAAGAACACTTTGCACAACATACTGAAGGCTTATGGCATCCAATTTACATTTATAAAACCGGAGAATGTGACTGACTTTCTAAGCTGTTGCATTTTCAACAGGAGAGCTTGTGATTTTTGAAAATAAATCTTGTAGGCTATGAAGCTGTGCAGTTTTGTTTTCCTGACAATTTTAAATACCCACAAGCTCATCGTATGCAACTCAGAACTTTCAATAGTAAAACTCACAGGCCCATTTCGGCCTAAATCTTCCAGTCCCGCCTCTGCTGAGAATCATCATGGGCGGGATGGGTAATTCAACAGACAAGCAAATGACCCATTGACCTTGGGTAGAAATTTCCAGTCCCGGGGCAGGCGAGACCAAAAGATCCTGCCCATTATGTAGTCCATAAATTATCTTGGAAAGAAAATAGGGAAGATCTTTCTCTGCACTCTGTATTTAAAAAATCCTAAACCTATTTATAAACAATAGCTTTAGCATTTCATTAAAGCAAGTTAGAGGGTAGAAATCTCACTGGCAGGTGACAGTTTTGAAACATATTAATTCTGAATGAAATAAATGATTCCAACTTGCACAGAAGTCCCTCGTGTAAAATTAATTCACACGTGGACATAATCAATCTCAGCACAGTACAAACTTTCAGTTAGAATCCAAAGTTTCAGTTACAAATTCAACTCACCAGTTGTGAGGGGACTCTGTTTTCGAGCTTGTTCCATCAGAAGTACGTGCTGTAGTAGGGCATGATGGGTACTGTTAACCTTCCCATCAAAAGGAGCAGGTGGCAAGTAAGCAGATAAGGGAATGCTTCCTCTGAACTGTCCAGTAAGGGCTGTTCCTTGATTCATTCCCTGAATGGCATGTCTGTCGGTATTTTGGTTTGTTGTTGAGGCCTATAACAAAATGTTTGTTTTAAAATTAATATTTAAGTTGCAATTTATATCTTGAGCGTAGCTTCACAGAGTTTGTTTTTCTTTGCCAGTGCAATAATGCCTGTTAGATCCCCAAGCATTCATTCCACCCCCCCCCGCCCCCCAAAACCCTCCAAATCCTCTATCATGTAAACAGGTTGGGGGAGGAGTGTGCGTTCTTGGGTTCCCTTCAGAATTTCACCCTTAAAAACTTGATGGCAAAACCACTTGAGGCTTTTTGATAGGCCACAAACCATACTCCAACTGAGGCAATCATTCCCAAACAAGATTGATTACCACGTGACTTCAGGCTTCTTTCGGCATCAAGGCTGGTGAAATTTGTATTTGCTTCCGGCCTAGAAAGGCCTCTAGCGGAATGATGGTTGGCCAGTCTCTCTTGTAAGGCTAGATGGAGCAGCCACTGTATAGGCCCATATAAACACCAGTGGATAGCCCATGATGGCCCTTTGGGACCAGGGCACTTTTATATATGTGGAGAGAGGTTCCATTGCTCCAAACACACACACAATACATAAATATGTTCAGTAATTGACACTGAAAAGTCAAAAGTGTTTCTATTTAACAGAGCCTGAAAATTCCTGGGCTGCAGTCTCAGCAATTGGATCAGGTCAACACCATTTGGTAATCTCCTGTGCTGGTTGGCATATGTATAATAGTGTGACGTTATCTCATTGCACTAAGACAACTGATGTCCAGGTCAATACAGGCACATCTTGTGCACCGCACGGATCCTGGGATGCGACAAATGCAATCTCACAGTCATGATGGGACAGGAGGGGAATATAGGGAATCTGCAGTAAGAAATTGTTACTGGCAGCCTCCAGCAGCTCCTTTTCAAGGAGCTGCACGAAACACTGAAAGAAATGTTAGGGCGATTCTCCCACCTGCCACTGCTCTGCTTGAGCATCGTTTAGCGGGCTCCCCTCGGGCGCCACGGCCTCTGTGCATCTCCGGGGCCAGGATTTCTGGCTTTGTCAGCTCTGCACCAGAAATCAGCACGGAGCTGATTGAAATATTGAAATTGACTGAAGTCTCCAGGACCGCTAGCCACTCACTTTCCCCCACTGCCCCCACCTTCACTAGGAGTGGCTCACTCCAGTGGGGTTTACAACAACTCCCCACTAACGAGGAATTGGCGGTCAACCCCACTGGAGGGAACAGAGGCCATGGAGGCGCCCAGAATGTTGGGGGTAAGGGGTGATGCCCCTTGAGCATTGCCAGCCTGATACCCTGGCAGTGCCCAAGGGGCACCAAGATACTGCCGAAGTGGGTGGGGGTCTCGCTGCCGCTCTGTAGTCAGGATGAGTAGCAGAGGGAGGGAAGGGGCTGATCAGGGCTTGCCAACGGGGTTGGGGGGGTTGCTGGGGGGAGGGAGGGGAAAATCGGGGATGGGGTCGGGGAAATCGGGGCTGGCCCGGGGATGTCCAGGAGCCCAGCGATTAGGGGGGGGGGGGGGCTCAGAGGGGCAGCAGGATGCCGGGGGGGGGGTTGCCTGTGCTGACCAGTGATCGGGAAGCCGGCAGTGTGGGGTTACTGCACACGCGCAGGTCTCTGCTCTGACAGATTGACGCGTGAGCAGGGGCCTGCTGAGCGCTGTGCTGCTGGTCTCTCCAGCAGGAATAGGCCCCACACCTGGATTTTCAGCGTGAATTTCTCTGAGGCACTCTGTAATGCACAGAGTGTTGGAGATTCATTCTGAAAATCCCGCTAAAAAATCAGCGGGAGTTACTCCAGTTTTTACACGAATTCGGCACTTTGAATTTTTTTGGGACTGTTCCCACTAATTTTATGAAATCTTTGGGAGTCTGATCATTTCCATGCCCCAAAGTGGGCCCATATTCACCATCGAAAAAGCTGATGTGCCTCTTCTCACCGGATCCCAAAGAAATACTTATCTGTTTGTAGGCCAGTGACAGGACACCCAATGACCCCATCCTGCTCACTCCACCTCATTGACCAGGCCATTATTGCTAGGGAACAAGCCCTCCACTGAATGATCAGCAGCTGCAACTATGGCCTGACAGCTACGGTGACTGCCAGGATGGGGGTTCCAGGGTGGGTGGAATGCTGCTTCATCCTCAACACCCCTCCACTCCTGATCCACCCCCAGGACACCACCTCCTTTACTTGGTTGTGTTCTGGCTTTAGTGGGGGACCCACACATTGACTGGAGAATTTCAGTCAGTGTTTGGACCCATTCACACCTCATCTGGACATAGCTTTTGTTTCTTTATTACACCCATTACCGCTCACGTTTTTGCTTTAGCACCATTAAAGATTTGTCATTTAATCTCTCCTGTCCGGTGACCCCATCACAGACTTTCCCCTTTGTTCTTCCCTCCTCCTCCTCCCTTTCACTTGTTCAAAGCCTATTACTTTGCTATCTTTTCTTAATTCTGATGAGGGGGTCATTGACCTGGAATGTTAACTGTGTTTCTCTCCACAGATGCTGCCTGGCCTGCTGAGTGTTTCCAGCATTATCTATTTTTATTTCTGATATTCACCCTTTGATTTGATTTGTTGTCACATGTGTTAGATCGGTGTAAGAGGATTGGAAACGGAAGACAGAATTTCTGATTGGACCAAGGGAGAAAAATAAATAGCATAAAGATGTAGAAAAAGGAAGCAGGGAGGATTTTCAATATCCACTTCCTTGCTGGACATCTGATAGCCACAACATTCCTGAAGTATTCTATACTGTCCGAGGTAGGAAAATTTAAATTTCCTGCCCTGGGCTATTTTGACTGGCCTGAATGTACTTCCAGGGCAGGTTCTTGCCTCGTATGCCATAGCATCAGAAAGCAGACAGAAAACTGTAGAGCGACTGGAAGCACAGCTAAGGAAAGTACTTGCAAGATCTCTTTTGGTTGCTTGTCTTCAACCTGCAGCCCCCGCCCCCCGCCCCCCCCCCACACCCCCGCCACCAGGATCACTCTAGTCCTTGGGGTGCAGATGAAAGTTGACAGAGCAGACAAGAGAGATGAGAGGATGGAAATGTCTTCTTCCTGACCATCATGACACTGCACCTAGTCCAGTAGGATGCCCTTTGAGCACCAGGAAATTTTAGGATTGTGTCGTGGATGAAGGCCTCACCATATTTCCTCATTGCTGTGTCTGGGAACTGAGTATCTTGCAGGTGCTGTGAAGAAGAATATCACTTCCGTTATCTGAATAATTCTTTATTCATCTCAGAAGTCTCACTGAGTCCAAAGTACTTTGGAAATTTGTCTGTGTAGTGGAGGGGCTTAAAATACATTTAGTTAAAAAAAATCTAATTCCCCAGATTATTTCTAATACAACAAGTTCTTCATTTTAAAGAGCAAGTCTGTCCCCAGACCTCCAATGGTTTTCTTTGAATCAGCCATGACACCAGCCCAGGAATTATTCTCTCTCAAGCCCTGTGGGCAAGCACCTGGTCTCCACTTGGTAATTCTTCCAACTGAGATTAAGATCTCAGCTGTGTGTGGAACCACTGGCATGGATCCCATTACTCTGTGGCCTCATACCAGAGCTGTAATTTTTGTTTAAAGTATGATAACAGGACTATAATGGCTGACCACATTGCTGCGGGTCATATAGGATTATTTATGTACTTCAACCAATGTTACAGATTAGAGAGATTAAGTAATCCTTTGGCCTATAATTATTACATACGTTTATGTGGGAGGAGGCAGATGAGGCAGCTGGAGCTGGGAGACCCAGAGTAATGTTGGGTAAAGATGGTGACGTGTAGAGATTTAGTGCATTCATTGATCCGTTCCAATTCAGAATCCTGTGATGTGGCAGCAACTGCTGGTAAGAAGAACAACTGTCAGAATTGACTCATCACATACATTTCTCGGTGTTTAAACTTGATTCTGTTTAAGACTTGGTTTAAGGCATACAATGGTGATCCAGCGGAATGGGAGATCATAGTGTTCTGAATACAGATGCTGACCATCTTGTTTCCAATGCAATTGCTTTCAAGCTGTTTTTACAGGAGCTATATCATTTACCAAGAAGGGAATGCCAGTAAGACTTGAGAACAACAGAACAGGTTCATATGATGGATAGATTACAGGGCACCAAATGCATATTAAAATAAAATTGTCCAATTATTTTAAATGTAGATTCTTCAGGATGGATTTTTGACTTTTTTGCCTGGGCATTGAGCAGAGAAACGTAGAACGGTTACAGCACAGGACAAGGCCATTTGGCCCACTGTGTCTGTGCTGACAAAAAAAGAGCTATCCAGTTTAATTTCACTTTCCAGCTCTTGGTTAGTAACTTTGTAGGTGACAGCACTTCAAGGGTATATCCAAGTATTTTTAAATGTGATGAGGGTTTCTGCTTCTGCCACTCACAGGCAGTGGGTTCTTGACCCCCGCTGGGTGAAAAATAAATTATCCTCAACTCCCCTCTAATCCTTCTGCCAATAATTTTAATTCCTGGTTATTGACCTCTCTGCTAAGGGAAATTGGTCCTCCATATCCAATTATTCTAGGCCCCCCATCACTTTATACACTTCAATTAAATATCCCCTCAGCCTCCAGAGAAAATAACCCCAGCCAAAACTCTCAATTGCTGGCAACATCTTCATAAACCTCATCGGGACATCTTCGTCTGATCATATTCTTCCTGTAAGGTGCTGACTGGAAGTCAATGCTGTACTCTTGCTAGTCTCAGTAAGAAGTTTAACAACACCAGGTTAAAGTCCAACAGGTTTATTTGGTAGCAAAAGCCACACAAGCTTTCGGGGCTCTAAGCCCCTTCTTCAGGTGACTCTTGCTAGTCTAACAGGCTTCAGCAAAGTTAAAGCCCCCAGAATAAGGAACAGTGGCAGGATGGATTCAAAGTTGGCCGAGTGACAGAAAACAGCCTGTACAAGTGAATGGTTGTTTTTTTGGACAGGAGGAAGGTATGTAGTAGAACATAGAACATAGAACATTACAGCGCAGAACAGGCCCTTCGGCCCACGATGTTGCACCGACCAGTAAAAAAAAAAACTGTGACCCTCCAACCTAAACCAATTTCTTTTCGTCCATGAACCTATCTACGGATCTCTTAAACGCCCCCAAACTAGGCGCATTTACTACTGATGCTGGCAGGGCATTCCAATCCCTCACCACCCTCTGGGTAAAGAACCTACCCCTGACATCGGTTCTATAACTACCCCCCCTCAATTTAAAGCCATGCCCCCTCGTGCTGGATTTCTCCAGGGGTCAGTATGAGGATCGCAGCTTTTCTTGTCCTATATCAATGGCCTAGACTTGTATATACAGCGCATGATTTCAAAATGACACAAAACTTGGAAGTGTTGTGAACAGTGAGGAGGATAGTGATGGATTTCAAGAGGGAATAGACAGGCTGGTGAGATGGGTGGTCACAGACATGGGTGGCATGGTGGCACAGTGGTTAGCACTGCTGCCTCACAGTGCCAGGAACCCAGGGTCAAGTCCAGCCTCAGGTCACTGTGTGGAGTTTGCACATTCTCCCCGTGTCTGCATGGGTTCCCTCTGAGTGCTTCGGTTTCCTCTCACAGTCCAAAGATGTGCAGGTTAGGTTGATTGGCCAAGTTAAATTGCCCCATGGTGTCAGGGGATTAACAGGGTAAATACATGGGGTTACGGGAATAGGGCCTGATGGGATTATTGTCAGTGCAGGCTTGAGGGGCAGAATGGCCTCCTTCTGCACTGTATGATTCTATGACAGAAAGACTTGGAGGTATATGTAGGTTGATGGTGGCAGGCCAAGTTGGGAAAACAGTAATAAGGCATACAGAATCCATGGCTTTATAAATAGAGAGAGAGAGTACAAAAGAAAAGAAGTTAGTGAAATTTTATGAAATACTGGTTTGGCCTCAGCTGGAGTATTACAGCCAAATCTGAGTACCATTGGAAGCATATGAAGGCATAAGAGAGAGTGCAGAAAAGATTCATAAGAATGGTTTAAGGATTGGTTAACAGGCAGAAAACAGAAAGAGTGTGGAAAAAAGGTACTGAAGTGGGTGATAAGTCATGGTAGTATTGAATGGTAGAGCAGTCTCAATGGGCTGAATGGCCTACTGCTCCTATGCTTCAATGTTCCTATGATGACTGACAAGAAAACCAAAAGTTACATGAAGAAAAACATTTTAAACAATGAGTGGTTAAATCTGGAATTCACTGCCTGATAGTGTGGTGGAAGCAAATTCAATCATGTCATGGGGTTAAGGGGCTAGGGCTTGGGTGGGATTGTGGTTATGCAGACTTGATGGGCTGAATGGCCTCCTTCTGCACTGTAGGGGTTCTATGATTCTATGACATTCAAAAGAGAATTTAATAATTACCTGAAAAGAAAAGAAATCAGGGACTCGGAGAAAAGACATGGAGGAGGGAGAACAGAGCTGCCCTTGCATAGAGTTAGCACAGACACAATGGGCTGAATGGTCTCCATCTAAATGGTAACCATTCTATGATTCTATTAGAACATAGAACAATACAGCACAGTACAGGCCCTTCGGCCCTCGATGTTGTGCCGAGCTTTGTCCGAAACCAAGATCATGCTATCCCACTCCCTATCATTCTGGTATGCTCCATGTGCCTATCCAATAACCGCTTGAAAGTTCCTAAAGTGTCCGACTCCACTATCACAGCAGGCAGTCCATTCCACACCCCAGCCACTCTCTGAGTAAAGAACCTACCTCAGACATCCCTCCTATATCTCCCACCATGAACCCTATAGTTATGCCCCCTAGTAACAGCTACATTCACCCGAGGAAATAGTCTCTGAACATCCACTCTATCTATCCCCCTTATCATCTTATAAACCTCTATTAAGTCGCCTCTCATCCTCCTCCGCTCTAAAGAGAAAAGCCCTAGCTCCCTCAACCTTTCCTCATAAGACCTACCCTCCAAACCAAGCAGCATCCTGGTAAATCTCCTCTGCACTCTCTCCAATGCTTCCACATCCTTCTTATAGTGAGGTGACCAGAACTGCACACAATATTCCAAATGTGGTCTCACCAAGGTCCTGTCCAGTTGCAGCATAACCCCATGGCTCTTAAACTCAAACCCCCTGTTAATAAACGCTAACACACTACAGGCCTTCTTCACGGCTCTATCCACTTGAGTGGCAACCTTCAGAGATCTGTGGATATGAACCCCAAGATCTCTCTGTTCCTCCACATTCCTCAGAACCCTGCCATTGACCCTGTAATCCGCATTCAAATTTGTCCTACCAAAATGAATCACCTCGCACTTAGTGTTAAAATCCATCTGCCATTTTTCGGCCCAGCTCTGCATCCTATCAATGTCTCTTTGCAGCCTACAACAGCCCTCCACCTCATCTACTACTCCACCAATCTTGGTGTCATCAGCAAATTTACTGACCCACCCTTCAGCCCCTTCCTCCAAGTCATTGATAAAAATCACAAATAGCAGAGGACCAGCACTGATCCCTGTGGTACACCGCTGGTAACTGGTCTCCAGTCTGAAAATTTTCCATCCACCACCGCCCTCTGTTTTCTATGAGATAGCCAGTTACTTATCCAATCGGCCAAATTTCCCTCTATCCCACACCTCCTTACTTTCTTCATGAGCCAACCATGGGGAACCTTATCAAACGCTATTGTTTATACAGTTCTCATAGAGCCCATTGTAAATTAATACAGGCAAACATCCCCTATGATTTCTTAACCACATTATCTTCCTGTTGAGCTGTGGACATGCATACCAAGATCCTTCTCTATACTTCTCAGCATTCTGCCATTTATTGTATGTTCCTCGTCTTGTTTGTCTTCCCCAAATGCATTACCATACATGTCCCCAGATTGAATTGCATTTCCCACTTTTCTGCCCATCTGGTCAGATCATTGATATCTTCCTGTAGCCTGAAAAACAACTGTTCATCTCTACTCTCTGTCACTCAGCCAACCTCAAATCCACCATCCCTTTTATTCTATGAGCTTCAGCTTTGCTGACAAGCCTATTGTATGGCACTATATGAAGCACCTTTTGGAAGTCCATGTACACCACATCAACCTCATTACTCTCATCAACCCTTTCTGCTACTTCAAAGTTAGCTAAACAAATTCATGCTGAATTTCCTCAATTAATCCACATTTGTCCAAGTGATTGTTAATTTTGTTCAGGATTATTATTTCCCACTGCCTAGGTTAAACTGACTGACTTGAATTTGCTTCCACCACATTATCAGGCAATGAATGCCAGATTTAACCACTCACTGGAATACTGTGTACAGATCTGGTCACCCTATTATAGAAAGGATATTATTAAACTCGAAAAAATGCAGAAAGGATTTACTAGGATGCTACCAGGACTTGATGGTTTGAGTTATAAGGAGAGGCTGGATAGACTGGGACTGGAGTGTAGAAGGCTGTGGGGTGATCTTATAGAGGTCTATAAAATAATGAGGGGCATAGATCAGCTAGATAGTCAATATCTTTTCCCAAAGGTAGGGGAGTCTAAAACTAGAGGGCATAAGTTTAAGGCGAGAGGGGAGAGATACAAAAGTGTCCAGACGGGCAATTTTTTCACACAGAGGGTGGTGAGTGGCTCGAACGAGCTGCCAGAGGTTGTAGTAGAGGCGGGTACAATTTTGTCTTTTAAAAAGCATTTAGACAGTTACATGGGTAAGATGGGTATAGAGAGATATGGGCCAAATGCAGGCAATTGGGATTAGCTTAAGGGTTTAAAGAAAAAGGGCGGCATGGACAAGTTGGGCCGAAGAGCCTGTTTCCATGCTGTAAACCTCTATGACTGTTTAAAAGGTATTTCCTCATGTAACTTAAGGATGTAACATTTGTAATTCTCCAGTCTTCCATTTCTATTGAGGATTAGAAGATTATGCCAGGATCTCTACATTGTGAACCTTTACTTCCCTCAGCATCCTCAGATTCATCCCATCTGGTCCTAGTGACTTAACTTTAAGTGCAGCCAGCATTTCTAACATCTCTTTATCAGTTGTTAACCTAACCACGTATTGCAACTTCTTCTTTCAGTCTACAGCTTTCATCCTCAGTCTCTATCACGCAACCACTTGTATCTTATGCAAAATCTTTAATCACACATTTACCCCCTCAAAAAAAACATTCAACCTAGTCAGATACAATCCATCTCCTCTTAACAAATCTGTGCTGACCCTTAATTCATCCGTGCCTATGTAAATAGCGACTGATAATAGCCTTCACCTGGCAATAGTAAGGGACAGAAAATTCAGGGTAAGGATTGGACATACCTTCCAGAACCCATCAAATAATCCTTAGCACCAGGAAATAAGGCCCCAGTGTAGATGGCAGTTTGTCTCAAAGCCTCATCTTGTAAAAGCTTCAATCATCATTGAATCTCTGCACTAGATGCATGATTAATAAACAAGCATTTCTGGCTTGTAATGATATGGGATCCTTAAATCAATATCTTGAAGTGGGGATCTTGATTTCAGCAAAATAGCCAGACTAAACAAGTTTACATTGTTGCTGTTGCACATGATATTTATGGGGCACAGCAAGAATTTAAATTAGTCAGGACAGGTTTAAAAAAATGCACTCCTAGAGTGCAGATTCATAAAAGTTAACCACAGTGTTAAAGAGACTCTGTTCTGATGCTCAGGGGTGGTATGATATTATATTGCATGCTACAACCATATTCCAGCCAGTGCAAATACCCTATAGAACTTCAGTGCAGCTGTATTAAGGCAAGGTAAGCAGGCAAGACTAACTAAATGGAGGTTGCGAGGATATACTATGGAATCAATTTTCTCCTCAATTTATTTGTAAATAGATGGTGCCTGGGGAACCCTGGCGGATAATCTGAAAAAGAAATACACAAACAAACAAAGGCGGAGCCCCAAGATCAGGCACAGCCTGAAAATCCCTCCCAGGCATGCATACCATTTTCTATGTGCACAGATATTTTTGGTCTAATGAATGACTTTTGGTAATGTGCCTTGGGAACCACAGATTGGGAAGTATAGATTCTCATTCGCTTTTCCCTGGGCTTTTAGTTTCTAATTATGGAAAAAGTTGTAAGAGGTAACTAGATGCTATAATAACTGTTTGTTATTACCAAATGCTTTTAGCTCACTCAGGAGTGTAACCCTTCATGAAAGTTTTTAAATGCTCATAAGTTATGTGAGAAATTTAAATATAGCTTTCCACTTGCTTAAATTTTCATCATTTATCTTGAGCCTTGCAAAGCGGAAACTGGGAAACTTGAGTAAATCACATCAGCCATTTTGTTGTTGAATAGATAATTCTGCGTCAACCAGTTTTGCTGGAATTTTGTCCCGATTTTGATAAAACCTGGAACAAACTGGCTTTGGTGTACAGTATATTACTTGGACAGAAGTCATTAAGGGGTGAAAATGTCATTGAAATGGGAGAAAAAAAGTAAGCTTTCAATTATGTAAGTCTGGAATTAAATGGGCGGCATGGTGCACAGTGATTAGCACTGCTACCTCATAACACCAGAGATCTGGGTTCAATTCTGGCTTAGGTCACTGTCTGTGCAGAGTCCGCACATTCTCCCTGTGTCGGCGTGGGTTCCCTCCGGGTGCTCCGGTTTCCTCCCGCATTCCAAAAGATGTGCTGGTTAGGTGCATTAGCCATGCTAAATTCTCCCTTAGTGTACCCGAATAGGCACCAGAGTGTGGCAACTAGGGGATTTTCACAGTAACTTTGTTGCAGTGTGAATGTAAGCCTACTTGTGACACTAATAGATCTTAATACACACAGAATTCAGTTCTGATGAAATGCTAACTCTGTTTCTCCTCACTGATGCTGTCTGATCTGCTGCAAATTTTCAGCCTGTTTTTATTGTAGAAGAATTAATGGGCATACACGGTGACATATTGAGAAATACATAAATTCTCCAAGGCATTGCAGCCATTGGAGGCTACCATGTGTAATTGAATATTTTAGGAAGTTATATTAATTCCAGTAGGCTTCTTGTAATGTACATAAACACTGTTTGCCAAATACACATTTTTCTTCCATTCAATTCTTTTTGCAACCATTTACAAGATTAAGTGCAGTATATAACACAATGCAAATGTGTTATGATTGTTTTTCTCTGAAGTTAGTGCCTCAGACCACTCTCTTCAGTGAACTCCCACTCCCTCTGAAACAATATCGCAGTACTGTAGGGGTGAACAGAAGACCCTTTGTATTTTAGCTCACAACTTGCATCATATATTGTATGCAATCTTGCTTGACTTCATGTGGCAAAAGAATAAGCACTCCATAATCCCTGGCCTAGGCTATAAACTGACAACCAGGATTTAAACTTTAAATTGAAAATGAACAGTAACCTTGACATGCTGCAGGTAACAATGACCACAGTCTTAATTATTCCTGCACAGAATGATAGAAATGAACAAGCAGTTATGTCCACTGTACCCTGGTGTGAGTGCCTGTTCACTGCTGATCTTCCATAGAGTCTCTCTAGTCTACATTTATCTTGTTAATGGTTTTTAAACAGACTTCCCAATTGGGCAAAAGTAATTTAAACATGTAACTCAAATAGAGGTGCCAATCACCACATATCAAAGGAAGACATGACAGCTTATATTTGAATGGAATAGCCTCAGATACCTGTTATAGATGTAACATTTATTCTGGCGTTATTGTACAAAAACAACATGTGCCACAGTTTTGAGACTGATTCTAGTTTTTAACCCTGTACGAATGGTGACAAAAAGAAAGCAATAGCATGACACATTTTTATCACAGAAGCATAAAAGAGCAAATGAACACTAGTTACAGCCAGAGAGTGGTGAATCTGTGGAACTCTTGGCCGCAGAAGGCTGTGGAGGCCAGGTCATTGAGTGTCTTTAAGACAGAGATAGATAGGTTCTTGATTAATAAGGGGATTAGGGATTATGGGGAAAAGGCAGGAGAATGGGGATGAGAAAAATATCAGCCATGATTGAATGGTGGAGGAGACTCGATCGGCTGAGTGGCCTAATTCCACTTCTATTTCTTATGGTCAGGACAGAATTCAAATGCTCCAGAGTTTTACATTAATTAAACTCTTGCATCATTTGTTATTTTTCATAGAGTGCTCTTTCCAGGTTTTGAAATTTTAGGTTATCCTACTAAATAAGACCAAAAAACTACATTTACCTTTATATTGTTTCTCAGAAATGTCCCAAGTTTTCCAAACACAAAATCCTATATCATAGAATCCCAACAGTACACTGACATTCATCCCACCCAGGCTCTATGGCTGTAACCTTATGTATTTACCCTGCTAGTCCCCCTAACACTAAAGAGCAATTTAGCTTGGCCAATCCACCTACCCCACACATCAAGCAATATCTCTCTTATAGACTTAAACCGGTCTTTGAAATTAGTTAGCAAAACACAAGCATAGATGCTTTGACTGAGGTACCAGTCTTGGAACTTTCAGAAAGCCTCCGGAGAGAGAAAAAGACACTTCTTTTTTCTATCAGCCACAGGCAGCAACTGCCCCTCATTTTAAAATGAAAATGAAACTGTTCTTTCCTGCAAGCTTAGCTCCTCCCAATGACCACATGACTCTATCCCTGTAAATCTATCTAATCATAAAGGCACATGACTCTACCTATTTTGTCTAAAATCCCAGGGGAACATAAGTAAACAAAAGGTCCATTACCTCTACAAAGTAACACATTCCAAGCTAAAATCTGTTATTATCCAGCATTCTCATCTTTTGAGCTGTATATTTTCCCAGAAAAATCGACTCTTGTAACAAAATACTGCCTCTTAAAGCAGCCGACAGAAACATAAAATATATCAAAATAGCACAGTATCATCACACTATGTAAAAAAAATAGGCTAAGTATTGTGCAAACAACCGCAGTCTCTATGGTTTTGTCATTGGGATAATGTAGCAAACCAAGCAAGGTAAAAGTGGCAATTGGAGCTTTAAACTTCCTGTGTAGCTATTGCAGATGTGCAGACGTTGGAACTTCCTCAGGTTCCATCATGCATCAGCGATGCAAGTTGAGTCAGAGGCCTCTTCCCATATTGCAAAATTGGGTCATTGGTTTCAGCTCATTGAAGCCCTCATTCCCTCTCCACATATGCTACACGACCTGCTGAATATTTTTAGTGTTTTCTAGTTTTGTATCTGTATTTGGTGGCATTGGTTTAGGGTGAAATGGCAGGAAGACATGAAAAGTTCTCCTTGTTGCTTTCTGAATAGTGTTCTATGATAATTAACATTTACTGGAAACCCTGGAACAAGCAGAGCAATCTTCAGTTTCAAGGCTCATTCAAAAGACTGCATCTCTGACACATCACACTCCCCGAGTACTATACTGCAAAAACGAAGCATTAGTTATTGCACTCAGTTTCTAGAGTTACCACCCAAACTGAAGGGATAAAATTCTGTACAAAATTGCTGCTGGATTTGTGCCGCTTGCTGCCAATAATACCACCAATTTGTGCATTTGTAACTGTTCAAACTTTCACAATGTTCCATCACGGCTACATTCAGTAGAAATCAGTTCCAACTACACTTCCTTTTTGAAAACAAAAGTAGCTGAAATTCTAGCTGTAAACGGTGGGATAGTTGATCTGAATTTTTTCCCAGTTAGCTCAATTTCTGTCACACATCTCCCTTTCGGCACTCGAGCACAAAAGAAGGTTACACAGTTTCCCTTTCATTTTGTGGCTTCTTGGGGACTCCCAGCTGTAACATGACTCTGACCACAGGGGAGAAACTTGGATGTAAAAGAACACCTAGTGTAGCAGTACAGCAACAATCATTGCTTACTTCCCAAACAAAAAAGCATCTGTGACTCAAATAAAAGAGCCACCTCCATGAGGGAAACGGCACACGGGTCCTGGCCTGACAGAATTGTAATAATTTGTCACCTCCGCTTTTGAGACCTTTAGGTTCTGAGATATCAATTATCTTGGGCAAAAGAAAGCATAAAAAAGCAACCCATGAATACCACGCTGTTTCTCTTGCAGGCTTCGGCAGATTCTTAACATGAAAAATAACACTGAGTGTTTTTGCTCAAAACAGAACCTCCCACTGAGCCTTTATGGGGGCATTCTGACATGAAACGATAGGTCACAGAGACTGCGCCAATAAACAGGTCACTGAAAACAAAGGTGTCATAATATTGATTGTCAACTAACACAGGGAATGCCTGGATTTATCAGGATACATGTACTACAGCTTTCAGTACTACTGAACCAACAGAACATTATATCTATTTTTTAAGCTTATTTTCTTATTTCATTAGACAAGCAAGTGAATTAAGTAAATACTTGAATGGCTGAGACACAAACAAACCGGTCTCTTGAGACACAGTTACTTGCAACATGTATGCCAAGATCAATCAATTTATGTTACTTTAAAGTTCTCTAACATCTCCAAGTGTTCTTCTTTTTCAAAGCTGTACAATTTTTTAAACTTTGAAAATATGTGCCTGTTTTTATCATACAATATCAGACAAAAATAGTTTTCATAATTACTGTAGGAGAATTAGGGAATTGAGGTAACAATATAAAATTTCTTAATTCATTGACTTGTTTCGGTCAATTATTCTTGTCATACTTGATGAGGAAACACTCTTGTGGCCTATAATGAGTTAAAGAATGGATGGTAATTACTGACTTTAATCTACAGTGCTTCAAACACACACTTTCCGTCATGTAACATCTGGGAAAGTGATTTTCTACAAGTTTTAGATGCATATATAGGCTAATGGGTTGCAGGCAATGGTTAAGGCTATAACTTGACTGAGGTACATGCACTGATGATGTGATAAACCACCATCCTGAAGTTCAAGCTGCTTGAGAAGATCAAGAGAACTCTGATCACTTTACAGCTTTCAATATACTGCCAGCTATGTTTTATGCACATAGAACACAATGCTTAAAAAAAAGGTTTGGTTTGCCACATTGTTCTATTGTCTGACAGATTTTGGGAAATTAATTACACAGTGGAGCTACGGGGATATATACTTGTAAGGGGTGATAAAGTGATAGAACCTGAAGTGATCTGGCACCACGTGGCAGTCTGTGTATCAATATGATGTTTCTCAGGTGTTGTTGCTTAGTGGGCACTATATTGTGTAATACTGAGACAGAAGATGCATTAGGTGTTCCTTTCCATATTATTGAGCAGAGGTCTGCAATTGGAGGGTGCCTGATGGGCCCAGTGAAGCAAACTATGGCTGACAGTGTGAAGGCTTTTGGGAGACTGTGCAAAATCTGCAGGCAACACTCCGGAATATATTGAAAGGGGGTGGCACAGTGGTTAGCACTGCTGCCTCACAGCGCCAGGGACCTGGGTTTGATTCCCAGCTTGGGTCACTGACTGTGTGGAGTTTACACATTCTCTCCCTGTCTGTGGGGGTTTCTTCCGGTGCTCTGGTTTCTGCCCACAGTCCAAAGATGTGCAGATTAGGTGAATTGGCTATGCTAAATTCTCCCTCAGTGTACCTGAACAGGCGCCGGAGTGTGGTGACTAGGGGATTTTCGCAGTAACTTCATTGCAGTGTTAATGCAAGCCTACTTATGACTAATAAATGAATAAATAATAAAATAATGCAGAATCCTCTCTATAATGCAACAGGAATGCCTGAGCAGTGTTACACAGTACCCAGGTGCTGCAGGGGACCTGCTAAGAAACAGGGAATTATCTCTACCACCCATTTCTCTCAGAACACTCTCATTCCCTACCACCCATCCCAAACCCCCACTACTGATATTATAAGCATGCCCCTTTTGGAATACAGTTCGGGCTGTGCTTGAAACAGCAAACAGAAGTTTTCAAAAACCCACTGGAATGACTGATATCCCACCAACCCAAAAGATTGGCCAAAAGAAAGACTTTTCCAGCTGTCAAGGGAGAAAGCTTTCATCCTATCAATCTGGATTTGATTCAAACTTAAGTCCCAGAGGATAGTACGTTAATCCACTCCACTTCACAGTCGCAGAAACTAATAGACTAATAATATTTATTTTTTTCATGTGAAAAATCCCGGGAGGTTAAGTATATACTTGACCAGAAAAATATGGAAGAAAATTATCTATGCTTTTTAGCAAAAATATCACTTAGTGGTTGTCATCAAAATCCCTGTTGTGGACCTAAGCATAACTGCATGGAACACGCAACTGGAAACAGCACAGCAAAGACCAAGGGGGTTTTCAAACATCAAGAGGATGAGTCACTCAAAGAACTCTGACAGCACACCTGAAATCTCAGCTGGTTTCTATCAAGCTGTATTTCCAAGTTGTGTAAATTATTCCCCAGGAATTTTCTTCCGCTGATGTTGGTGCCAAAAAGGATTTAACAGAAAAGTCAAGAATGAGAGACAAGAAAGAGTGCAAGGGGGACCGAAGAGAGTGTGTTAGAGCCCGAGAGGGGAGAGCAGGGGGAAGTACAATGAGCAGTGATATAAAAAACTGATGCCTTACCTCAGCGTGTGAATTAGATAATTCATTCTCTATTGACAAGCCACTGGAGCTATTGTTGGGAGAGCTAGGGCCAGATCCTGGGGCACTGTTACAAACCGAGGAATCTTTAAGAAAAACACAGTAATACAATCAGAAATTACAGTTACTGCATGTCCACAGTGAGATTGGTATTAGCAAAACAGTGATTTCCTTTCTGCTAAGTACAATATCTCTATTTTTCTGCATTTGGCAAAATTGAAGTGTATTTTCAATTTGTTAATAACCTGGTTTAGTCTGTACTGAATCTGTTGGATCTACAGGTTCCATTTTGTTTTGATAAAATGTATTTTTTAAATGCCCTGAGCTCAGCCAATGAAGATGGAATTTACGTTGACTCAGACCATAGCAATGAATTTGGTTTTCCTAATTTTCTCTCCTTAAAATGACTCATGAAGGTATACTGTTCCACAGGCACTCACATCCTTCATGTGTGAGCTTACACAGGGAGTGTTGGCAAGCCTTTCAGTCACAGTGGGAGGGTTAATGTTAAACGACATCTTGTTTCCACCAGGTATCCAAAAGCGCAGGTCACTGATATTGATCACGGATTGGAAGTCTGGTTAATGTTTTCTTCCCTTAGTCCAAGTGTACTGGACCCAGCATGTAGTACCTCCACCATCACCGTGACTGAAAACCGATAACTCAGCATAGCTTAAAGATTGAACTTGGAGCCTTCAAGTTCTGCATGATTGAGCACCATGTTTTGCAATGCAATTTACGCACTGAATGATTAGAACAATTTAACTGCTTTAACCTAACTTTGCTTCACCTAAAAAGTTTAAATTTTATTTATTAGAGCCACAAGTAGGCTTACATTAACACTGCAATGAAGTTACTGTGAAAATCCCCTACTCGCCACACTCCGGTGCCTGTTCGGGTACACTGAGGGAGAATTTAGCATGGCCAATGCATCTAACCAGCACACCTTTCGGACTGTGGGAGGAAACCGGAGCACCTGGAGGAAATCCATGCAGACATGGGGAGAACATGCAGACTCTGCATGGACAGTGACACAAGTCGGGAATCGTGAGGCAGCAGTGATAACCACTGTGCCACTGTGCACACAATTCTCACACAGTAAGGAAGAACATACGAGTACAAGAAATCACAGAACAAGAACAAGTAATTCAACACATCAAGCCCTACCCTCTTCCTCATATCCCCATACAATCTATATTATCCACAGCAACATACATTGTTTGGCACTTCTAACATAGCAAAGCTTCCCAAAACAGCTTCATGGTGAGGGTCCGACCTGAGCAGCAGCAGGATGCAGGTTAGAGAACATAGTTAAAAAGGCTATCGAGGAGGCACATGTGTATTGTTTTTTTTGAAAACGGGAGGAATGTAGCAAGAATTATTCAAGCTGTTCATTCAAATAGCATTACATTCTGGCATTCTGGCTAAGATCAAGCATCAGAACAAGCCCAAGAACAGGTACAAGGCCTTTTCTTGTCAGCCTGGATCTTGTATGTCGCTCGTGTGGACCACAAATTGGATTCAATTTGAATTTGAATTGGTTTTTGGAGGAAGTGAGGAGATGGGTTAAGGGCCTGCCCTGTCCACATTGCGCATTGGCTTTGTAACTTTAAGAAAGGACTATTTATTTTTAAAACTGAGCATTTCATTCAAAAATCTTGAGTTACATTATTTATCCTACTTGTTACTGTATTTTCAACAGATGTGTAGTATTCTACTGATTGCCAATAGATGGGGCCTGTGTAACAGAAACATTTTATTTGTCTTGTCCAAACCATTCTTATCTAATACTTGCTATAAACTACCTGGCAAAAAAGCCTTGGAGCTGGATTTTATGGACACTGTCAGTGGGTTTGAAGGTGGGTGGGGGTGTTCTAAAAATGCAGCATGTGGCCTTCCTGCCATTTAAATGGCCATTTAAGTGCATCACCCTTCGCCAGCCACTATTTTACCCGCAGTAGCATGATGCCCATGAAAGTGGGAAGCCTGGCAAGTTCTACTCGGTGGGCTGATTTCGGGCAAGAGGGGAGGCCTCCTTTGAGGGGTTTTGTGTCCATTGGAGACAACCTCCACAGAGTCACAGAAATCACAGAAACCCTACAGTACAGAAAGAGGCCATTTGGCCCATCGAGTCTGCACCGACCACAATCCCACCCAGGCCCTACCCCCATATCCCTACATATTTACCCGCTAATCCCTCTAACCTACACATCTCAGGACACTAAGGGGCAATTTTAGCATGGCCAATCAACTTAACCCGCACATCTTTGGACTTTGGAGAGGGGGGAAACCCTTCCCCTCTCTCCACCCCACTTTGCAAACTCAGCCCCCATCACCTTCCTGTCCACCAGGCCCTGCCAATACTCCAGATTTACCTTCAGTCCATCCCTCACAACCTCCTCTTCTTTGGGGAGCCAAGGAAACACAACGCCCCTTAAAATCCAAAGCTTGATTTTTAAAAATTGGTTAAATTACACTTCAATCTTTAATCCTTCATGCTGGATGTCATTGCACATAAATGACATACAGTACACCGGTTTTATACGCACTGTTACGAGGATGTGTTTCCTTTAGAAAATAAAATTATTAATTTTTCTCTTAAAAATAAATTGAAATTCTCTTAAGACAATGAGGGACTGCCAGATGATGACAATATGCAAGCATCCTCTGAACCAAATGGGATAAAAAAGAACAGTCAACCCCCTGGGGAGTGTGAAAGACCTCATCTCTTGTTGGCTTTACACTATTCTGAAATCTTTCAAAAGCTTCTGAGATCAGAAATCAAAATGTAATTACCTGTTCTAAAAACAATGACTGCAGCAGACATGCATTAATAGCATTTCCCTGGAATATACGGCCAGCAAGGTTCTTTAGGAGATTGTTACCAAGCAAGGGACAGATCAGGATGCTATACTGAAAACAGGCTGCAAAAGGATATTTGTCCTCTCACTCGGATGTATTGTGCCCGGATTTGTAAACTAACTATTCTGAAAGGTGAAATCTACTGCAAACAATGGACTTTTGGGAATAAAACATGAGGCAGGATTTCACTGTCCCGCCATGGTGCAGTGCCCCTTTGGTGGATACAGCAAGGCATTTATATCTTCACTCAGTTTGGCGGGACCATAATATCCCCACGAGGTGGGAGGGGCCGCAAAATACTGACCTTCAAAATCTGCTCCATACAACTACACTCAGGAAGCCATCTGAAAAGAATGGCTACGATGTAGAGTCACCACATTGAAACTAGCCAAAGAACAGCTAACTGTTTACCTCATCTACTCCCTCGTTTTTATCTTCTTCACGATCTGTAAAAAAAATCCATAAGCTATCCTCTTATTCTATCATTTGTACCATGGTGTTTGTAAGCCCAGGGTATATGAGTTGCGATTTACCCAGTTTTTTAAAATTTAGCAAATACTTGCAATAAACTTTGCTTAAGCTCAGAAAAACTGACCGAATGATTCTTTATCATTTGAAAGTGCGAATAACTGAACTCCTGCAGCATTGACAAAGCACATCCTCTCTAAATTCACAAAAAAGCCTTGATACAGTAAGACCTGGAGTGGTAAAACAGAAGAAACTCAGCTGGTCCCACTCTCCCACCTTTTCCCCATCGCCCTGCAATTTTCTCCCTCTCCAGGTTCTTATCCAATTCCCTTTTGAAAGCCAGAATTGAATCTGTCTCTGCCAAACTCTTAAAATAGGTCTTCCAGCTCCTGATCACTCACTGTGTAAACCAATGTTTCTACACCTCGCTTTTGATTCAGATTTTAATCATATTTCACACCATTCACAAGAAAATGCAGGGAAGGTCATGGCCAGAATTTTCCGGCTGTTCATGCCGGTGGGATCTTCTGGATCAGCCGAAGGCGCACCCCTGCCATAGGTTTCCCGGAGGTGTGGGGTGGAGCCAATGGGAAATCCCATTGGCAACAGTGGAACCGGAAGATCCTAACACTGGCAGCTGGCACATTGTCTCCCACTCCAAGAAACACACCGTGGGCAGGCCAGAGAACCCGCCCACCATGATAACTGTATAAAAGCAAATTACTGCGGATGCTGGAATCTGAAAAGTTACCTGAATGATAACTGTTTGGTTCTCCACTTTATGAGGAGGATATATTCAGTATTAGTCAACTTTGTTCAGGTTGAACAGGACTTTTCCTGTGGAGGGGGATGGGTGCAGGGTTAAGGTTTTACAACAGATTATGGTAACAGAAGCTCAGTGTTGGCCTTGTGCAGGATGTTGCAGAACATCCGTCCAGTAAGTAGCCCTGGGGCTGATCAGCTTGAGCTGAGTGGGAAGTTTACTCACAGGAAGGGCTTCATATCTCCAGTTCCATGTTCAGTTTATACTCATGCTGACTAACAAATGTCCCAAGTGTCCTAATAACCAAGAAAGAAGGGGGAGGTTGGATTTCATCACGTCTTTTTGCTGCCTGGAACAATATTCATTCGAGGCTGCTAGTGCTTAATGTTCTTTCACCTCGGCTGTTGTAGATGAAATGGGCACACACTCTGGTTCAGAGAGATGGTTAAACCTTTTTTTCATTTCAGTGGCCTGATACATGCCTGTTTTGCCACCTTCGCCTTTCTTTTAATAAAAGCAATCCTAGATGGGACATCATAAAAATGAGCTCCTTCATTCAAAGGGTTCAGGCCAACAGAGTGGAGCAAAAAATCCCTCTCTGCCGACCACCCCTTTTCCCCAACACCTTTCAGACAATAGAAATAGAAATTAAAATAGGAGCAAAGTGATAGAAAGGCTCAGATTTTAACCAAAATGCTGCCGTGAGACCGAATCCTGCAGATCCTATTTTTACGGAGTGATGGGGTTGGAGGTGGGAGAGGCTGGGACGTGATTCATATGGGGAAACATGAACCCAGCAAGACCATTTAAACTCAGTATCGAGTTGAAATAGGCTTCATTTTAGCTGAAGCAAGGTCTATTTTCTGCAGTGTTAATGCGCATAAAGGCAAAAAAAAGCCTGTGGAACTGTAAATCTGTCCAGTTAGTTAAATCCATGGGCCGGAATTTTGTGCTCATTGAGTGAGCGCAAGGTGGACATGAGCGATTGTAAAATGGAGTGCAATGGTGTCAGCAGGGTGCCCCAATGTCATTGTGTCTCGTGATATTTCAGTTGCCGGACACGTGTGAAAGTCGGAACTGTGCTTGACGACAGCTAAAAGGGACAATTAAAGCAATTTAAAGGGCAAATGACTGCAAATTTGAGTGGCCTGTGTGCTTTTACGCTCAGCACATGGGTCACTAGGCCAAGCAGCTTTCATGTTTTTAATGCGTTCTATATCCAGCGGGAATAAAAGGACCACATGCTGGCGATAAAGGTGATTAGTTAGGAGTCTATCCGCAAGTTGGTTGGAGCTGGTTTAGAGATAGTATCAGGCATTTTTTTGTTGTTCTAGAGAACTCTCTGGTTTTTCAACATCTACAGAAGCCTTCCGTCAATAAGCCCCTTCAGTGCAGAAACTTGTACAAACATCTGCACAAATATGGGGATTGTGTACTTGTCTGGAGGGACCTCCTCAGAAGAGGAGGAGATAGCGGATACGGTAGTGACTTTTAAGGGGCGTCTTGACAAATACATGAATAGGATGGGAATAGAGGGAAATGATCCCCGGAAGGGTAGGGGGTTTTAGTTCAGTCGGGCAGCATGGTTGGTGCAGGCTTGGAGGGCCGAAGAGCCTGTTCCTGTGCTGTAATTTTCTTTGATCTTTGAGATGGCTAGAAGGGAGAGGAAACCAGTTGCCCACAGTCAGCACCCCTGAGTGTGACTGATGGAATGAGAGGAGCAGCCAGAAGGGGTGCAGGGCCAACAGGAAGTGCAAGGTAGAAGGCTCTGGAGAAAGAACCATTACCCAGCAGGCAGAGTTTACAGGCAGTGCTCATGATATCTGGACAAGTCTGAGGTTTAGTGCAAAGAAGGTTCCACCTCTCCGGGGAGACTGTCACTCCAGATGTGAAATGATTGGTCCCAAAATTGTCACCAACTCTGTACATGGTCACGCAATGCCAGTAGCTCTGATGGTGACAGTTGCTCTGCAGCTTTACACCTTAGGTTTTTCCAGGGGTCAGTGGGAGATCTATGCAGTGTCTTCCAATCAGCTGCCCACAGCTGCAAAAAGCTGGTCACTAATGCTCTGTTACGAACGGTCACCATAATTCACTTCAGAATAGACAAAGCCTGCCAGATTGAGCCAACCAGAGGCGTCACCACAATTACAGGATTTTCCCACATCCAGGGAGCCATTGACTGCATGCATGTGCCCATCAAGGTGCCAGCAGGGGAACCGAGTGCCTTTAGCAAAGAAAGGCTTCCAATCTCTGAAAATCCAGATTGTGTGTGACCACAAGAGTCAGATACTACAGGTTTGTGCCGGGTATCCAGGAAGCTACCATGATGTCCACATCTCCCATCACTCCCAGTTACCAAGGCTCTTCATTGCTCCAACTCGATTGGATGGTTGGCTCCTGGGGGAGGGGAGGAGGTGCAAAGGCTTTTGTTAGGGTTCTGGACCAGAACCCCAAAGTATATTATGAAGCCAGACTAGACCCCAACAGTTTTACTATTTTGGCATAAATGTAAGGGAAGTATGCTTCACTCCAGGAGCAATTCCACTGACAAATTTGTGACCTTCTATCAAAACAAGTTTTGTTCATAACACAGTTTAAGTATAACTCTAACAAAATGAAACAACTTAACTCTTAACAGTTGAGCAAGCTTTGAACATGAAAAGAAACAAATCTAATTTCTAACTTCGTCTTATTTCAGTTCCAAAAAAGCAGCATTCTTCTGACAGTCTTAAAACTCACTTTAATTATAGTTAGCAATCACAAATATACTTGCTATAATGAATGTAGACAGCCTTGGTGTTTTCAGAGAGATAGAGACCTTTCAGAAGTCTGCAAAATTCTCCTAATTTTAACCAAAACAGCTAAACTCCAACTCTTTACTGCAAAAGCCTATTTCTTTCTCTGCTACAGACCCAGGACTGCACATTAACCACAACATCACATGACCCCATCAATCACTCTAATCTGAAATCGGAGGGGAACTTAAGTAAACAAAAATCCATTAACTCTATTTAACATAATCGCTTGTAAAGTTGAAATGAGTAATTATTTTGCTCTCGCAGCATATAAGCTGTATTCCTTCCAAATTTACCAACTACCTGTAGAAAAAAGCTTAACTTTAAAACATTCTCCTGAAACAAAAAATATAGATGTCATTTGTACACTTTCCACGAAAAAGATGGCAGATGATACTATTGAACCATCCAAGGACTGCAACTAAAGAGAGCTACAATTGCAGTCAAGCCTCCACAGGGGCAGTAATTGAAAGGACCATAGGCCGACTCAAGTTAAGGATTTGCTGCCTGGACGGTTCAGGGTGAAGAGGTGGGTGGAGAGGTGGTGGGGTGGGTGGGTGGGGGGGGGGGGGGGGGGGGGAAATCACTGCAATATCTTTCTGAGTATGTTTCCTATGTTGTTGTTGTCTGCTGCACACTGCACAACCTAGTTTTGTCAAGGGGAGACCCATTGGAAGATGAAGACAGTTGAGAAGGAACCCGAGAAGACCCAAGGTGAGGAGCAGGATCCCAGTGTGTGGATGCTTAAGGGCGGTAAAGAGACCAGGGAGGTCTTGATTCAGAGGACTTCCAGTTAGGAATTCAAAGCAAGGAGTCAAGGTAATAGCAAGGGAAATACCTCCTTACTGGTCATACCTGATGAGGCACTCCTGTCATCGTCAAGTCCAGTCCAGACCTCTTAAATAAATTTTGCAGTCCTTCTTATGTGTGACACAGGACTCCCAAGCCTCTTCTCTACCAGTGGTATAAAGAACATTAGGGCAGGATTTTCTAGCCGCGCTTGTCCCAAAACCGGAAAATCCTGCCCGAGGTCAAAGGACCTTTGCTTGGTCCACCCACCTGCCCTCTATGATTCTTGTGGCAGGCGAGACAGGAAAATCCCTCTCCACCCCCCCTCAGGTTTTTGCACATAATGTTACATTTTTATAATCAAAGCAGAGAAACATATGCACCAGCATATTGTGCCACAGAAATCACCACTGTCAATTCCTTATGTGATTACTGTTACTTAAATTTCTGTTTGAGAGTGCTATGTGTTGGTGCTGCCCCCTTGCTGGCTGCTGGGTTGGAGGCAGCCTGCTGACTCGGATGCCCCATCGGCTTTGTAGCTATCAACTGGTCACTGGAGCCTGTGTGGGCCCTGTCTGGTTGGGGGAGTCCAGCACCATGGCTGGGCACTCCTCAGTAATCGCAATCTCATCAGATGCAACTGTCACTGGTAGAGGGACAGAGGAGTTGCTGTCATCATTCTCATCACTCTGAAAGGACCCTGCAGATATCAACTGCAGCTCATCCATCAACATGAGGTTGGTTTGAACCTCCATGCTTACCACAGATGGATGGACAACTAGCAGAATTTACGAGGTGCCTCTCACACTGGCAGTGACATGCTGAGTTGTGTGGGCTTGCAGGTCTGAATGCAAACCCAGAAAGCCCTGATTGAGTTTCTGGTGTTGCCTCTCATTGAGACGCCACTCTCTCTATGGAGGAGGCTATCTGTTCGGTACTCAAGGTCAACCCTCATGCTCGATATGCACTCCTCGGATGCTGAGACCAGCATTGAGATCTTCCTGGGCATCCCACTTGACATCCAGCATCTGCCACCTGATGGAAGACTCCAGAGGCTCAAAATATGACACTAACAGCACATCGCCAGTAAAACAGCTTTCCTAAAAGCTGAGAAATTTCAGATCATTCAGCATGAGTATCTCTGCTATCTCCACTTATTTCACTTCATATAAGTGAATGTGCTCTATAAAATCGAGTGCAAATTGACACTATTGAAGCTATCCCGCTCTACCATAACACTGCTTCACAAGCACGCCTCAGCGCTAGTTGAGATGTAAAATCTATGTTACTCCTGGCAGTACTACCTAGATTAGACAAACACATACTCAAGAGGAAGATTGGAAAGAAACCATGAGATTAACCATCACAAGCTCAATCAGCAAGAGAATGAGAGTGGAACTAATTACACTTTTTAAAATTGTAGACACTTCAACCCAACCCTAATGAATGAGAACTGTGACCACAAAAGCATGCCCACAAACATTCTAATCCTGTTCAAATATTGATAATGTGCCATTAATAGCAGAAGGACCGGCATTTGCTAATGCCACGCTCTCAACATAAAATGGCCTTTTATTGATTGTAATTTACAATGGTGTGACACCACTATTGAAGAACTATCCATACTCTCCAAGAAAATCAATAAATCAAGTACTATGGCAGGATTTTCAATGCTTACTCACACAGATCTGGATGTAATTTTTGCAATGTTCATATCAACACCTAAAAATCCAACCAGGTATACAACTTCAGCCAAGTATTTTATACATGTGCATATTTAAAATAACGTGTATCCATCCAACATCTATGTGGGCTATTTTATTCAATAAATAGGCAGTCAAAAATGCAAATAACCAAGTCTGCAACTGCAATGTACATAACACTATAATTATTCAATCCACATAGGAAAATGATATAAAACTTCCTTGACATATTATTTACAGTGGACAAAATCAGAATCTGGATGTAATTAGTGCAAGGTTTAACATTTTTAATATTTGAACAGTTGTGGTAAACAATGCAAACCTAAATATTCCCAAGACTCAACTTTGTTTAATTTAAACTAACATTTTGGAAACTTGCCGGACTAACAAATAAAGAAAATGAACTGTTCATATTAACCATTGCCCTGAAGGTCATTTTCCATGAAAGTTGAGGGATAAAGTGTATGAGGACTGCTGTATTCAATCATAAAAGAGGTGGTGAGACACTTCAGAATGAACAATAAGTTGTGATTTTACTAGCTCTTTTGAAACATTCACTGTCCTATATTAATGTGAACTTGTTAGTTACCAAGCATGTCTTTCCAAACACGTCAACTTTATGGTGGTGATGTCTTATCCGTCCAGCATATTATGGTGAGCAGCTCGAGAGTCAATGGAAGGTGGTGGGCTCCAGCCACTCATCCTACCTTCTATGCCACCCTGCCTCAAACTTGGCCAAGGGGTTGGGGGCGCCATCAAACTCCACCAATATTGTCCATAGGTGTGAAGTCAGCTGTTGAACCAGCTTAGCCGGGATTTTCCAGCCATTCTGCTGGGGGGGTTTTCATGGTAGATGTGCGAGACATTGGACATTGGTGGGATTTTCTGGTCCTGCCAAAATCTACAGAATTTTGCATGGCTTGCCTACCTGCCACCTGGGAACTCACCGCCAGGAAGAGCCAGAAAATTCCGTCTGTTGATTCCATGTCTGATGGTGCACTTTCAGTTACCCTGTGCAATATCCAGTTTAGCATATGCCACATCAACAGCCGAGTGATTGACACTATTCAGGCTAGAAGCTTCAAATTCTGATTCCAGATCCTACCCATATCCTAACTTCCCAATAAAAATTCAACTGGATACTACTCAACTTCACTGCTCTATTTGAGCCTCAACTTGCACATCCATTCCATCACCATGACTGATTACGTCCACTACTGCCACATTACCTGTCTCTGCTCAGAGCCCAGCATATTTCCATTAAAAATCTCATCCATGGCTCAGCTATTTCCAGATTCAACATTCCAATGCTTTGCTGACTGGTCTCCTGAATTTCACCCAAATGAAGTAGAAATCCATGCTATCGTATTATCCTGCACAAAATCCCACTCACCAGTCTACCCAACCTGAACAACCTTTATTGGTTAGCTGGTGCTCAATGTATTGATTTGAAATTCCTCATCCTCAAATCCATCAACAGATTTTTTTCTCTGCCATTGAACAGCTTCTAGCTTATGTCACAGCCCACTTTTCCAGAGTTGGTTCACAACGATAATAGCTTATATCTATGTAATGACAACAGCATAATGTCATGGGTAGAATGTACCTTCTCTCTTACTGCCTATCATCAGTATGTTTTGTAATGAAGGAGATGTGTTCTTTCTTACCCTTGGAGTATGCATTCCAATTAAATAATTCAGCCGTGATCTTTCATGAGTTTAAAATAAAGAGCATTATTAACTCTTACACAAACACCTCAAATTAATGCATTAGAACCCTGGGATTTTCTGCTTGAGTGTGAATGGTGACCGGAGTGTAAAATCTCACGCGAGGCCCAAATTGTGTTTTACACTGACAAGATGTCTCACTGTGATTGATCCCATACCCTGCCCCCACCCACTCCACATTCCAGTGACATAACGGAACTCCTAACAATCAATGTCAGAAACCCCATTAATAAATTTCAAACTAATCATCAGGCCTCAATGCTTCATCATCCCCCTCTATCCATTCACGTCAGCCGGAGGACATGCTGGTGTGAATTATGGCTGGTCTCCCAATAACATGCACCTGGTGTGCATACATGCCAAGGCGACTGCATCGCTCAGGGGGCAGAGAATGTGCCCGGATGGTACCGGGTTGGGGGCAGGTGGTGTTGCATACACACTCATGCATACAGTTTGGATACAGATAAAGATAGTGCACTTTGACAAATTACTGTTAGTTCAGTCTCTGATTTTTGATTTCCAGTTTCCCATGTGGCTGGCTTGTGGTTGCCTGAATGAGTTTGATGGTTTCAAGTTGAAGTGAGAGTCTGGTGAAACCAAGGGTTCACAACAGATTGCAAAGTTTCTTGTATTCAAATATCTAGGGGTTGGTTCTCAGGTGAATGTTGAAACGGGAACAGGGTAAGTATTTTTGCTATTTGATGATTTGCAGCTGGTTTCAGAGTCTGGTTCTCAGACTGATTAATGACTGATGGTTCTGATAGATCTGCTGGATCCTCAGGTAATAAGGGTACAGTCCCTGAAATCAGCTCCGATTATATGACCTTTGAGTAAACACTTCCGAGGCCCACCCAGTCTCGTTTGGATGAGGGAGTCCATTGTGATATCATGAGAAGTTGACAGTGGTCATTAGGTTTTGATGTTCTTTTTTGTCAAATATGAAACATTGGAGACAGGCAAATTGAAACACCAGTCTTTAAGTGTTGGTCCATCTTAAACAATCAGACACGTGGTTATGAGTTACCCTCACCTATAATCACATTTTAAAAATATTAACCAGATACTTGATACTGTCTGTAGTCCAAATGCCAGAAGTCACATGATTTGTGGCAGCCATCTTAACAGCTTGTTTGTTTCCAATTTTTTCTAAGTATTGAATTAACTCTCTTGTCTTTACTGGGAATGGCAATAAAAAAATGTTCTAAGGAGCTCCACAAAGGCAATTGAAAAAAAAAATGCCGATTGCATATTCCCTTAGCCCTTTACTTTATCATCAGTGGAACAGCCTTCAACCATGTTCCTTCCATGCTCTGAACTTCATCTCTAACCCCAACACATTACCATGTCTCTCCAATCCTTCAAAAGCGTCCTTAAAACCTACCTTTTTGACAAGACGTTTGGCCATCTCCCCAAAACTGCCCCCTGCTTCTGCTCAAATTTAACCTTCAGTAATGAAGGCCATTTTGGAGCAGTCTCTCTCCATGCTCAGACATACAAATTGTGGCCCTTCCCACTACTGGACCCTTCAAGTTGCAGTCTCTCCCATCCCTCTGACCCTTGAGTTGCAGCCTCACCCCAATGGTGCAGAAGAGGCTGCCACAATCCATGTTTTTTTTCCAAATGTGTATGTGTGCATAGATCCCTGAAAGTTGGGAATCAAGTAGATAAGGTTGTTAAGAAGGCATATGGTGTCTTGGCGTTTATTGGTAGGGGGATTGAATTTAGGAGTCGTAGCGTTATGTTGCAACTGTACACAACTCTGGTGCGGCCGCACTTGGAGTACTGTGTGCAGTTCTGGTCCCCACATTACAGGAAGGATGTGGAGGCTTTGGAGAGGGTGCAGAGGAGGTTTACCAGGATGTTGCCTGGTATGGAGGGGAGATCCTATGAGGAGAGGCTGAGGGATTTGGGATTGTTTTCGCTGGAAAGGCGGCGGCTAAGAGGGGATCTTATTGAAACATATAAGATGATTAGAGGTTTAGATAGGGTGGATAGTGATAGCCTTTTTCCTCTGATGGAGAAATCCAGCACGAGGGGGCATGGCTTTAAATTGAGGGGGGGTAGTTATAGAACCGATGTCAGGGGTAGGTTCTTTACCCAGAGGGTGGTGAGGGATTGGAATGCCCTGCCAGCATCAGTAGTAAATGCGCCTAGTTTGGGGGCGTTTAAGAGATCCGTAGATAGGTTCATGGACGAAAAGAAATTGGTTTAGGTTGGAGGGTCACAGTTTTTTTTTTTAACTGGTCGGTGCAACATCGTGGGCCGAAGGGCCTGTTCTGCGCTGTAATGTTCTATGTTCTATGTTCTAAATGACTGTTGAATCTACTCCTATCTAGCTGCTTTTCTCATGAATCCTTGCTCACAGCTAGAATTCAGGAAGAGAAATGGCTACTGGAATCAGTAAAAAAAAAAGAGGATTTTTGCAGCCCTGGCTCAGCACTTCTGCACCATTGGAACTCTCACTTCCACCACATTGGAGCTCTGGATCTTCAATGGGAACCCATGTCCAGGAGCTGGAAGCGGCAAAAGGGAGTCAATGAGTGGGAGGTAGGTGGAAGGATGGTTTGGGAGAGAAAATAGGTCTCAACTTGAAGGTTGGGATGGAGAGGGGCCACAACCCAGAGGTTGACATTTTAATATTGATTTACATGGTAACCAGCGTTTCACAAAAGTTGTGATTTTCAGGAACACAGCTAGAACTTGAAATGAAGACTTACTGTATAAAAAACACTTAGTTCTAAGCTCTTATGGTTTTCACTACATTTATACCACTTGCTGTCTCATATTGGCTTCTTGGCCTTCTATTACTTAATTTTATCATTCTTTCTATCCTGTATCCACCATTTATTTCTCTTTAATGCCTTCATAACTTCTCTTTTCATCTACTTTAATTTTACTTTCCTGTTTAGTCAACTGATTCTAGGATATTCTGTCTCTGCAATATAAACATTCTCTTAAAGCACATCCATTTCCCCTCCATATCCTTCCCTGTAGATAATTCTTTTCATTCTTTTCCCTTACCAATAGCTTTTCATCTCTTCAGAGCCTGATCTCCTGCAATCCATTTTCTTAACAGAATTTATGAGCCCTTCTGTCCCCATTTCTACCTCCAAATTTACTACTTCATTATCACCAGATTCCAAATATCCTCCTACTACAATCTGGTTTTGTGCTCTGTCCATAGATGTTCAGAACTAATCCAATATTGTGTTCCTCATTATGGGTCCCCTTAACTGGAGGAGAATTTCTATAGGCCCCCCTGTTTCCCACTGTAACTTTAGTGGAAGAAGCAAAAACCCAGGGGACAAAAACATCCCCAAATGCTTCAGTAGTCTCATGACATGCCTCAAAGTTTAGTTCCCTCATGCATACCAATTGTCCCCAACCTTGTCAGGAAGATAGAAATTCCTGCTTATTTCAACTGGTTTCTTCACTTATCCTTTTCCACAGCAGTACATCCACCTCCATTTTATCCTGTGGTACACACACAGTAATGACTATTAATCTTTTAATAAGATAATGATGAAGATCAAGAGCAGATGGTGATTATATCTGACCTACCCCTGATGTAAATAAAACAGTTACAAGTGTCTGAATCCTTCTGGCGCTTAAGTGCAAATAAAGATAGTAATCTTCAGCAATACCCCTATGGACATTTGGAAGTTTCTAGGACCTGCTTCTTGCCAATCTGCACTTAAATTCTCTGAGCCTGCACTCGACAAAGATGGAAGGGAAGAACAACATGTGTTTTTGCCAATTTTGTAACGATGTTGCAGTTACTAGACTTAATAGATTTATGTTAAAGCTAGAAATATCAAATGTATGATATACAAACGTCATTTTGATCAGGCAATGAAAAATCTTTCAAAGAACCAAAGATGTAGACACATTAAGTAGGCAATACATGGGTGAAAAAAAATGCATTTAGACCTAAAATAGAGAACAAAATGAAAGATAGTGAAATGAATCAGGATAGAAAATCAGGGAAGCAGTTAACTTTTCTGTCTCTCATCTCATTATTCCAACTGATGTTAATATGACCTTCAGGAAAAACATATTTTTTAAAGATTTCCCTGGAGTTGTGGAGACTCTGTGAAACTTCCAAAATAGCAGGCAGGACCCTGCTGCCATTTGCAACAGATCCTATTTTGACTAGGGGACAGTGTTTGGGGGAAGCAAACTCAGCCAGGCCATTTGCACTCAGAGCTAAGTTCAAGCAGATTCTGCTTTCACTGGAGCAATGGACTTAGCCCTGTGTGGGAGTTATGAATCTTTAAAGCTGCAAATGTTCTTGAAGTGCAGATAAGGTACATAGAACTATTAAGCTGCCAAGTTATTTAAATAGCAAGCCCTTCAAAAATTGAGAAAAAAACTTGCTCGTTTTATTCCTTACGCTATAATGTTGTAATTAAACTCCAGTAAAAAAATCTTTTAGCCTCCCATACTCAATATTGTTCTCTGACAGAGAAGTATCCTGCTCCAATTGATATTAAAAAGGCCAATTGACTGACTGGTTGTCTGTCCTTCTATCGATAGCTAAGTCAAGACATGGAGTACCCTCCACAAGGAGTCTTAATCCATATTAATTGTAGCAGATGTTAGGAGGAAAATTGAAGGAATTTGCACTTGAAATATCATGAATAAAATTTTGTTTAAAAATTTTGAAGGAGATAAACAAAATTATTACACAAAAACCTGCTTACTGCAGCCAAGAACTCAAACAGTAGGAAAAAAAAGTTAATGTTACTTCGAAATAAGAAGGGAGTTGAGGCAAACTATTTCACATTCAGGACAATGGAGTTATGGACTAAGGTAATAGCAATGGCTATTTAAGATGGGAATCTAAATAGGTTTACCAAATAATTAGACATAATTCTGGAGATAGGATAGTTTGAGAGGTATGGTGGGAAAGCAAATATTCAGGGATAAGATCAATCAACCAAAAATGTTGGTCATTTGGAACAAATAGCCTTTTTTCTCTGTTAACAAAAATATTTTGTTATTTAGGGTGGGATTTTACGGCCTCGCTCATTCTGAAATCATAAAATCCCACTTGAGGTTAATGGACCTTTCTATGCTCCGCCCCTCGCCCGCTCCGATTCCCGTGGTGGGCGGGACTGTAAAATTCCAGCCTTGGTGTCTTGCTCCATTTCCCATGTCCAATTCATTTCTATGGCTAGCATTGCTATGACAAGACCAGCTCTAACTGGCTATTAGGGTTATTTGTATCATTGTACTAAACAAAGACACAGCCATGATCTTGGGTGCATTAGATACCCGTACAAAGCAATGTTAGCTTTTATGAACGGCCTTGTGTTCTTCCCGACTACCTGTTCTCTCAAGCGTTCTCTTCTTGAAGGTGCTGATAATGGTGCCATCTTTTCTGCGCAATAATGGACTACTCCTCCTCTCTGCCACTTTCTGTTTTAACCTGGAACGTACCTTCAAATTTGGCTCTGAGGCTGTGAAAACATGAGAACGTGATTTGCGGGCACACAATATCAAAATTACATTCATATCACATAAATAGGAGAGTGCATTTAGCTGTGGGCGGATGGCCTTTGCCTGCACACTACTTCTTTCATTGTTCAATTGCAGGATGGAAAGAAAGTCGGGACTGGGTTTGCCAAGCTAATCACCAAACCAATAACTGTCTGTCCAAACTACACACAAAACAAACATACCTAAAAATTTACAAGCCACTAAATCTCACAACAAACTGTGAATCTACTGTGAATATTGGAAAGCAAAAAGTGTGCAACAATCCCTGCATCCAATCCTATTAGGCACATTCAGGCTTTACCAGCAATATAACACAGTCACGTTCATAGTTGTGGCTACTTTTTTAATCATTGGTCTGTTTTAATGTCTTGAGGAGATTCTCCTCTTACATGGAGTTCTAGCAAGGTGAAAGTTCTGCACAGCCCTCCATTATTTATCCCATCCTTGCCCCAAATTTCCTGATAGTAGCAATAATTACTCAGAATTCCCACATCAAGAGGAAGCCTATCCATGCAAAGCGGGGGAACTCTGGAAATGCTATGCAGGGATGGCACTTCAATATCAGAAGATATCAGGAGAGGGTGCCAAAAGAAAGCAGGAATCTTTAGAAAATTGGGAGAGAGGCTTCCACTAAAATGCTCAGTGAGACTAGGGACAGCATGGGCAGCTACAAATCTGTCTTTCTCCATTGGGCTATGGCAGAGGAGTTACATAGAAACATAGAACAGTACAGCACAGTACAAACCCTTCAGCCCTCGATGTCGTGCCGAGCTTTGACAAAAACCAAGATCAAGCTATCCTACTCCCTATCATTCTGGTGTGCTCCATGTGCCTATCAATAACCGCTTGAAAGTTCCTAAAGTGTCTGACTCCACTATCACAGCAGGCAGTCCATTCCACACCCCAACCACTCTCTGAGTAAAGAACCTACCTTGGACATCCCTCTTATATCTCCTACCATGAACCTTATAGTTATGCCCCCTAGTAACAGCTACATCCACCAGTTACCACCACTCTGGGGCTCCACCACCATCTTTCCCATGACAACCTTAATAAGGGCTGAAAGAAGGACCTGCCTCCCCAGCCAGAATTTGCATGCAGGGCAGTGAAGGTCAATGGCAGGCCCAGCTGGAGCAGGAGGAATGAATAATTGGCCAGGCTGCCAAACTTGCTGTTTTCATCATGTTCTCTCCTGACCTCAGGTGGAAGTGCTGAAGAATATTCTCCCTTTAGCCTCTTTGTACATTAATGTACGTATCTTTTGAATTAACATTCATCATATTGCTTGAAGTACAACCCAGCAATTTTGGAAGCTAACTGATCTAAAACAGTAGAAATGCAATTGTCAGGCTGCTTTTGTAAAGCAACTCTCAAATCCCTGAACTCAAGCTGTTAATAGATACATTTAAGTTATAGTGCTTCAAATTCGAACGATGGAGGGGTTTTGTAAAAGTTCAGCAGATTTGTCTGGTGAATAGCTCAGTTATACAATCCTGGAAGATTAATTTGTGCTGAGCTTGCTGGTGCCAGTTAGGCAGGGATACAGGTGCACACAGAGGAAAATAGCTTGGGGTTCCAGTTTTGATCACTATCCAGCAGCCCCTACTGCAGGAACATACGTGAGCAAATCAGGTGAGGACAAGATCAAGTACTGTTCTGCTTTCTCTTCAGCCAACTAACCTACTGATGCATACTGTACAGGTTTATATGAAAAATGGCCATTTAAACAAATTATTGCAAAGAGACTGTTGGCAGCAAGGTGTCAATAGCTTCAAGAGAGAGAAGTGGGGGGGTGGGGTGCATGCAAGAGCAATTCTAACCCATCATCTTATGAAGGAGAATGATGAGTGTAAAATGAAGACACGCTGTGAATATTGGAAAGTAAAAAGCGTGTAACAATCCCTGCATCCAATCCTACTGGGGCAGCATGGTGGCACAATGGTTAGCACTGCTGCCTCACAGCACCAGGGAACCGGGTTTAATTCCCGGCTTACTGTCTGTACAGAGTCTGCACATTATCCCAGTGTCTGCATGGGTTTCCTCCGGGTGTTCTGGTTTCCTCCCACAGTCCGAAAGACCTGCTGGTTACGTGCATTGGCCATGCTAAATTCTCCCTCAGTGTACCCGAACAGGTGCTGGTGGCTGGTGACTAGGGGATTTTCACAGTAACTTCATTGCAGTGTTCATTCATGTAAGCCTACTTATGACACTAATAAATAAACTCAAAAAACTTACTAGCCACATTCAGGCTTTACCAACAATATAACACAGTTATGTTCATAGTTGCAGCTACTTTTTAAATCATTGGTCTGTTTTAATGTTTTGAGGAGATTCTCCTCTTACATGGAGTTCTAGCAAGGTGAAAGTTCACCACAGCCCTTCATTATTTGTCTTATCTCAAATTCTCTGATAGTAGCAATAATTACTCAGAATTCCCACATCAAGAGGAAGCCTATCCATGCAAAGGTGGAGAACTCTGGAAATGCTACAGCAGGGATGGCTCTTCAATATTGGAAGATGAGCAGAGGGTGTCAAAAGAAAGCAGGAATCTCTGAAGATTATTTTAGCAATCTGACTCACTCTTATATCTGAGTCAAAATGTTGAGAGTTCAAATCCTGCTCCAGAGTCTTGAGAACGTAATCCAGAGTAGAACATAGATAGAACATAGAACAGTACAGCACAGAACAGGCCCTTCGGCCCACGATGTTGTGCCGAGCTTTATCTGAAACCAAGATCAAGCTATCCCACTCCCTATCATCCTGGTGTGCTCCATGTGCCTATCCAATAACCGCTTAAATGTTCCTAAAGTGTCTGACTCCATTATCACTGCAGGCAGTCCATTCCACACCCCAACCACTCTCTGCGTAAAGAACCTACCTCTGATATCCTTCCTGTATCTCCCACCACGAACTCTATAGTTATGCCCCCTTGAAATAGCTCCATCCACCCGAGGAAATAGTCTTTGAACGTTCACTCTATCTATCCCCTTCATCATTTTATATATCTCTATTAAGTCTCCCCCCAGCCTCCTCCGCTCCAGAGAGAACAGCCCTAGCTCCCTCAACCTTTCCTCATAAGACATACCCTCCAAACCAGGCAGCATCCTGGTAAATCTCCTCTGCACTATTTCCAGCGCTTCCACATCCTTCTTATAGTGAGGTGACCAGAACTGCACACAATATTCCAAATGTGTTCTCACCAAGGTCCTGTACAGTTGCAGCATAACCCCACGGCTCTTAAACTCCAACCCCCTGTTAATAAAAGCTAACACACTATAGGCCTTCTTCACAGCTCTATCCACTTGAGTGGCAACCTTTAGTAACACTCCCATGTTGCACAGAGGGAGTGTTGCGATGTTGGAGGTTTTTTCTTTGAGATGAGATGTTAAATGAAGCCCTGTCTGCCCTTTCAGCTGTTTCAAAAAGATTCCAAGAGCATTGTATTTCTCCCTGGTGTCCTGGTCAATATTTACCTCCGAATTGAATAGGCTGTTAGTGGGAGCTTGTTGTGCACAAATTAGTTGCTGTGTTTTTTATGTTGCAATATTGACTATACTTAAAAAGCACTGGGGGCAATTCTCAGGGCCAACTGGATATGGAGTGACAAAATTGCAGTTTAAAATCATCTCCGTCCCCTGCTGATGTCATAATCAGGTTCCATGAATTTAAATCTCATTATACGGCTTAATGCCATTGCTTCCAGGAGCGTCAAATACGAAAAATCATTTGTGATGAGCATTCCATGGTATAGCCCCTGGGTGGTGAGGGAATGGCTGCTCCTTGGGAACTTGATAGTACCCCCGGCAGTGTCAACTGTCAGGAGCAGGCTGTGTAGCCCCATCAGGGGGAGGGGTGGCGGGGTGGGGGGGGGGGGGGGGAGGTGGGGGGGTGGGGGGGTGTGGGTGAAGGTTCCCTTCTGTAGACTGGGGGTAATGGATGGTGTGGGGGGGTTTATGCCTGCATTGGGTGTGGGGTGGGGACAAGGAAAGACTATGAGGGGGGGGGTAGGGTTGCCAAGATGCCTAATGGTGTGGGCTCAGGTCACTCTCATGCTTGCCTGGTGTAGTGGGAGGGGTTGCCCCTTTGCGTGCGAGGGTTGGAGGTGTTCCTTATGTCTACCATAGATCCCTATGTTCGTGGGGGTATCCCAATGTTTGTGGGGTGAAGGGGAGAGGGAGGTGGGGTCCTTAACTTTACTTTGACATTGGGGCACTCTTTTTAAAGGGGGCGCCGGTCTCTGAATCCCAGCTTTGCTGGCAAGTTTAGGCCCCACCCCTCCAGCTGGCTGTGAGATCCTCTTTGAACTTCGCACTTTGAAATTGCACAGACTGTGGTTTGTTCAGGCAAGAAAAGGCAGCCAGTGAGTTTCACACAAGCCTGCTCTGGCACTCTGCAATTTTGGGAAAATTCCACCTATTTTATTGGCAGCAAAGCATTTTGGGATGTTTTGAGATTATGAAAGAAGCTATATAAATACTTACTGCTGCACTTTGGTAAACATTATTCTATCTTTTAAAGTTTGGATACTTATGATCAATAATCTTGGAAGAAATTGTACATGCCAAAGCAAAAATCCTTCAATAAATTTGCAAACAGCATATACTTATTCTATGTTGCAAGCAGGACCTTGCAATACCAAATAAAAAAATAAAAGCAAACTGCTCTTCACTTCTTCACCATTGTTGCTCAAACAGAGACACTCTTAAAAAAAATCCAGGTTACCTCCTAAACCATAAATGGTAAATACAGCATAGGGGATCTTAAAAAACCCGCTATTAACTTGGATGCTGAGATGGAATGGGGTGGGAGAGGGGGCGGGGGCTGTTCTGAAGTTCAGAAGAGTAGGATTCCCTCGTATCCTGTCAGATTTAAGAGCACAATCTAATTGCTGATTCTGTTTCAGTTTCCCAACCAGCCAGATGCAGCCTTATTTTAATTATTTAAATGAACAACCCACTTTCTGGGAATGGGTGGTTATCTCCCCACTACACCCCCAAACACCAACCCCCCCTTCACCCCACACCCACCCACCACATCCCATTTCACTTTCATCAAAACCAGAAGTGAGCAGGTTGGAGGCAGCTTGGGACTGGGTTTCATTTTTTTTCCATTTTTCCATACCTACCCAACCCAAGTCCATCGGTTTTTCCAAAGTTAAAGTTCTTCCTAAACAGATTTAAACTGGGAATGAGATTCCAGCATGAGAGAGAGAGATTCTCCCATAATTGCTGTCTGACTCATATTGGGTTATAGTTCCACACATTAGTCAGCCTCTGGCTTGACTTTCATTACTCCTGCGTGGGCCTAAACAGTGAATGTTGTCAGGCTATTCTGTCATGGTGCATCACAGCCTTAGTTGATTCTGTTCCTTTCTTAGACATATGCATATCCACATATATACAGATCACCCACAAGACACATCACACAAACTGTCTAGCAGGGGTTTCTGGGTAGTAATCTGTAATGGAGACCCTTGCCGATGTTCTCCTTCCTGGCAATGGGCACATAGAATAGTTAAGACCAACATAATTACCTTATCTGAGATCACCTCAATGCAGATTGAAATTTGAATCTGACACCCACATTTATATGGAACAGTGCCATACCACTTGATAAATTTACTCACTGAGCTATTAGGGAAACCCTATCAGGAGGCATTTTTTCTAATTTTTAAAGGTATTTTCCACCTAAATACTAAACCACGTGAAGTAGAACAAACCATTTCCCCATAAGCTGTTCATTATGACCATTTACTCTAACCCATTCAACAATATGAAACCTGTGGGATTCCCTGATGCAACAAGAATTAATCTCAATGGTTTCTCAGGAACAATTATTGAACCTGGATTTGCATCAGTCTTTACCTTAGTCTCTTTCCAAGGTACTGTTGAGAAAGACAACAAACCAAGTAGATTTAAAGGGTTGGGGGAAAGTAGAAACAATGGAACAAATGGGCATGCACAATAATAATAAAAGAACAAAAAAGGCAGATACAGAAAAAATGGCATTTTAAACCCAAGAACAGACCTTGCAACAAGAATGAATGAAAAAAAAACAAAATGAGAGAAAAATCAACGTAAACTTTGAGACATAAAATAAAAAGGAAAACCTGCAAGGGGCGGCACGGCGGTTAGCACTGCTGCCTCACAGCACCAGGGACCCAGGTTCAATTCTGGTCTTGGTCATTGTCTGTGTGAAGTTTGCACATTCTATGGGTGCTCCGTTCCTCTCTCAGTCCAAAGATGTGTGAGTTATGCTGATTGGCCAAGCTAAATTGCCCCTTAGTGAGAGGGGGATTAGCAAGGTAAATGTGTGGGGTTACGGAAAAAGGGCATGGGTGGGATTATGGTCAGTACAGACTTGATGGGCCAAATGGCCTCCTTCTGTACTGTCGGAATTCTCGGGTTCAAAGCTGGAAATCTGAAATAATAAGAGAAATGGGCTTAAGTTCCTTTAGGCCCATGTTTATGCCTGAAATAGCATTGCACAAGGAGTGCGCAACCAAACTGGCAGACCCAAAGCAGGCCTACACTTGGGCTTCTGGCCTCAGGCCTCATTAGCATTATTTAGGTGACCTGCCAGAGCCCATGCAGTGCCTCTAAAGATAGTTCACCCATTTTAAATGATGAAAGTCAGACTTTCTGCCACACTGGCAGCTACCCAGAAGCAAGTCCTTGGTGGGGGCAGGTCAGGGACCCAGATGAATGTAGGGGGAGGAGGTAATTCAGGTAATCAGCAGCATTTGGAAATGCTGCAGAGCTAAGAGAAATAAGCTCCGCTTATCCTGGTCCCACATCAAACTTAGCTATAAACCTACCAATTTTGGTGGCACTCATTTGCTGTCAAGCCTAGCAGCAGATATTACAATGGGACTATCATCACTATTACTTTGAATCAGTATAGATAGTAGAGTTACATGTTCCTACCACACAACAAATGCACAATTTTGCTGTGGGGGGATGGGACTTTCAGGATTTTCCTGTTTCCTGTCAGTGGGATCTTCTGGTCCCAATGGGGTGACCCCCACCGCAAGTTTCCCGGCAGCAGGGGGTGAAATCAATGGAAAATGACAGCGGTTGAACCAGGAGATTCTGCTGTCGGGCAACCTCCCACCACCAAGACCCACGCCACGGGAGGGCCAGTCCATCTCCCCTCTGACAGGGCAGCAGAAGTGTTACTTAAATTCCTATTCCTTCAAGTTCTTGTCTCCGACCAATTAAGCTTAAACGTATACCGCTTCTTACCTGTACAACTTGGCAACCATCTGGTTAATTGCAAGAGAATTCTGATCATAGATAATCTTATTAGTGTTAGCATCAGTTACTGCTCAAATCATAATATGCATCTGGATAATTTATCCCCAATACTTATAAGGATGTATGGAGGGATTGAAACTTTTAGCAATTGGGAAACTAGGTATTGAGGGGAATAAGGAGCTCTTGTCAAATTAAACAGCAAGAACTTGCTTGAACATTTTTTCTCCATTCCCCAGCCGGCAGTTGGTCAGTTTTAGAGTCAGTTGACCTTAAGTCAAAGTCCACAAACTGAAACCAGACAAAAGGGAAGGAGAGAGGGTGGTAAAGATCATGGGGGGGTGGGAGGAGTTGAAGTACCGAGCATAACAATGCATAAGTGCCCATTGCCAGAATAGCTACAGCTAAAGTGCTGATCACAGGGCGGCAGGAAGATCGTGGCAGGTTAGCTTGGAGCAGCCCAGTTGGGGAAAGCATCCCTGCTCCTCCTGCTGGAAAAGCACATGTCCACTATTTCTGGCAGTTCTTACCGAGCTTCCATTGCTGCATCTCCTGAGACCTAGGTTATCCCGGCCAGCAGCTGTTACATCCACATGGCTACTCAAATTGGAAACTCATTTAAATATAATTATTGAAATGGCTTGAGAACAGATTACTTACTTAAAGCCCAACCTGCCCCGGTTAAACTGGAGGTACATGTGCTCAGCCCACGCATTGTCACTCTCCCTGTTGTTGTAGGAAAGTTAAAATTTTACTTCTGCACTTACATTGCACAGCAGCAAAATGCATTGCATTGTCTTTCACAGTGGAAATGAGAGTCAGAATAACAGATATTCTGGCTACTACTCCCTTCACCATTTTCACTGTTGCATTTTGTTTGAAGTCCAGTTGAACAGAAGGCATGAAATCGGTTCAGGTAAAATTCCAGCTTTTCTTAGGCTTAATGCAGTGCATGAAACATCAGCATTCGACTATTTCTTAATAGCCCCTGTCGGCATTCTATGATATCTTCCACCATGACCATTGTAAGAAACATTCCAACTCCAAATGAAGTACGGTATGTGTCATTTTGTTTATTTTTATTTTAAAAATCTTCACCGGTGGGCCAGCTGAAAACTTGGCTCTGCGGTATTGTAATGTTTTAAAATAATATTATGCAACTGCACACATATCTAGCATTGGGAATCTAGTCTTCCACGTATTGCTTTCATTCTCGTGGCTGACGGACAGAGATCAACAAATTAAAATGTGTGCTTTAAAGGAATGAACAAAGAGACTGCAATCTTTTGTATCCACAATTCTATTTGAACCAAGGTTACATACAGAACAGCCAGTCTCCCCATCTCATTAAAAATTATATGATGGGACCGACCATTATATTTTCACTGCCATTTTCACTGTAATCATCTCTACAAAGAGACACAAAAACTACCTGCTCTTTACTCATCACCAGCTACATTTCCAGTGGAATTCATCAGGTAGTCTCCAAGGACTTGAAATTCCGGGGTTTTAAAATGGCCAACGTTGGCCCAGTATTAGAAATAAGGGGCGGAATTTTCCCCACAGGATAAAGGTATATATTCCTCTCCCTATTGTTGGTGAAAATGTTGATATGTATAATGCAAGAAAACACCCTTTTCTCACTCTTTTGTTAACAAAGGCAGAGAGAAAAAAAATCCCCTCAACCTTTTAAAAATTGCATCTTTGAAAAAGTATTCCCGAATGGCAAATAAATGCCGCTAGAAATTTTGCAAGTGTTTATTTTTAAGTGCACTGGAGGGATACAGCCAATGGCAGGGATCATTCAAAATGAGAGATTACTTACAAGTTAGACCAAAATTCATGAGTAATCTGACCCATTTAATAATAATCTATTTCAATGTCTCTGTGCTCTGACAGTACATTTGTGCAGTCCACTGATACAGTTACAAATTAGGGAGCTCCCCAGTGGGCTGTTGTCTGAAAGTACCTATGATCAGACCAGACAAGATGCAGTACTGAGGCATAGGACTGAATTTTATCACAAGGCTTCAGGATCCTGGTGCAGAGCTGAAATTAGGTTCCATGTCTGCACTTGCCAGCAGCGGGGCAATGTTTGCACCTTTAATGCAGGCAGTCTCCCAATTAATAGTTCTGGTGCAATCAGAGGGACAGCAGCACTGAAGCTTCAGCTGTGCCACCAAAGAGATGGGTGCTGCTGAGGAAAGCAGGAGACTTAAAGGGGGCCTCATGATGAAGGCATCCTCAGATAGTTAAGTAACAAGTAAAATTCAAGATGGCCAAGGGCGTTGGGCCACACTGATCGGTGATGAAATACCTCTGGGGGATCATTGGGTCAGGAGGGGCTCCTTTCTATCCTGCAATCCCCTCTATGGCCCATCAGCTGCTATCCTCCCATACTACATAGGGAGGCTGCCTCTCTTCAATGCGGTGGGAGTGGGGGAGAGGGGGGAACACCTCACTGCTGACAAAATTTCAGTGACCTCCTAAAATAGCCACTAGTTGGTGCCTTAATTATGTAAATCCACTACCTCCCTTCGTGGACAGCCAGCCAACTTTGAAGTCCTGCACTTGATAATTTCCTCAGCAGCAAGGATGCTGACCTGGCATTACTGGTACCCCAGCACCACCACCCAACCCTGTGCTTCCACCTTCTTTCTTATTACCCAAGGGCCGGTACAACTCAGCCCATTGAGTTCAAAAGGTCCCAGGTTCAATTATGTATTGGTGCTGGGTTGGGTACAATTGAAGCCTGTACACCTGAACTCAATGACCAAGGGAAGATCAGCCCGAGTCCCCACTCCGAATTGCGATCCAGAGTTCGGAAAGTGTGCATCTTGAGTGAGGACAAGACCGTTCTTGATGATGTCAATGATTGAACAGTCTGTTTGCATTAAGCTGTTTAGTCTGACACATGAAGAATTCTGATAGAGGGAGGCACTTATGGATTGGTGGTATCTGTTGACTCATAATTCATAAAGAACCTTCAGGAGAATGGAAGAAAAGGGAAGATAATGAAAAGCCTGTGTTCAGGCCTATGGGGTAAAAGTGTGCAGGAGTGGGATTAGTTGGACAGTTTTCTCAAAGAGGCCGACAGAGTCTGGTGGGCCAAATAGCCACCTTCTTTTGGCATTCTGAATTTGAAAAGCAATTGGAAATGGAATTCATCAGCTGGGTGTCTTAAGGACTGTCATCAATCAAAGAAAAAACTTCTGCTCGAGCTCCATCAACAATCAAAAAATAGAAAAAAAAACTAGGAAACAAACTAGCATTCTGTTCAGGGTCATTTTATTTATTAGGTCCCTGTACCGCTGAGCAGTAAAGAGATTTCCATTTGAGCAGTTGGCTAATGCAATGCAAATCCTCTGGGTTTGGTGAGAGCTCTTCAGGGCAGGCTGAAAGAAGCTGGAATTACACACAAACCGATTTCATGCACAGCTGCATAAATTAGTTTCTATTTTTGGCCACAGATTCATCCCTTGTCGCAATTCAGATCAATCACATAAACAGAACGCTTCCTGTCAAGCGCTCTGCAACACTCTGCTCACACAAGAGCGAAGATTTAACAGCAGTAATAATAAGGATTCATCACCGCATTCCACCACTGCAATTGGCTGTGGGAAATACAGAAGGGCTACTCTACTTGAAAGCAAGAATAATATTCCGCAAGCATTTTCCTGTGAAAGAAGGAAAAATAGACTGAGATCAATGAATTTCCTACTTGCAATATGCTTTAATAATTCCAGTGAGAGGAATGTATGAAGCATAACACATTAAGACTACACTCAGGCTTAATTGAAGGGATGCTACTACAGTCAGTCAAAGCAGCCTTTTGGTCTTGGACGACTGCAGCATCAATTCACCTGAAAAATCACTTTTAGCAATTAATGAATGTGCAAGTTTCAAAAGACATTCAGTACTCAAAAAGAATTATCTGCTCTGTTCAATTTCACTGATGTGTGCCGGTGGCAAAATACTTGCTTTGGCTGTCTTTTTAATTGTAACTCACTGTTCTTGTGACTAGTTTACTTGAGTTTCAAATACCTTTCTCTTTGTTTAAAGGAAAACATTTGAAAGTGTTCCCTTTCAATAGATGACCTGGTTACTGGTTTTGTATCAGGTCTGAGGCCAGACGTTAAAGCACACGGCCTTGCAGTACAATCCTTTGTTCTACTGAAAACAATGGTGTGTCCTGGGCTAAAAGAATTAAATTATGAAAACATGTTGAAAAGATTAGGTTTGCAATTCCCTTGCATATGGATGATTAAGGGGTGGTCTAACTGAAGTGTTAAGATGATAAAAGTTGACAGGATCGAGGAAACCTATTTCCTCTGGTGGGGGAGTCCAGGACAAGGGAGCAAATCTTAATATTGGAGTGAGACTGTTCAGTGATGACACAAAGGGTATTGAAAATCTGGATATGTCGGCTGAAATTTCATTTCTTTATAGCAAGCCCAGGGTGGAGAGGGCCTGGGTGGAGGCACACGCAAGGCTACAATTTTCAATTTCCCAAATGTTTATCCAATTCCAATTCTCTTCCTGCACCTTCCAGCCCCAAACCTCATCCCACCACTAGTACTGATCTAATGTCCCAGAAATCTAAAGCCTTCCCTCCCGCACCATCTCTCCAGCCACATATTCATCTGATCTATCTTCCTTTTCTGCATTCATCAGTGCATGGCACCGAGAGAAATCCGGAGCTTACTACTTTTGAGGTTCTTTTGTTTTACTAGTCTGCTTGTTGGCTTCCTAAAATCTGCCTGCAGGACTTCATCCCTCTTTCTATCTACATCATTGATATCAATACAGACTATGAGATCTGTCTGTTCCTAAAAAGTAAAGGCAAAGTCCCATCAGTCCAACCAGTCCATTGAGGTTTATGGTTCCACTCGAATCCTCTCAAATTCTTCTTCATCTTACTCCATCAGCAGAGCCCTCTATTGCTTTCTCTTCATATGCATATAGGCATCCCCTTAAACGCATCTATGCTATTTGCCTCAATTACTCCCTGTGGAAATAAGTTTCACAATATCATTCCCTGGGTAAATAAGTGTCAGCTGTAGCTCAATTGGTAAACCTCTTTTTGAGTCACAAAGTTGCAGATTAAAATCCAGTAATTAAGCACAGAAATCGAGGCTGACATTTCAGTGCAGCATTGAGGTGGACTGCATTGGTTGGAGGTGGCATCTTTCAAAATGAGACAATAATTCTAGCCCTGTCCTTGGTTAGCATGAAAGATCTGATAGTACTATTTTGAAGGAGAAGGGTGGTTACCCCTGGTATTCTGGCCAATATTAATCCCTCAATCAACATCACATGAACTGGTCATTATCTAATTGTTGTTTGTGGGAGCTCTCTGTGCTAATTGGCCTCTTTGTTTCCTACATTACAACAATAACTCAGCTTTCAAAAAAGTGCTTCATTGGTTGTAAACTGCTTTGACATGTTTGGTAGGCACAAAAGGAGTTTGTAAATGCATGATTATCCTTTTTGTAGTAAGCCAGTCGTGTTGTTTCATGAGCTTTTATTTACATTCCCACTACTTACTGAAAGTGAGCTGTTTCCTGAGCTGAACTCTTTAACAACAGTCTCCTGTGTCAATGGCATTGTGCATGAAGTATCAGCTAAGCAGAGTTCCACGAGTCAGACACAACTGCCAAGTACATGGGGTTCAGACTGCAGGACAGGAGTTGTACACCTCTGCAATATGAGGACTCTTATGAGGCAGACAATAAGTCTCACTGTCAAAACAAAGTTTGGGAAACTTCCTGCATTTGTTTCATGGTTACTTTGTCTTTAAACATTAGAAACTGACATGCCGCCAATGTAAGTGTTCTATTCTTCAGTATCACGTTTCCATGACTCCCCTGTACCTTCAATGGAAAAGCCATGGAAACACTGGAAAAATGACACACAAGTTGTATTTACCATTCTTCTGAGTTTTCTATGGCTCTTCCACCATAATTATGGTCAATAATTGGAGAATGCCCATTGAAACTCATTCCCATAATATGGCACTAACATGAACTTTCCACTCAGTGTTCAGAATGTTTGGACCAGTGTATGTAGATCAACACTATAAATGAGTGGAGATGCCGGCATTGGACTGGGGTGGGCACAGTAGGAAGTCTCACAACACCAGGTTAAAGCCTAATAGGTTTATTTGGAATCACGAGCTATCGGTGCACTGCTCCTTCATCAGGTGAGACACATTATAAATGAACAGATTCTCCTCCTTTCCTCACTCTCGAACTTCTGCCATGCTCTAAGCTTTCTACTGAAAGAACAAGTTGATTTTAAGCCATCATTACTTCATAAGAGCTGCATTGAGATGCATATGAACAACTTGTGAAGGCTTTGAGGTTTTTCCTCCCTTTCTCTGTATTGGGCAAATCTCTTGTGTTAACAGCACTGAATCAGGAGCGAATTCTGTAGGACGTCCTGAGTGCTAACATGCTTCATATCACTTTGTCATGCATCAGCACAGAGCTGATTTGAAGCACTCTCCTAAAATTCTTATCCAGCTAAAAGAGAGAAACTGATATGACATTTGAAACCATAGCGACCAGCCTGTAAGGTAACATTTTAGACTGATCCTGAAGGAAGAATAAACAATTCCAGACTGTGATGGCAACATGGGAAATGGATATCTTAGACTGGAAATGTGTAGTGATAATTGTGTAAACTGTTATTTAGAAAAAACATCAAAACTCGAGTGTAAGATAAAGATCTTAAGGTTTAGATTGAATGGAAACAACAGATTACTAACCGATTATATGATTATAAAATCAAGAGGTCATTTTGACAATGCACAATTGTTCATTAAAAAGGTCATGGCCGATGAAAACTTTGGTCACATTTACTCTTGATGAAGAAAGAAAATGCTTTAGCTTATTGTTATGGTTGACCTCAAACATTAAAATAACAAACCTTTTTTTTGTCACAATGTTTCTTGCACCATATTCATTTTGTAAATGAACTTAGAGGCAAGTTTTGGATACCACACACAAAGACCAGAAAAATGGCTTGATCTTTGTACCTAGCAGTGACAGTTATGCAAATATCACAATAATGCTTTGAAGATTTGGAGGAGTGAGTTCTCCATTCAAAGGAGATTTAATATGCCTCATTTGAGAAAGATTTGAAGCCTTCACAACCTGTCATTTCCCAGTAATAATGATGACATAGATTACTAACTGGTCTAGGATGTGGTGGTCCTTTGCAAATGTATATGACATCAGAGGTCAAAACGTCTGAAGGTGACTGTTCTCAATGTGCAAACATCAGAAGCGATTGTGGTCTTGGCTGATTTTCTGGAATATTTCTGCCAATGACAGTAATGGACTTGACTTTATTTATATCTATCAAAAACTCAATAAGAATGGTCCTTTTGGGTAAAATATGAAGTAGCACAGGTTAACCAAAGCACATAAGGGCACACGGAATACTATAGTTACTTAAGGGGTGCAATCGTAATCAACCCCATGGAAAAGGGGTTGGAAGCAGAACTGGGAGAAAAATTTGAAAATAGTGCTGGAGTCCTGACATGTTCCTTGTTCCAAGTCATCTTCTTGGAGATGGGGTCAATACAGCAATGGCAGCAGCTTGTAACCAATTAGATCAATTCAGGGACCAATAGGGATAAGTTTCTTATGTCAGATGGGCTTCCCATTAAAGCCAGAGTACAGCAGGGATTGGGAGGCAAGCTCCTGGTAGCAGGTCAGGAGTTAGCGACATCTCCTCTAAATCTCCCCCACACCCTTCATAGAGCCACTGCAATGAAAAGGCCACAGCCACATGAAATCCAATAGAAGTGTTTCTCCTCCACACCGATGGCTTCACAGTTGTGGCCACTTTTTATTTTCAAAATGTCAGATGTTCTCAGAGGGTCTCCATGTTGAGGTGTCCTGTGATCACCTACTTGCCTCAGCAGCACCCACCTCTTCTGGAAGTGGGGGGTGGGGGGGGGGGGGGGGGAGGGGGGTGACCACCAGCTTTCCAGAAATTTAGGCCCATTAATAGGGCCTTCTGCCTTAAGAATCTGCCTGTCATCCTTAACTGCATAGCAAATATGGAGACAGTTCATAATTTTCCACTTCCCACAAGATCATGATGCCATGCGGCCAACCAACCCGAATGGGATCAGGAAGGGCTTTTGGTCCCAAAAGCAGAAACATTTTAAAGCTATTACGTCTACACCATTAAAGATAGATGGAGGTAATGTTTTTTGCCTCTGTTATTCTGTTTATCTATAAATAATATATCCCAAAAAACTAATGGATGGATTTCAACAAAAGTTTGGACACAGATATGATATCGGCCAAACAGGAGCTGATTAGCTTTTGATCTGAATCCTGGAAATTTTTTAATGTGGGGAGATATGAGGAATTGATTTTTTTAAAAAAATGATTAGTTTATTTAGAATGTTGTTGTTTGTTTTGGAATGTTATGAATTGTCTTGGCAGTGGTGGTGGAATTTGTCACAGTTGTTAAAATATGAGCAGAACTTTTAGAGCAGGTTGTTGTATGTGGAATGGCTGGAACCTCCTTAGTGAGATGGACACTCTTAATAAAAATATTATTTCAGCTTTGCAATTACAGAGCATCAACTCGGCAGGAAAAAGTTTCAAGGAAATGTTATGTAATTGTAATGACTGAGTGAACAGAGCATGGCAGGGCTTTGTACTCTATTGAGAGCTCTCTTCTCTAATTCCCTTTTGAATCGAGAGTGAAAAACAAACACCTAGCTTCAAATCTCTAGTTGACAAAAATGAACTTTGTTTTTCTACTGAATTCAGAATGTGAGGGTCATTGGGTCTACTGCACAACAAACCTTTTCAATTGCTTATTTTTGCTGTGTTATCCTGGTGAGGAATTGAGGAATGTCAGTAATGGGGAATGCAACACATTTCCATCTCAGGCAGTCTCTGGCATCAAACGCTCCCAAGATCTTTCTAGTACAGCGAGTTGGAGTGCAAGGTTCCCTCAAACCTGGCACAATTCTCACTCACTTGTGTATCTTCACACCCATACCTTTTTTTTTAACCCTTTGGGGAATAGTGGGGTAAGTGGTGGAAGGACTTCCGAAAAGATTATCAGTCCGTTGAACCACGTTGAACGTTCCTTCCATGGCCACCAAGTCCTGGCGTTGGACTCTAATCTGGAGCTTCTAGTTCAGAGGCCTCCGCTCCTCCCACAATTAATGTGTCCTAACTCAATCTTATATGATACTGCACAAAAGTTTATTTTCTCACTTCATTATCAATCACCTTACTGGTTCTTTCTTGGATGACATTGTTAAATTAATGTTAATTAGGGACTTTTGTGCTGTGGACTTACCCACAATTTTTTGACCAATGAGATCCATCTTTGTAAAAATGTATATACCCATCATATAAAAGATACAGGGCCAGAAGTTTGAGAGACCTGGTTATTTGGCACAGTGGACATGGTTCACTACCTGGCTGCACCACTTACAAAAAAGGTGGGCAGTATATAAAATTAGAGCACCAATTCTCATTTCCATGAATGTAGTGTGGCCCAATATGGATCCCATGCCGCACTCCACTTTGTGGTGTTCACTGTCCCTGCACAACACAGGAAGCCAGATAGTATTGCTATGTATAGACCACGTACTCCAGGCAACATTCTCTTTTTAAAGGCACAGTGCCTATAAAAGAGAAGCTGCAGCAATGCATTGCAGGCTGCTGGATAATCACTTTGGAACACTGAGTTAATAAGGATGTTGCACTGCACCAGAGAAAGGGTTGCCCGCTTCAGTGACAGCTCCCTGGAAGCACTGGTAAAGAGGTGGAGCCAGGAGTGACACCAAGGCACAAAAAGCCTTTGGAGCACACCCATAGGAGCGGGTGATGAGGGAACCTAATGCCCAGGATATTTCCCTGAGGACATGGTAGCAGTACAGAAAAAAGATTCATGACCTCACCCAGGAGCTTATGTGAGTGAATATGTCCAGAAATCACATCTCACATTCACCAGACTACCCACCTCTAATGCTGCTCACCACCCCATCACCCAACCAACATCACATCTGGGGCTCAGAACTCACCCCTAACATCTTAACAACATCTCAAAAACACAGACATCTTCCAGTCATGCCAGCTGCACCAATCTCTCCACGCTTCCACAGACCTACAGCTATTCAACTCCAGCAATCACATCAACAAAGCACACTGACGCAGAATTCTGACATTCAACCCCCCTCTCTTTCAAGGGGCCAGCGTGCCAATAGCGACCTCACAAAGATGCTGCTACAATTAAGTAGGACAGATGTCACAGAGCCAGAGGTGCTGCTGAGGGCAGATGGTAAGTTGCTGTTCTCTGCTCCTTCGCTACTCATTTCTCACCCTCCTCCTGGAACTTGGCGTGAAATTGAAACTGTGATCGTGGAATACCTGAGTTCCTCCCAACACCCCCTTCCCTCACACCTCCCCACCTTGTGTTTTTTTTTGCTTTCACATAGTCAAGAACCTGTCAGCTAGACAGCCTCAGCAAGGCCCGGAAGAAGAGGAAGAGCAACCCTATGAGATGATGAGGAGGCACTGCATCTTACAATTACAGCCAGCAGCTCAGATCCTTTTTAAACCTTAGAGACTGGTATAAAGCCAGGATTTGCACACCAGGCATGAGTGGCTGCAACCAGGCTGGAAGGATGTATGCCAGGTCCTCCGGAGGGCAAGATGTTCGCAGACGATTTCTGTTGCAGATGGTTGAGGTAAGTCTTTGACTGGGTAGCATAGAGAGAATATTGGTGAACAATGAGATGCTTAATGATTAGGTACACTTGCTAGACAGCCTTCTTTCACTATCTGGCAGCACACAGGGGTTCACTTCCAACGTGGCAGAGGGCATTGGACAGAGCTTGGAGCCCATCCTATTCACCATGGAAATAATGGTCAATTCCATGAGAACATTCACAAAACCCGACCTGGAAGGAGCATCTGCTGGCTATTGTCTCCGTTTCCACTGCAGCAAGGGCCCAACATCTCACAGCTGCAGTGGAAGCTCAGACAGAGAACACAAGATCTCTGCTTGCTTCCATGCATTCTCAAATCACTGTCAGTATAGTTGTAGATCTTAATGGTCAAAGGGACATGCAGGCTCTCACAGCAGTCCATGAATCGATGCTCCAACAAAGCAGTACATTGCAGAGTTGCTGACCTTTGGCAGTGGCAGTCACACAAGGGAGCATGATGTCCTCACTCAGGGAGCTAGCATTGGCATTCCAACCATTACAACTCCATTGGCACCATTCAGCCAGCCAACTGCTGCTGTTCATATCAAGGGAGCAGGCTGAATCCAGGTCCCCAAAGCCCAGAGGTGCTCAAGATCATCCAGAAGGCCATGTGCAGTCACCTCTCCTCCTCCCATTGAAAGTCAGTAGATTTCCAAGTTAGAAGGAGGGTTAGCCAATTGCTATTACTAGGAAAGAGATATACCCTGGTGATGGTGGCACACTTGTCTGGTCCAAGATACATAGATAAAGGTGGTGAAGGTCATCACCCACAGTAAGGGAGCAATTTATTCTGTATTAAAGAAACATGGTTAGGATGTTTTTCATTTTGATCTACAGAAGCCTTATGTGATGTGGCTGTTGAATTCAGGAATGAAGCTTTTCCAAAGTTACATTCAGGAAACAAATTAGCTGAAATTCTCAAGTGTGACCATTCAGTGAAGAACTCAGCCCATCACCTTCTGCTAAACATCCATTATGGTCACCTGGAGATCTCGACATTGCTCGCATAACAAATTCTGGTACACACCTCAGCCCAAACATTCACAGGGTAAACAGGTAGATAGAATATATGACTTAAAAAGAATGTATCCTTCATTGTCCAGCACTTCAGATGAAAATAGATCATGTGTGACTAGTGCCAAATATCAAAAAATAATGGCATTTATATTCTCAATAATTCGTCAATCCAGAATGGTAGTGTTTGATTATCAAACACAAATTCTCCCCAACTGCATTTGTGTATCCAAGTCTTCATCTGTTCACCATTGTGTTCGGTAATTGCTCATAGAATCATAGAATTCTACAGTGCAGAAGGAGGCCATTCGACCCATCGAGTCTGCACTGATGACAATCCCACCCAGGCCCTATCCCCATAACTCCATGCATTTACCCTAGCTAGTTCCCTTGACACTAAGGGGCAATTTAGCATGGCCAATCAACCTACCCCGCATATCTTTGGACTATGGGAGGAAACTGGAGCACCCGGAAGAAACCCACGCAGTCACGGGGAGAATGTGCAGACTCCACACAGATAGTGACCCAAGCCGGGAATCAAACCCAGGTCCCTGGCGCTGTGAGGCAGCAGTGCTATCCACTGTGCCGCCCCTCACTTTTTCTTCTAGCTCCTCTGTTGTTTCTTTTCTATGACTGTTCTCATTCTTTGATAAAGTTTTTGGTCATCCACCCCCTCCCACCTCAAAAACATCTCTTTTTTTGGCTCAGTGTCCACTTCCGTCTGCCCCTGCCTCAATGAGGCATCTCAAATCATTTTCCATATTAAAGCAAGATATAAAAATGAAAGTTGCAGTTGTTATTCCACTGGCCATATCTGCCTGTACTCATGTCTGGCTGGCAATATATCAACTAAAGGTTGGTCTCTGTAGCTGTGAATTGTGCATATATGATTTCATTCTAGAGTCTCAGAACAATAAATAAAACTGGTAATTGATTATATAATTTATATTTGATAAACTACATGTCCTAACATTTGGTTTAACACAGTAGCCGAGTCTTCAATTATATAACTTACCTCGACATTTCAGCAAAAATTTATAAAATATTTAAACCCTGATAGAGGACATTGTTAAACATTACAAGATATAAAATGAACAATTAATAACTATATATTGCTGAAATAATAAGTAAATGAATCAGCAAAGCTGGTAGTCTGTAACTTGTGTCGATTCAAAAACTTGGGGCTTGATTTTCCCAGAAATTGGCTGAGGCTGATGGTGTGCTGGAAAAATGATGTTGAAGCTGCCGGCAGCAATGATGGCTTTCTCCAATGTATAATGTAACACTTAGAAACAAAAACTTGAAGTCACGGGTTCCATGACATACAGTTCACCCCTGATTAGCTTGCCTGCCCCACCAGCAACAGAGACTGCCAAGGATCAGGGTGCCATTTTTAAAGGCCACTCCAGCACAGACAGAGCAAACTAGTTCACCCTGGAATTCCCCCAGCACCACTTGGGCATTGGCCAAGCACCACTTGGGCACTACCTGGGCTGTGCCATGGAAGTGCCCAGAGAAGGCCAGAGGGCAGTGCTTGGGCATCACCAGGGTACTACCTGGGCTGTGCCCAGGCATGTCCTTCTCCTGCCTGAGTGCTGCATTCGCCTGAGCTCCCCTGCGTGGGCTGCTCACCAGGTGCAAGCCTTGGGAAACCAGTCATGATTCATGCTGTTCTGCCCTCATCCTGCTGTGGATGGATTTTCTGATGGTGCAGGTGGGGGATAATTCCAATCTCGGGCCTGATATTCATATGGTCACTCATTAATGATGTCCCCCGATGTTGAACGTTGGGAAATGCATCCCATCACTGAAACGCTTGAAACCAACAGCTCAGTGGAATGGAAGACATTAGCATCTCTGTCACTGTCATGGGGCTGGTTACTAGATTTCAAATGTGTTGCCCCATTAATATACAAGTTATACTGTTACAATCAATCATTTCAGCAATCGCCTGCAGAGGAATGTGATCCATTACTTGTACACTGTATTGGAATAATATTGTAACATAGGTGCATCATATGATATAACACTTACCTATCCACTTGAAATGTTAAATTTTTCAGGAACAAAAAAAAGGAACTATAATAACAGTATAAGTTGCTTGGTAAACCTGTGAGCACAGATGACTCCGGTTAAAAGAATTAGAAATAGCTGAGTTACATTCCAGGTACAATAATTAACTGGAGAGAATGATGAGCAATGTATTAAAAAGTAATGACTTTATTCCTGAGGGTTCACTCTCTGTACCAGCAGAGGTCGGATTGTTCTGGAGTATTATTTATAATACCATGTTGTATGAAAACAGGTATGCCTACCACAAAGGACTAATTCAGCAACAATCTCCAGTCTCTCAGTTTGTATGATTATACAATAAATATTTCTAAATAACTACAAGAATCTTCATTAAAACACACATACAAAATCTTGTTTATATTGAATGCTACAAAATCACAGTGGGTTTGATCTATTAGATATATAATTATTCTTTCTGAGCAGTTTGCTGACAATAGGTGGTTAAGACCTTATATTCACATTACACGTCAGTGAGGATTCTTATTTGAAAACAGGATTCCTAATGACAGCAGGACTCCAATCCCCATCTCATCAGAGCTCCAGCAGCTAAGAGAAATGTTTTATCTTACAGATGCAGCAGGCACCCAAATGTTTAAAATCTATGCCGTGTCTCCATGCTTAATTACTCTTTAGATTCTACGAACCACCACCACCCTATAAAACACTGACTGAGGATACATTGTGGTGCGATGTGTGATAACACCAGTGCATTATACCATAACATGCTGAGTTACAAATGCAGTTTTTTAATCTGTTGAGATCTTGGTCTCAGCCTCAGTCTGCAGGCAGGTCCTCAACAAAAAAAAGAAAAAATATATATTATTGCCAGCCAGGAGAGTCTTCAAATAACTGCAGTTACAGATCTTCAACTGCAGCATGGGCAATACCTCAATCTCTCAACCACAAGAGATGTACTGAGATTGCAAAGAGGAGGAAGCTGATGGTGAATAAAACAATATAAAATCATAAAAAGATATATATGTTTTTATTTATTTATATATACTCCAAAAAGGTGAAATATGCAATTTTCTGGAATTTTGACAGATATGGTTACTAGTTAGCATCTGCGAATGAAAGGACTTTTGCATTTACCCAATATGGTGAATCTTGGGACTCATCTGGTTCCAATTTTGAAAGATTTTTATATTGTATTTTAATATAAATTTGTAGCCTGATCTAGATATTGAATGCTTGAAGTGGAAGCCACAGTAGCTGTGATTATTAAAAATCAATGGTTGAGGAAATTGTTGGAGGGATGCTTGGAAACATTTGACAAGGCAGGTAATGTGTACACCACATGTGGCTTTGGAAGTAAGAAGTTTAACAACACCAGGTTAAAGTCCAACAGGTTTATTTGCGCCAACAGGTTTATTTGCGCCAACAACTGCCAGTTTCCAGATGCAATTTTACATCTCATCCGCTTCATCCTGGACCACAATATCTTCACCTTCAACAACCAGTTCTTCATCCAGACACACGGAACAGCCATGGGGACCAAATTTGCACCTCAATATGCCAACATCTTCATGCACAGGTTCGAACAAGACTTCTTCACCGCACGGGACCTTCAACCGGTGCTATACACTAGATACATCGATGACATTTTCTTCCTTTGGACTCATGGTGAACAATCACTGAAACAACTCTATGATGACATCAACAAGTTCCATCCCACCATCAGGCTCACCATAGACTACTCTCCGGAATCGGTTGCATTCTTGGACACGCGCATCTCCATTAAGGACGGTCACCTCAGCACCTCACTGTACCGCAAGCCCACGGATAACCTCACGATGCTCCACTTCTCCAGCTTCCACCCTAAACACGTTAAAGAAGCCATCCCCTACGGACAAGCCCTCCGTATACACAGGATCTGCTCGGATGAGGAGGATCGCAACAGACACCTCCAGACGCTGAAAGATGCCCTCATAAGAACAGGATATGGCGCTAGACTCATTGATCAACAGTTCCAACGCGCCACAGCGAAAAACCGCACCGACCTCCTCAGAAGACAAACACGGGACACAGTGGACAGAGTACCCTTCGTTGTCCAGTACTTCCCCGGAGCGGAGAAGCTACGGCATCTCCTCCGGAGCCTTCAACATGTCATTGATGAAGACGAACATCTCGCCAAGGCCATCCCCACACCCCCACTTCTTGCCTTCAAACAACCGCACAACCTCAAACAGACCATTGTCCGCAGCAAACTACCCAGCCTTCAGGAGAACAGTGACCAAGACACCACACAACCCTGCCACAGCAACCTCTGCAAGACGTGCCGGATCATCGACACAGATGCCATCATCTCACGTGAGAACACCATCCACCAGGTACACGGTACATACTCTTGCAACTCGGCCAACGTTGTCTACCTGATACGCTGCAAGAAAGGATGTCCCGAGGCATGGTACATTGGGGAAACTATGCAGACGCTGCGACAACGGATGAATGAACACCGCTCGACAATCACCAGGCAAGACTGTTCTCTTCCTGTTGGGGAGCACTTCAGCGGTCACGGGCATTCGGCCTCTGATATTCGGGTAAGCGTTCTCCAAGGCGGCCTTCGCGACACACGACAGCGCAGAGTCGCGGAGCAGAAACTGATAGCCAGGTTCCGCACACACAAGGACGGCCTCAACCGGGATATTGGGTTTATGTCACACTATTTCACATAAATATTTCTGCTTTTTTCCTCCTGAGTCTTTATCATGCGATCCTAGAATCAGAATTTATGTCACACTATTTGTAACTCCCACAGTTGCGTGGACCTGCAGAGTTTCACTGGCTGTCTTGTCTGGAGACAATACACATCTTTTTAGCCTGTCTTGATGCTCTCTCCACTCCCATTGTTTTGTTTCTTAAAGACTGGATTAGTTGTAAGTATTCGCATTCCAACCATTATTCATGTAAATTGAGTCTGTGTCTTATAAGTTCTGTTTGTGAACAGAATTCCCACTCACCTGAAGAAGGGGCTCAGAGCCTCGAAAGCTTGTGTGGCTTTTGCTACCAAATAAACCTGTTGGACTTTAACCTGGTGTTGTTAAACTTCTTACTGTGTTTACCCCAGTCCAACGCCGGCATCTCCACATCATGACTGCTTTGGAAGTACACAGTTTGCCATCTTGGTTAAAACAAAGATCTGTTGAGGGTACATGCCTGAAAATAGTTATTTTGCCAGTTATCTCAGTTGGCTCGATGGCTAGTGTGTGGCTCAGAAAAATGCCAACAGTGTGGTTTCAATTTCTCATTCTAGCTGCCGTAGTCTTGGGAGTCACGTCCTCACTTTGTCTCTGGAAGTAGAAGGCAATGGAAAACCACCACTGACAAAAACTGGCAAGAAAACAGCTCAGGATGAAGTAGCAGCAGGCAATGAGCCAAGGACCTGCCTTCAAGCAAAGCATATATGAATAAATGAGTATGTAAATAATGAGCTTATTGCCTGCACAAGACACATTTTGCAAAGTTGGACTTGTCTAAGAAAGTTGGCTTTTTCATACACGTATGTAAAATATTGGGAAGAAAACTAACTTATAACATCTTGCCTTTGAACTGTCATAAAACAGATTGCAGCCCCAAATTACCTATGGGCATATTGAATTTTGTAAGGAAGACATGTGGGCAGAATTTTTCCATAATTTGTTAGCGTGTCAGACTCAGGCAGGGCCTGATGGAGCCAGCAAAAATGCGCTGATCCCAGAAAATAGTGGAAGGGCCTAAAAATAGGTTTGCCGCCTGGTGCCAAATGGTTTGCAATCATCACAGCCCCTTTCTATTGGCGCAAACCGATCGCGCCTAGTAAGAGCACGAGATTAGCATGAGATTGAGTGGATTTCAATCTCATTAACGAGTTCAGCATGTGACCTCTTCCGCTCCTCGAATGCTCCCACCTCTCCGGCGAGATGTCACATGGGTGCAAATCAGTACTAGTCTTCACTTCCGGAGACCAGGCCCGATGGCTATAGAATTCCCAGGGTGGTCAGGGGCATGACCGGCAGTACATACCTGGCAGTGCCCATCTGGTACAGTGGCAGTGCCCACTGGACACCTTGGCAGTGCCAGTTTGCCAGGGGCAGTACAAAGAGTAGGGCTTGAGTGGGGCTGGAGCCTGTGGGAGTGGGGCAATGAAGAGGGGGGGGGGCTATGCAATGGGGGTCATGCAGGATCATGAAGGGGAATCTTGAATGGGAATGCATGTTGTGCATCAGGCAGGTCCCATCGGGAGGGCCTTGATGCCAGCAACCATACCAGGGATGGGATGGGGGAACATTCTGCCAACGAGTTGGGAGGAGGGTGTCTGATGTTTGTGAGGAGACGGTGTCTCCAGTGCACTGAGAGATTGGGACGCCCTTGCGAAACGGCACCCCAGCGCTCTGGAGCCAGGCTCACCAGTATGTTTAGGCCCCGCCTCCCCAGTGGCACTTTTTAGCAGACATCCAAAACCCCTCGCTTGTTGAGTTATATCTCAGAATATGGAAATGGGCTGAGTTGAAAGAAAATGGACTCTGCGTGAAAGACATGTTTATTTTTCCCTTCCAGGAATACAAAGAGAAATGGGTTAAAATGCTAGCTGCAGACCTGATCGGTCTGTCCTGGTGTGCCAGTGTGAGTGTGACACAGAAACAAGAAACAGTAGTCTGTCACCCCTGTGACAAGTGGATGAAATCTCTCTCTCAGTTGCTGGACGAAAGCTCAGCAGAAGCTGCCATCGAAAGGAAATCAGGCAACTACTTCAGCTGCCCTGAAAAACCAATAATATCGAAAGTAACTGCTAAACTGCCAAAGCCTCCTCTAGCAGAAACATCCATCTTAACAGCTGCAAGGTACTACAATTTATACTCACGGACAAGCCAAAGCCTGGTTTGTGTTTTTTTTTCTTTGATCAGAACTCTTTACCTCTCACTTCTGATCAGTATGTGTATGTTGTGTTTTTATTATTTTTCTCAGGTTTCAATAGCTAATAAACTTACTCTTCCTTTGACTAGGAAAGCCTGGTTAAATTGGCTCCTTCTAAAAAAGAGATACATTTGGACTGGGTAAAGGTATCCACGGGGGAAAGTACCTCTTTTAAATTAACCTTCTTACGGTCAACCAAGGGGATTGATTAAAGGGGAGCCAACTCATTTCTCCTCACCCAGGAAGTTAACAAATTAGGGGACTTCATCCGGGGACCAGTCATAACAACGACATAATGTGAAACCCAAGTTTCACTGCATGTCAGTGATGATCCATATTTTATATGAAGTGTGATTAGAACAAAGAACAAAGAAAATTACAGCACAGGAACAGGCCCTTCAGATTTCAAGCCTGCACCGATCATGCTGCCCATCTGAACAAAACCCCCAACCCTTCCGGGGACCATATCCCTCTATTTCCATCCTATTCATGTATTTGTCAAGGCACCCCTTAAAAGTCACTATTGTATCTGCTTCCACTGTTTCACACCAGCCTCTGTTGTATCACAAGTTCAGTTTTTTCGTTTTTCCAAAACTATACAAAAATACCTGTAACAACATCCTATTCGATGTAGGATTCTTAAAGATAAAACTAGTTTGTTAAATTTTGCTATATTTTGGAGAGATCATACAATACAATGTGACTAGAGGTGAGCTAATCGTTTTTTAACCGTATATATTGATCATGTGCTTGATATATATTTTTAAAACATTCCTTCAAAGCATCAGTTGATACCTTACAGTTATAAAAGAGCCCATTTGTGTAAAGCAACATTGCTGTCAAGCTTCATTCAAGTATTGTTTGTTTTCCTTACACATGACAGCTGCCAATCCAGCATGTTTGATAACATTTTGAAAGAACAAGTGCTATCTTTGTGTGGACTCTGTATGCGCTGACTTCAAATCAAGACTTAATGAGGACTGACAGGAAATAGGGGAGGGGGGGGGGGCCTCCGTGAACAGGCAGTGATCTGGTGGGCAAAAAGCAAATACTTGGAAATCTGAGCAACAGGAAATGACCTTCTTGGAAGTTGTTGATATTTCTGTCGAATTGGTGGTAAAAGATTTCATTGCTTTGTATGTCAATTCAGTCAAGTAGGAAAAACAAGGCAGCAAAATGACTCCACTGCAAAGCATAGTTAGAAATCAATAGTAAGAAATTATTTTTACACCTGTGTCACCAACAGAAAAGAAGAAAGATATTAAAGGAACATTGACATCCTGGTAAAGCAATCAGGATATAATCTTGAAAGCACATGTATAATTACATAATTGGTGTTGAGCATGTCTGCAACAGTTCTTTTATGGTCGTGTGATATTGGTGCAAATCAGTTGTTTAAATCATTGTTGAAAAAGCAAGCAGGGGATGGACTGAATAAATACAGGCCAGTCAGCCTAATCTTAGTGTTCGGTAAAGTATTGCAAAATTCATTCCAAGGGACAGGATAAATCTATAAACGTTCACTTGGGAAGACAGGGTTTAATATCGGACCGACAGCAGCAATCTGTTAAGGGAAGGTCATGTCGGACTAACATGATGGAATATTTTGAGGAGCTAACAAAGATGAGGGTAATGCATTTGATGCAGTCTATATGGATTTTAGCAAGGCTTTTGATAAGGTCTCACATGACAGACTGGTCACAAAAGTAAAAGCCTATGGGATCCAAGGCAAAGTGGCAAGCTGGATCCAAAATTGTCTCAGAGGCAGGAAGCAAAGGTAATGGCTGTTTTTTGATTGGAAGGCTGTTTCCAATGGGGTTCCACTGTGCTCAGCACTTAGGTCCCTTGCTTTTTGTGGTATATATACACATGATTTGGCCTTGAACGTAGGTTCTTACTGGCGACTCAGAAGGCACATCCTGAGAAGGGAATAGGAGTAGGTGAGCAGGGTATTCAGGTCCCAGAGTCTTGGACCAAGGATCTGGTTGAAGTGCTGGAAAAAGTTCAATGACTGCACACAGGTGTGAAGAATGCGTCTTCAAATGTCACTTCATATCGACCATCCCATCATCTACTACACTGCTCAATGCACCACAGCCCCTTTCACTCAGCCATCAGCTATTAGGATTGATGCTGAGCATTCAATGACTTCACCTCATCTTCACATACTGACTAATGATGCCAGCCTCACACCAATTTCAGCTGCTTCCACGTACCTCCAGCTACTGTAGGCACATTACCCAAACACAATGCAACACATTCACTTCTTCCATCTCTCATGGAGGACAAGGTGGTTCATAACCACAGGAAGCAACAGAGAAGTGATGAGGGACAGACACACCTGAGATTATGGTGCTCAGCAACATGGGGCCCAGTGTTCTTTTGAAGCTATTCTTGGGATGTAGTCATCACTGGCTCGGCCAGCATTTATTGCCCATCCCTTATTGCCCTTGAGAGGGTGGTGGTGAGGTGCTTTCTTGAACCGATGCAGTCCATGCTTTTTAATTTTATAAAGCAATTCAGAATGGATAAGGCAGGGCGAATCTTGTCAACTAAAGTTGACATAACTTCCACCTGCAGGTGGTAATTGGCACGTGTATATCATCTAGCAGTAAAATACAACTAATATTACTAATTTATGATATATAGCTAACCAAATGGGGGAGGCGATGGCCTAGTGGTATTATTGCAAGACTATTAATCCAGAAACTCAACTAATGTTCTGGGGATCCGGATTCGAATCCCACCATGGCAGATGGTGGAATTTAAAGTCAATAAAAAATAAAATCTGGAATTAAGAATCTACTGATGACCACAAAACTATTGCCGATTGTCAGAAAAACCTGTCTGCTTCACTAAAGTCCTTTAGGGAAGGAAATCTGCCGTCCTTACCTAGTCTGGGCTACATGTGACTCCAGAGCCACAGCAATGTGGTTGACTCTCAACTGCTCTCAGGTAACTCGGGATGGGCAATAAATGATGGCAAGCCAGTGACGCCCATGTGCCATGAATGCACTTTGTAAACCGGATCAATATGAATGATCTACTCTGAAAATTGACACATTTGTAATTTGAATATGCATATACTTTTAACAACTATAGTGTTGTGAATGCGTACTTGGCCATATTTAACTCAACAATGGCCTTCATTTTTCAAAGGTTTATCATGTTAGCAGGTGAAGAACAGATGGTGTTTGCTTTCTAAGAAGGTTAACCCATTCCCAAATTCAAATAGTTAGTTTGAATTCAAGAACTACAAGCAAACTGATAATTCTGATTTCCAGGCAGCCAGAATCCAGTGTGGGCCGCTATTCACAATTGTGAGTATGAAAGCACAAAAGGCTGTGGGCCAAGTGCTGAGAGATGGGATTAGGTGGGAGTTCAAAGGCGTTTCTCGCATGTCGGTGCAGACTTGATGGGCTAAAGGGCCTCTTCTGCACTGTATGATTCTATGATTCATTTCATTATATTTTTGATAGGAATCTATTCATACATCCACCCTATCATCCAGGTTCCATGCTGTAATTGGAGCCCTAAATCCAATTTACTATAAAGGACCTGATCTGGTTCTTTTTGAAAACAAACCAGCTTTTAGATCTAGCTCCATTTATTACACAAGTCCATCATCCTCTAATTAAAAATGTTCCTCAAAATCCTTCATTTTACTTGACACCCAATTGCTTCCATTCTGTGACAGATAGAAGAACTTCCTCCTACAAAATGAAACAACATGTATCTCGTAACAGCACCATCTACTGCACCAATGTGATGTATCTAATTTGCAATGAAATCATTCTTGGGGAATCTCTGAATGAAGCTATCAGTTTAATGCCAAGTTGTCAGCAGCTATGTTCTCTGATCCGGCTCTTACTGACAAGTGGCCTCAGCTCATTTAAAAATATCACAGTCACGAAGAGATTTTCACCCGAATATTCTGGTTCAAAACCCATGTTCAAATGGAGGAAGATAACGTTGTATCCATTCTGCCAATGGGATCCTATAAGTTAAGTCTTTTGAAATATATAATTTTACCACCACTAATTGCAAATGGTTTCTCTTTTCTCCAGTGGCTTTAAGCTTGGAGGTTGTGATGTTCTTGGCACTACTGGCTTATATTATATTAATCAACCCATGCATGGAGATAGACTGAACATTCTGCCTCCCACTTTGTCATAATTTATTGTACTCTAACAACAGCATATATTCATATACCTTGCTAGGTCATTATATAAGAAGTCCCAATTGTATAATGAATGGTATTCTACACGGAAAGCAAAAGATAAAAGTTAATTTAAATCAGTTAAGATGGCACAGGATTGGATTGAATAAAACAAGAATAAGAAACAGATAAATCATGTTAAAACAAGCCCCATTCAAACAAAAAAGAACATTTTGTAATGTATTCAGCATGTATGCACTGGGGATCCTACCTTCCACTTTACGTACCAATTACCATACATAATACACTTTAGTCATATGGTAGATTCGTTTAACATGTATGATTGTGTGTCAAAGTAATTCAATGAGACATCAAGCAAAAAAGATTTAAAAGCTATTTCCTTCACTTCACAGTAGAATTAAGCAAAGGTTTAACATGATTGTAATTTGTAATAGTAAAAGGCAACAGGAGGCATCATTTTTGGTTCCACTACTTCCCCAAGAGAAAATTAAAAAGAACATTTGTAACTGATGACATAGTTATGAGCCACTCAGAACCCGTGAGGCTTTTTCTTTACTTTTACCCCTAATGGTAGTTAATAGGTTTCCCAAAGCTGCAGAAAGTGAAAATAAAATAGGACAAAATGAATTACAAGAGTCCTGTCCAATTTTGCCAATGGGTGACTCTTTCCAGATTTGGGAGTGCACAGGCCCATTCACCTTCATCCCAATTCATAATAGCAATCACTGTTTTTCCATAATTATTGTTATTTTATCAGTAATAAAACTCTTCAGTTACCGGTATTCCACATGAAGTCACTGGCCCAGAATGGGACCTTGTACATAAGAGTTAACTACCATCTCATACCCTTCCAAGTCATATTCTTCATGTGGGAGTGAGGGTAGGCACTCTGGGGATGGGGGGGGGGGGGGAAGGCATCAGATTTAAGCTTCATCCTGTCTACACCCAATAGGAAGATTTCCAGAAGGAATCAATGGGTGATTTATCTCCTCTGCAGTCCAGGTTGCTGAGACCAACTCTATACTGAAGGAGAGCTAAGCACAAACCAAAGACCAAACAAAGACTTTCTTGCTGTATCGTACTTAATTCTGCAATGAACTGTGTACATAACAACTAAGTCATGGGGGAATCTCAAATTCTTTCTTGACCAAAAAAAAAGATAATCAGTGAGCTTACACACAAGTAGAGGGAGAGAATACATTCTGAGTGAGACACAGCCAGAGTCAGTATGGTTATTGGGGATTTGAAGCACAGTTTGAATTTGGTGCAAAGATGAATAAGTGTTCTTTGCATTTTTTTGCTTTGCTTTCCAACTTCTAAATCTTCAGAGAGTTGTCTTGCCCTGCTACAGCAGGAGAGGCTATAAAGGAGAAAGCTGATTGGTAAGTAATGGGCAAGGTTCAATAGTTTTATTGTTTATAGTTTGTAAGGTCTTACGTGGTTAGAACATAGAAAAGCTACAGCACAAACAGGCCCTTCGGCCCGCAAGTTGCGCCGAACAATTTCCTTACCTTCTAGGCTCATCTATACCCCTCTATCTTACTAACCTCCATGAACCTATCCAAAAGTCTCTTAAAAGACTCAATCGAAGCCGCTTCCACCACCACTACCGGCAGCCGATTCCACGCACCCACCAGCCTCTGCGTGAAAAACTTACCCCTGACATCTCCTCTGTACCTACTCCCCAGCACCCTAAACCTGTGGCCTCTCGTGACAACCATTTCAGCCCTGGGTAAAAGCCTCTGAGAATCCACTCTATCAATACCTCTCAACATCTTATACACGTCTATCAGGTCACCTCTCATCCTTCGCCTCTCCAAGGAGAATAGACCTAGCTCTCTCAACCTATCCTCATAAGGCATACCACTTAATCCTGGCAACATCCTCGTAAATCTCCTCTGCACCCGTTCTATGGCTTCCACATCCTTTCTGTAATGAGGCGACCAGAACTGGGGTCTGACCAGGGTCCTACACAGCTGCAGCATTATCTCCCGATTTCTAAACTCAATTCCTCTATTGATGAAGGCCAGTAATCTATACGCCTTCTTAACCACAGCCTCTACCTGCGACGCTGCTTTGAGCATCCTATGAACCCGGACCCCAAGATCCCTCTGTTCTTCCACACTGCCAAGCATCTTACCCTTAATATTATATTCTTCCATCCTATTCCACCTGCCAAAATGAACCACCACACACTTATCTGGGTTGAAGTCCATCTGCCACTTCTCCGCCCAGTCTTGCAACTTATCTATGTCTCGTTGCAACTGCTGACATCCCTCTACACTATCCACAACACCTCCAACCTTTGTGTCATCAGCAAACTTGCCAACCCATCCTTCCACTTCCTCATCCAGGTCATTTATAAAAATCACAAAGAGCAAGGGTCCCAGAACAGATCCCTGGGGCACTCCACTGGTGACTGACCTCCATGCTGAAAAAGACCCATCTACAACCACTCTTTGCCTTCTGTGGGCAAGCCAGTTCTGAATCCACAAAGCAACGTCCCCTTGTATCCCATGCCCCGTCACTTTCTCCATAAGCCTTGCATGGGGCACCTTATCAAACCCTTGCTGAAATCCATATAAACCACATCTACCGCTCTTCTCCCGTCTAAGTGTCTAGTCACATCTTCAAAAAACTCAATCCGACTCGTAAGGCATGATCTGGCTTCGGACAAAGCCGTGCTGGCTACTTCTGATCATACGATTCCTTTCCAAATGTTCATAAATCCTGCCTCTCAGGATCTTCTCCCTCAACTTACCTACCACTGAGGTTAGACTCACCGGTCTATAATTTCCTGGGCTATCTCTTCTCCCTTTCTTGAATAATGGAACCACATCCACCATCCTCCAATCCTCTGGAACGTCTCCCGTCTCCATTGACGACGCAAAGATCATTGCCAGAGGATCAGCAATCTCTTCCCTCTCCTCCCACAGTAACCTGGGGTACATCCCATCCGGTCCCGGCGATTTATCTAACTTGATGCTTTTCAACAGCTCCAACACATCCTCTTTCCTAATGCCCACATGCTCAATCTTCTCAGTCCACTGGAAGTCTGCACTGCAACTACCAAGATCCTTTTCCACTGAGAATACTGAAGCAAAGTATTCATTGAGTACCTCTGCTATTTCAACCGGTTCAATACAGACATTCCCACCATCACATTTGATAGGTCCTACTCCTTCACATCTTATCCTCTTGCTCTTCACATACTTGTAGAATGCCTTGGGATTTTCCTTTATCCTGTCTGCCAAGGCCTTCTCATGTCCCCGTCTGGCGCTTCTAATTTCTCTCTTTAGTTCCTTCCTACTAGTCGTATACTCTTCTAGATTTCTAACATTACTTAGCTCCCTGAACCTTTTGTAGGTTTTTATTTTCTTCCTGACTAAATCAGTTACAGCTTTCGTGCACCACGGTTCCTGTAACCTACCATAACTCCCCTGTCGCACCGGAACATTGCCGTGCAGAGCTCCAGACAAATTTTCCTTGAAAATTTGCCACATTTCTTCCGTACACTTCCCTGCGAAAACCTCCTTCCAATTTATGCCTCTAATTTCCTGCCTAATAGCATCATAGTTGCCCTTACTCCAGATAAACACTTTCCTAGCTCGGCTGATCCTATCTCTCTCCAATGCTAGTGCAAAGGAGATAGAGTTATGATCACTATCCCCAAAATACTCTCCCACTGATAGATCTGACACCTGCCCAGGTTCATTCTCTAATATCAAATCAAGCACAGCCTCTCCTCTTGTAGGCTTATCCACATACTGTGTCAGGAAGCTCTCCTGAACACACCGAACAAACTCCTCTCCATCTAAACCTCTTATCCTAGGGATATTCCAATCGATATTTGGGAAATTAAAATCTCCCATCACGACCACTCTGTTATTATCACATCTCTCCAGAATCTGCTTCCCAATCTGCTCCTCCACATCTCTGCTACTATTGGGCGGCCTATAGAAAACACCCAGTAAAGTTACCGACCCCTTCCTGTTCCTAACCTCCACCCACAGAGATTCCGTAGACAATCCTTCCGTGGCATCCATCTTTTCTACAGCTGTGACACTATCCCTGATCAACAGTGCCACTCCCCCACCTCTTTTGCCTCCTTCCCTGTCCCTCCTGAAACATCTGAAACCCGGCGCTTGAAGTACCCAGTCCTGACCCTGAGATAACCAAGTCTCTGTAATGGCCACCACATCACACTTCCAAGCAGCGATCCACGCTCTACTTCCAAGCAGCGATCCACGCTCTATTTTATAGTTTGTATATTCTTTAGTGATGAGGATCAGGCGAGAAGGGCACTCGAGTAATTGATTTAAAAGATTTAATCTAAAAGGGTAAGTCCTTTAACAGGAAAGCCCAAAGTTGTGGTGTGCTCCTCATGCTCCATGTGGGGGACCAGGTACATTTCTAGTGCCCAGGACCAGCACATGTGCAGGAAGTGTCTCCAGCTGCAACTCCTGGAAGACCAGCTTTCAGAGCTGGAGCAGTGGCTGGGGATGCTGCAGAGCATCAGCGAAGCTGAGAGTATCAAGGGTAGCACTAACAGATAGGTGGTCAAACCGCAAGCTAAGGCTCCACAGGAAGAAAGGGAGTGGGTGACCACCAGGCAGAGTAAGAGGACTAAGTAGGCAGTGCAGAACCCCCCCCCCCCTCCCCCCCCCCCCCCATGACCATTCCCCTGCACAACAGATATACCACTTCGCATACTGTTTGGGGGAGTGGCCTCTCAAGGGAAAGTGGTAACAGCCCAATTTGTTGCACCCTGTTTTGCACTGCTGCATAGGAGAGGAGGGAATGAAATAGTTGCAGGGGATACATTCTGGACGGGGAGAATGAACAGCCAGAGGTCATGGTACGCATCAGTACAAACAACATAGGGTAAAAAAAAATGGAATGAGATCCTAAAAGTCAAATATATGGAGTTAGGTAGTAAGTTGAAAAGTAGTACCTCAAAAGTAGT